>NC_082685.1:41448965-41812337 GCF_949987515.2 Delphinus delphis | reverse complement strand
TTTATCTGTTTTTCTCCCTAAGATGGATTCAGACCCTAGGCTAGTTCTGTTTTTCCCTTTTTTTCTTTTCTTTTAAAGGACAAAGCAGAGTAGTGTCTGATAGACCCGGCAGAGATGTGTTATAACCATAGCGCCCCTTTAAGGTGTGACTTGTGTCTTTGACTTCTACGCAGGACACTTCTAAATTGGGTCTCTTCCAAATGACGTCAGAGAAAACTAGAAACATGTTTATAAAAAGCTCTGGATTAAAAAGAAAAACAAAACTCTGTATTTTATTCGGTCTCCCCTTCCAGTTAATGCTCAAGCATCCCATTGAGAGCAGGGAGGGCTTCCCTGGTGGTGCAGTGGTTGAGAGTCCGCCTGCCGATGCAGGGGACACGGGTTCGTGCCGCGGTCCGGGAAGATCCCACATGCTGTGGAGCGGCTAGGCCCGTGAGCCATGGCCGCTGAGCCTGCGCGTCCGGATCATGTGCTCCACAACGGGAGAGGCCACAACAGTGAGAGGCCTGTGTACCGCAAAAAAAAAAAAAAAAAAAAAAAAAAAAAAAAAAGAAGGGACATTATTAGAAATTATGTTAAAAAGAAATCGTTTCTTATACATGAATATGGATCTGAAGATTGTTACTTATGATCAACCAGTCACAGTGACCCAGTTTTAAAGGAATACATCTCCAATTCTGAGGGTTGTCTTTTGGTCTTGTTTATGGTTTCCTTTGCTGTGCAAAAGCTTTTAAGTTTCATTAGGTCCTATTTGTTTATTTTTGTTTTTATTTCCATTTCTCTAAGAGGTGGGTCAAAAAGGATCTTGCTGTGATTTATGTCATACTGTGTTCTGCCTATGTTTTCCTCTAAAAGTTGTATAGTGTCTGGCCTTACATTTAGATCTTTAATCCATTTTGTTTATTTTTGTGTATGGTGTTACAGAGTGTTCTAAGTTCATTATTTTACATGTAGCTGTCCAGTTTTCCCAGCACCACTTATTGAAGAGGCAGTCTTTTCTCCACTGTATATTCTTGCCTCCTTTATCAAAAATAAGGTGACCATATGTGCATGGGTTTATCTCTGGGCTTTCTATGCTGTTCCATTGATCTACATTTCTGTACTGTTTCTGACAGTACCATACTGTTTCGATTACTGTAGCTTTGTAGTATAATCTGAAATCAGGCAGCCTGAATCCTCCAGCTTTGTTTTTCTTTCTCAAGACTGCTTTGGCTATTCAGCATCTTTTGTGTTTCCATACAAATTGTGAAATTTTTGTTCTAGTTCTGTGGTAGTTTGATAGGAATTGCATGGAATCTGTAGATTGCTTTGGGTAGTATAGTCATTTCCAAGGATTCTCCTAATCCAAGAACATGGTATATCTCTCCATCTGTTTGTATTGTCCTTAATTTCTTTCATCAGTGTCTTATAGTTTTCTGCATACAGGTCTTTTGTCTCCTTAGGTAGATTTATTCCTAGGTATTTTATCCTTTTTGATGCAATGGTAAATGGAAGTGTTTTCTTAATTTCACTTTCAGATTTTTCATCATTAGTTTATAGGAATGCAAGAGATTTCTGTGCATTAATTTTGTATCCTGCTACTTTATAAAATTCATTGATTACCTCTACTAATTTTCTGGTAGCATCTTTAGGACTCTCTATGTATAGTATCATGTCATCTGCAAGCAGTGACAGCTTTACTTCTTCTTTTCCGATTTGGATTCCTTTTATTTCTCCTTCTTCTCTGATTGCTGTGGCTAAAACTTCCAAAACTATGTTGAATAATAGTAGTGAGAGTGGGCAACCTTGTCTTATTAGTGATCTTAGAGGAAATGGTTTCAGTTTTTCACCATTGAGGATGATGTTGGCTGTGGGTTTGTCATATATGGCCTTTATTTTATTTTATTTTATTTTTTGCGGTACGTGGGCCTCTCACTGTTGTGGCCTCTCCCGCTGCGGAGCACAGGCTCCAGACACGCAGGCTCAGCGGCCATAGCTCACGGGTCCAGCTGCTCCGCAGCATGTGTGATCTTCCTGGACCGGGGCACGAACCCGCGTCCCCTACATTGGCAGGCGGACTCTCAACCACCGAGCCACCAGGGAAGCCCTGGCCTTTATTATTTTGAGGTAAGTTCCCTCTATGCCTACTTTCTGGAGATTTTTTATCATAAATGGGTGTTGAATTTTGTCAAAAGCTTTTTCTGCAACTTTTGAGATGATCTTATGCTTTTTTTTTTTCCTAAATATCTTTATTGGAGTATAATTGCTTTGCAGTGGTGTGTTAGTTTCTGCTTTATAACAAAGTGAATCATTTAGACACATACATATATCACCATATCTCTTCCCTCTTGGTCTCCCTCCCTCCCACCCTCCCTATCCCACCCCTCTAGGTGGTCACAAAGCACTAAGCTGATCTCCCTGTGCTATGCGGCTGCTTCCCACTAGCTATCTAGTTTACATTTGGTAGTATATATATGTTCATGCCACTGTCTCACTTTGTCCCAGCTTACCCTTCCCTGATCATATGTTTTTTATTCTTCAATTTGATAATATGGTGTATCACACTGATTGATTTGCATATATTGAAGAATCCTTGCATTACTGGGATGAACCCCACTTGATCATGGTGTATGATCCTCTTAATGTGCTATTGGATTCTGTTTGCTAATATTTTGTTGAGGATTTTTGCATCTATGTTCATCAGTGATATTGGCCTGTAGTTTTCTTTCTTTGTGACTTTTTTGTCTGGTTTTGGTATCAGGGTGATGGTGGCCTCATAGAATGAGTTGGGAGTGTTCCTCCCTCTGCTATATTTTAGAAGAGTTTGAGAAGGATAGGTGTTAGTTCCTCTCTAAATGTTTGATAGAATTGGCTTGTGAAGCCATCTGGTCCTGGGCTTTTGTTTGTTGGAAGGTTTTTAATCACAGTTTCAATTTCCGTGCTTGTGATGGGTCTGTTTATATTTTCTATTTCCTCCTGGTTCAGTCTCAGAAGGTTGTGCTTTTCTAAGAGTTTGTCCATTTCTTCCAGGTTGTCCATTTTACTAGCATATAGTTGCTTATAGTAATCTATCATGATCCTTTGTATTTCTGCAGTGTCGGTTGTTACTTCTCCTTTTTTCATTTCTAATTCTATTAATTTGTCTTCCTCCTTCTTTTCTTGATGAGTCTAACGGTTTATCAAGTTTGTTTATCTTCTGAACGAACCATCTTTTAGTTTTATTGATCTTTGCTATTGTTTCCTTCATTTAGTTTTCATTTATTTCTGATCTGATCTTTATGATTTTTTTCCTTCTGCTAAATGTGGGGATTTTTTGTTCTTCTTTCTCTAATTGCTTTAGGTGTAAGGTTAGGTTGTTTATTTGAGATGTTTGTTCCTTGAGGTAGCATTTTATTGCTACAGACTTCCCTCTTAGAACTGCTTTTGCTGCATCCCATAGGTTTTGGGTCGTCATGTTTTCATTGTCATTTGTTTATAGGTATTTTTTGATTTCCTCTTTGATTTCTTCAGTGATCTCTTGGTTATTCAGTAGTGTATTGTTTAGCCTCCATGTGTTCTTATTTTTTTACAGATTTTTGCCTGTAATTGATATCTAGTCTCATAGTGTTGTGGTCAGAAAATATACTTGATATGATTTCAGTTTTCTTAAATTTACAAAGGCTTGATCTGTGACCCAAGATATGATCTGTCCTGGAGAATGTTCCATGAGCACTTGAGAAGAAACTGTATTCTGTTGTTTTTGTATGGAATGTACTATAAATATCAATTAAGTCCATCTTGTTTAATGTATCATTTAAAACTTGTGTTTTGTTATTTATTTTCATTTTGGATGATCTGTCCCTTGGTGAAAGTGGGGTGTTAAAGTCCCCTACTATGAATGTGTTACTGTTGATTTCCCCTTTCCTGGCTGTTAGTATTTCCTTTATGTATTGAGGTGCTCCTATGTTGGGTACATAGATATTTACAATTGTTGTATCTTCTTCTTGGATTGATCCCTTGATCATTATGTAGTGTCCTTCTTTGTCTCTTGTAATAGTCTTTATTTTGAAGTCTATTTTGTCTGATATGAGAATTGCCACTCCAGCTTTCCTTTGATTTCCATTTGCATGGAATATCTTTTTCCATGCCCTCACTTTCAGTCTGTATGTATCCCTAGGTCTGAAGTGGGTCTCTTGTAGACAGCATATATACGGGTCTTGTTTTTGTACCCATTCAGCCAGTCTATGTCTTTTTGTTGGAGCATTTAATCCATTGACATTTAAGGTAGTTATCTATATGTATGTTCCTATTACCATTTTCTTAATTGTTTTGGGTTTGTTATAGTAGATCTTTTCCTTCTTTTGTGTTTCCTGCCTAGAGATGTTCCTTTAGCATTTGTTGTAAAGCTGGTTTGGTGGTGCTGAATTCTGTTAGCTTTTGCTTGTCTGTAAAGGTTTTAATTTCTCCATCGAATCTGAATAAGATCCTTGCTGGTAGAGTAATCTTGTTTGTAGGTTTTTCCCTTTCATCACTTTAAATATGTCCTGCCACTCCCTTCTGGCTTGCAGAGTTTCTGCTGATAGATCAGCTGTTAACCTTATGGGGATTCCCTTGTATGTTATTTGTTGTTTTTCCCTTGCTGCTTTTAATATTTTTTTTCTTTTATTTAACTTTTGATAGTTTGAGTGATATGTGTCTTGTCATGTTGCTCCTTGGGTTTGTCCTGCCTGGGACTCTCTGCGCTTCCTGGACTTGCCTGACTATTTCCTTTCCCATGTTAGAGAAATTTCAGCTGTAATCTCTTCAAATATTTTCTCAGACGCTTTCTTTTTCTCTTCTTCTTCTGGTACCCCTATAATTTGAATGTTGATGTGTTTAATGTTTTCCCAGAAGTCTCTGAGACTGTCTTCAATTCTTTTCATTTTTTTTTTTTTTTATTCTGCTCTGCAGTTGTTATTTCCACTATTTTATCTTCCAGGTCTCTTATCCGTTCTTCTGCCTCAATTATTCTGCTATTGATTCCTTGTAGAGAATTTTAAATTTCATTTATTGCATTGTTCATCACTGTTTGTTTGCTCTTTAGTTCTTCTAGGTCCTTGTTAAACGTTTATTGTATTTTCTCCATTCTATTTCCAAGTTTTGGATCTTTACTATCATTATTCTGAATTCTTTTTCAGGTAGACTGCCTATTTCCTCTTCATTTGTTTGGTCTGGTGGGTTTTTACCTCGCTCCTTCATCTTCTGTGTGTTTCTCTGTCTTGTCATTTTGCTTATCTTACTGTGTTTGGGGTCTCCTTTTCTCAGGCCGCGGCTTCGTAGTTCCCGTTGTTTTTGGTGTCTGTCCCCAGTGGCTAAGGTTGGTTCAGTGGGTTGTGTAGGCTTCCTGGTGGAAGGGACTAGTGCCTGTGTTCTGGTGGATGAGCCTGGATCTTGTCTTTCTGGTGGGCAGGTCCATGTCTGGGGGGGTGTTTTGGGGTGTCTGTGACCTTATTACGATTTTAGGCAGCCTCTCTGCTAATGGGTGGGGTTGTGTTCCTGTCTTGTTAGTTGTTTAGCATAGGGTGTCCAGCACTGTAACTTGCTGGTTGTTGAGTGGAGGTGGGTCTTGGCATTGAGATGGAGATCCTTGGGAGATTTTCTTTTGATATTATGTGGAGCTGGGTGGTCTTTGGTGGACCAATGTCCTGAACTTGGCTCTCCCACCTCAGAGGCAGAGCCCTGATGCCCAGCCAGAGCACCAAGATCCTGTGATCCACATGGGTCAGAATAAAATGGAGAAAAAAAGAAGGAAAATAAATAAATAAATGTTATTAAAATAAAAAATATTTTTAAAAGTTTTAAGTAATAAAAAAAGGGTGAAAGAGAGCAACCAAACCAAAAAACATATTCACCAATGATAACAAGCGCTAAAAAGTATACTAAAAAAAAAAAACGGGCAGGGCTTCCCTGGTGGCGCAGTGGTTGAGAGTCCGCCTGCCGATGCAGGGGACACGGGTTTGTGCCCCGGTCCAGGAAGATTCCACATGCCGTGGAGTGGCTGGGCCCATGAGCCATGGCCGCTGAGCCTCCGTGTCCGGAGCCTGTGCTCCGCAACGGGAGAGGCCGCGGAAGTGACAGGCCCGCGTACTGCAAAAAAAAAAAAAAAGAAACAAAAAACGGGCAGAGTGAACCCTAGGACAAATGGTAAAAGCAAAGCTATACAAGCAAAATCACACACAGACGCATATACATACACACTCATAAAAAGAGAAAAAGGGGAAAAAAATATATAGTTGCTCCCAAAGTCCTCTGCCTCAATTTGGGATGATTCGTTGCCTATTCAGGTATTTCACAGATGCAGGGTACAGCAAGTTGATTGTGGATCTTTAATCCGCTGCTCCTGAGGCTGCTGGGAGAAATTTCCCTTTCTCTTCTTTGTTCTCACAGCTCCCAGGGTTCAGCTTTGGATTTGGCCCCGCCTCTGCGTGTAGGTTGCCTGAGCGCATCTGATCTTTGCTCAGACAGGACGGGGTTAATTAAAGGAGCAGCTGCTTCGCGGGCTCCGGCTCACTCAGGCGGGGGGGGGGGGGGGGGGGGGGGGGTATGGATATTGGGCGAGCCTGCGGCGGCGGCAGACGCCGGCGTGACGTTGCAATAGCCTGAGGCGTGCTGTGCGTTCTCCCGGGGAAATTGTCCTTGGTTCACGGGACCCTGGCAGTGGCGGGCCGCACAGGCTCCTGGGAGGGGAAGTGTGGATAGTGACCTGTGCTTGCACACAGGCTTCTTGGTGGCGGCAGCAGCAGCCTTAGCGTCTCATGCCTGCTTCTGGGGTCTGCGCTGATAGCCGCGGCTCGCGCCAGTCTCTGGAGCTCCTTTAAGTGGCGCTCGTAATCCCCTCTCCTCGCGCACCAGGAAACAAAGAGGCAACAAAAAGCCTCTTGCGTCTTCGGCAGCTCCAGACCTTTTTCCAGACTCCCTCCTGGCTAGCTGTGGCGCACTAGTCCCTTCAGGCTGTGTTCACGCCGCCAGTCCTCTTCCTGCGCTCCGACCGAAGCCCGAGCCTCAGCTCCCAGCCCCGCCCGCCCCGGCGGGTGAGCAGAGAAGCCTCTCGGCCTGGTGAGTGCCGGTCGGCCCGATCCTCTGTGCGGGAATCTCTCCGCTTTGCCTTCTGCACCCCTGTTGCTGCGCTCTCCTCCGCGGCTCTGAAGCTTCCCCTCTCTGCCCCCAGCAGTCTCTGCCCGCGAAGGGGCTCCTAGTGTGTGGAAATCTTTCCTCCTTCACAGCTCCCTCCCACTGGTGCAGGTCCCGTCCCTATTCTTTTGTCTTTTTTCTTTTGCCCTCCCCAGTTGCTTGCCTCTTGGGAGGTCTGAGTTCTTCTGCCATCGTTCAGTAGGTGTTCTGTAGGGGTCGTTCCACATGTAGATGTATTTCTGACGTGTTTGTGGGGAGGAAGGTGATCTCCACGTCTTACTCTTCCGCCATCTTGAAACTCCTTCGATGCGTGGCCTTCTCATTGCTGTGGCTTCTTGTTGCAGAGCACGGGCTCTAGGAGCACGGGCTTTAGTAGCTGTGGCACTCAGGCTCAGTAGTTGTGGTTCGCAGGCTCTAGAGCGCAGGCTCAGTATTTGTGGTGCACGGGCTTAGTTGTTCTGCGGCATGTGGGATCTTCCCGGACCAGGAACTTGTGTCCCCTGAATTGACAGGCGGATTCTTAACCACTGCGCCACCAGGGAAATCCGAGTGAACTACTAAACTTGTAGGTGAATAATGGTATTAGATTATTACTATTGAAAAGCTCTTTTATTTTATAAAAATACATAATGGGCTTTTTCCAGTTGAAATGCTCTAACGTCCAGGATGGCTTCAAAATATCGTGGAGGAAGGGGGAAAGTGGGTAGGATTATGGATGAAATAAGTTTAGCCATGAATTATTAACTGTGCAGAGTGATGTATGCATTGGATTCTTAACACTAGGCTGCCTACTTTTGTATATTTTTGCAGTTTTCCATGAGAAAAATTATTTTATAAATATCTATCACCCTTGCCTAGAAAAAATGATGAGAAGTGTATTCTACAAAATGTAACAGGTTATAGGTGATTTTTATTTTCTTCTTTGTGCTGCCCCAAAGTTTCCAAATTTCTACAGGTGTGGGTGTTCTTTTTAAAATCAATAAATTTGTTGTTTTCAGGGAGATGCCACTGATTACTGGCTCAGCTGAAAGTAACGAGGCTTAGCAATCAAAACCAAGCCTAAGCTAGAGGAACACAGGTTAATTAAATTAAGGTAGTTTCCCGGTAGATAGAAGAGAGAAACCAGGAAAGGGAAGGCCCATTTATTTAGCTTCTTCCTCTGCTAAAGGAAATTTACCCTGTGGGAAGAGGCTTTGTGGTCCACTGCAAGAATGCAGCCTTAGAGCTAAGGACTTGAGGGGTGCGGGAGAAAAGTCTGGGAAATCTTGAGTCAAGCTATTTTAAACTTTTGTCAGAAAAGTACTTTAGATATCCACGCTTGCAGCAGACATCAGACTTTGCGAGATTGGAGCACCACCTGGATTTGGCTTTCTTCATACGTGTGTGTTGCCAGTGGCTGGCAAGGTAAAAGACTGTAATGATTTTCAGCCCCACAGGCTTCAGAGGCAACACGATTGGGTTTCCAATCTCAGCTTTGCCACTTAGCTGCTCTGAAGCATTGACAAAGCGGTTTGCCTTCTTTAAGCCTGGATTTCTCCATTTGTAAAACAAGGAAACAACAATACCACTTCACAGGCTTAGAAGTGTAGTGCCTAGAAAGAGTACATACGTAATCAGTAGAAGTTATTCTTGTGGTTCTTGCCAGTAGAAAATAAAATATCCCCGGCTGCCATTTAAACTAATCTATGAATGGTTTCCCACTTCGCTGTCTTTTTATCTTTTACTTTCTCCTTTTTAGCTGTTAATGGACCTCAGACTCGACTCTTTTTCGACATGTTCTCAGACTATCAGTTTTCTTTATGCGTATAGTTGTCACTGATAGAATTCTTTAAAAATAGCATTGATAGATGGATATCGAATCATTATGTTGTACCCCTGAAATTAATAAAATGTTATGTCAATTATACCTCAATTAAAAAAAAGAAATCTCATTGAAACCACTGTCTGACCAAGAACCTTCCTTTCTTAATGTTCCTCTCCACCTGCAGTGGTCTGAAATGCCTCTTCAACTGTAAAATTCCATAGGATATGGCCATAATGCCCCCACATTCCCTTTTTCTAATTTCATAAATGAGATTCAAGAGACTGGCTTGTAGAAAATTTCAGGAGGTATAGATGGTAAAGTTAGGATGAGATGGCCTATCTCCTGTATCTCATCAGACCTCGCCTCCATTACATCACTTTACAGCCCAAGGACTCTATTCTACAGATACTGTGCAACGATAATATGACAGAAGAATTTCTGATTAATTTTGATGGGTAGAAAGAAAAATGGTGATCAAGGGAGCCTTATTAAGAGCCTTTGTATTATTCCAAATATGAGGTAATTAAGATGGGTATTGGGGTGACAGTGGTATGAACAGTACAAAATGTTTGATAGAGCAAATCTCACAGAGGCCAAGTTAGTGAGATCTCATGCCTGGCCAGAATAATTTGAAGCGTCCATTGGATCATCTTCATTTTCATCATGCAACCCATCTCCAGATTTAAGCTGGTGACTGTGATGACAATCTGAATAGCAATTCAGAAGCTGTTGTAGGCTTTGGGGCTTCTACGCAGACAGAATTCTATACTGATTGGTTTCATCTTTCAAATCTGAAATCTTCTCCAGATTTGTCCTTTTGCTGTGCAAAATATCATAGACCAGTAGGATTTATTTTGGCTTTGGGTGCTCGCTTTAAAATGAAACAAGCTTGTTTAGAAGCTCCAGGGATGGACAGAACTCTTTTGTGGTCAGTGTGCTGAAACATGGAGAGATTTAGGTCTCTCGGAAAATTAAAGAGGTTGTTCTGTGCCATCTGTGTTTTGTTGAGGTTGCTTCAAAACTCACAGGTTTCTTTTTGTATGCTTTTTCCTTCCTCCATGTATCTTCACTTCGATATAGGAGGAGGATTTTTTCCTCCCCTTTCACTGCCTTTTTTTTTTTCTTTCCAAGAGCTTCTGGGAATAACCTTCATTTTCACTGTTCCAAATAGGTGTTTCATTTACCATAATTTTATGTAGTGTATAGCATAAAGCTTTACTTTATGTTCAAAATAAACCTTCCAACACAACAGGGGGATTCAAAAGAATGCCTAAGAAATCTGGGGAGGATGGCGGTGAGAAAAACAGGCATTCTGCTGAAGCAATGTCAAAGACTGAAACCAGTCCCCAGACTTTTTAGAATTTCTAGCTAGCTATGTGACAAAGTTTGGTTTATTTGGCATTTCTTGTTGATTTAATGTAGGTATTACATCAGCAGTAAATAATCCTACTCTTCCGCAATTCCTTCTTACCTTTCGAATATTTTAATTTTATTCAAACTTTTGTAGGTTTTACAATAATGGAGCACTCTAAGCTTGGGCACTATGTATCTGGGTAATAAACTTCAAAATATTTTTAAAAGATAGGGTATGTCATAGCTCGCATTTGGGCATTTGCTGGAGACACTCTGGGATGTATGTCCTGGGCTTCCATATAAGATGTCCAGTGACTTTACAGAGGAACCAGGGAATAAAATAACTGTCATCTATTGACTGTATACCATGGGCTCAACATCAGGCCAAATGCTTTACATGTAATATCTCTTTTAAAACTTATAAGACTGTAGGGAAAATATAATTATTAATTCCACTTTATGTTTGGAGCAGATATGTTTCACGTAGGTAAAGGAAGTTGCTCAAGTTATATAGCTAGTTTCTTGGGCTGGGTTCTGAAAGGAGCACTGAGACAAAGGTAGTCTCCCAGGAAATGATTGCTGGAGTGGAGTGACAAGGAGTGAAGGAAAGAACCAGTATGTGACTTGTTACTGAGTTGAACACCACGAGGAAGTCTGTCCTTTGAACTTGCTGGAAGGATAGTCTGAGGAGCTTTAGGAAATGTATCTTAAAACCATCCACCTCGGCGATGAAAGGGAAACATCTATTCATTGGTTGTTGTCCTACACTGACTTGTAGATTATACATTTCTCAGTGCCAGGGGAGTTCCCACTGGATTTTCCCACCACACTGTCAGTGAAGTCCTGGGACAGGTACTTGTACCAGATATATGTCAAGGGCCCAAGGTAAGATGCTGTCAGTTTGCATCACTGTGAAGGTTGATAAAGCCTGCTTGAAACTGATTGTTCCAGCAGTGGATGGAATAAGGGGTGAGCGGAGGTTGAGTAGTGGTTCAGAGCAGGAACCTGGTGCAGCTGGTTCCCAAAGGAACCAGGTTTCAAACCCAAGCCAATCTGATTCCGAAACCTGCTCACTTTACCACCATACATTGCTATCTTCAAACGTAATATTGGACTCAATATTGGATTTGCTCTTCTGGGGTCTCCTGTAAACATTTGGTAATCTTTCTTGATGGAAAAGAGTGCCTTGACTGAAATGTGGCAGAGGTGAAGTTCATCTTCAGCAATTCTCAGTGTGTTTGCCTCCTTTTCCCCTTTTTGCTGCTCCTGAGGCCCTGACGATGCACTATTTCAGTACACATTTGGCCCACTCTTGTTGTATAACTTGCATCACACCTGTAACCCATCCCTTCATATAATTAACATATCTTTTGCAGTCACAATATGATGGTGGTGGAAGAAGCCTGGAGTTTGGGGTCCAATCTGCATGTTAAATATTCTTCTACCTCAGAGGGTGTGGCCTTGGCCAACTCAGTTTCCCTCCTTTGAGTCTGAATTTTTTATTTGCCCAAGGGGAGATATAGTATCTACATGATAGGGTTATATATGAAAGGGAAAAGGTGGAAGGAGGAAATAATGTCTATGAAAACACCTGGATAACTGCCCTTCTCTGTCCTCTCCCTCACTGCTTCTGTCCCGTTCTGGATCTTGAGGGAACTGAAGCCAATTAGGCAAATTTCAAGTAAGATATATGGCTTACTGTGACTTCTCTCTGATAATATTTGGCTCCAGTCTCCTGAGCTGAAAAGATTATTAAAAATAAATCACAGTTGGCAAACTCCTTCCTATTCTTTTTTTTTCTTATAAATTTATTTTATGTATTTTTGGCTGCGTTGGGTCTTCGTTGCTGCGCGTGGGCTTTCTCTAGTTGCGGCAAATGGGGGCTATTCTTGTTTGTGGTGCTCGGGCTTCTCACTGCCATGGATTCTCTTGTTGTGGAGCATGGGCTCTAGGTGCCTGGACTTCAGTAGTTGTGGCACGCGGGCCCGGTAGTTGTGGCCTGTGGGCTCCAGAGCGCAGGCTCAGTAGTTGTGGTGCACGGTTTTAGTTGCTCCATGGCATGTGGGATCTTCCTGGACCAGGGCTTAAACCCGTGTCCCCTGCATTGGCAGGCGGATTCTTAACCACTGTGCCACCAGGGAAGCCCCCTCCTTCCTATTGTTTAAGACCCATCTCAGATGTCAGGGCTCTGTGATGCCCTCCCACCCCTGATTGATACCTCAGAGCATGATCAATTACCCACTTCCTCCTTTTCCCAGTAACTTACTTTTCTAATCCCAGCCCTCTTTTCTTATGGGGCTGGAAGGAGGACAATTCAGCAATAAAATATTTCTGCAGTTATCAGTAAGGCCCTAATAAATCCCACGGGATATTCTGTTCATTCTTTTCTTTAAGATTAAAATTTCTATCCAGACTCCGAGTCCAGAGCAGTAGGAATATGGAAGTGTCGTCTCTGGCCTAGTCAACTTGTCCCCACGTGCCATTCACTGCTGTGGAACCTTCATCTTCCACTCTTGAGGTTTATCATCTAGTGCTTCCTGCCTTTACACACACAGACAAGAAGGGCAGAGATTCTTCCTCTCACCTTCCCCAAAACATTCTTTAAATCTTCATTTGCTTTCCTGACTGCTCACTCCCCCTCCCCCCAGCCACTTCTACTTTCTAAGAATTGGCCTCTCTTGAAATCGCATCTCCCTTTGTGTCTTAGCCCTACTGTGCGCTTACAGTCCTTCTCAGCCAGGTCAGTTTCTGCTCCTAGACAGAGGGGCATAAAGGGAGATGGTTTGTGTTTTGACATGATTTCTAAGAATTCTGTGGTTTGGCCTCAGAGTAAAGCATCTAAAAGACAACCAATATCTCAAAGTTATAAAAATTAATTTCTCACTGTCATTTTAACTATACCTTCTTATATGTAAACATCTGGTTATGTTTTCCAGCCTTGAGTGATGTTACCAAAAAAAAAAAAAAAAATACTCAAACCCTCCGAAACCCTCCTTTCTGTTATCTTATTCTAAGAAAGTGCTAAACTCTAGGGAAAGCATTAGAAGAGAAAATTTTCTGGCCTTGTCTCTCTTTGAGCACCTTCCTATACTATTATCATTTACTTTTTTCCTTTAATTGAAAAATTTATTAAGATAACTATGAATTCACATACAGATGTAAGAAATAATGCAGAAAGATCCCATATGTACTTTTCCCAGTTTCACTCAATAGTAATATTTTGCAAAATTATAGTATTCATGTAATACACAAGAAGGATATTGACATTGATATACTGCACCAATCTTACTCAGATTTCTGCAGTTTTACTTGTCCTCATGTACACCTGTGTATGTGTACGTGTGCTAAGTTCTATACAGTTTCATCACCTAGTTCATGTATCGCGTTTATAGGCAAGATACTTAACATTTTCAATCTCACGATAGCTCTCATGTTACCCTTTTATAACCACACCCATCTCTTTCCTCCACATGCTCTGCATCTCACACCTGCCAACCACTATCCTGTCCTCCATTTTCAAAAATTTTGTCATTTCAGCAGTGTCCTATAGATGGAATGATTCAGTATATGACCTTTTGTGATTAGCCTTAATTCAGCATAATTTCCTGCAGACTCATCCAAGTTGTTGCATGTATCAGGTGGTTCTTTTTTATTACTGAGTTATAGTCCATGGTATGCATGTACCACAGTTTGTTTAACCATTCATCCCTTGAAGGACAACTAGGCTGATTCCAGTTTTCAGCTATTACAAATACAACCATTATGAATATTCATGCACCAGTGTTTTCTATGAACATAAGTTTACATTTGTTTGGAATATGCAAGGAGTGTGTAAATGGAATAAATGCCCAGGAGTAAAGTTGTTGGATCATATGATAGTTGCATGTTTAATATTTTTTTTAAAAAACTGCAGAGCTGTTTTTCCAAAGCAGCTGTGCCAATTTAAAATCCCACCAGCAATGTATGAGTCACCCACATCCTCAGCATCCTTGCCAACAGTTGCTGTTGTCACTAGTTTTTTTTTAATTTTACAAATCTGTTAGGTGTACAGTGTTATGTCATTGTGGTTTTATCTGCATTTCCCTAATGGATAATGATGTTGAACATCTTTTCATTTGCTTGTTTGCCATCTGTATATCCTCTTTGGTGAGATTGTTTATCTCTTTTGCACTTTTTCTAATTGTACTGTCTCTATTTTACTGTTGAGCGATGAGACTTTTGTATATATTCAAGACACTAGTCTTTCAATGGATATGTGGTTTGCAAATATTTTTTCTCAGTCTGTAGTTTGTCCTTCAATCCTCTTCACGTGGAATTTCCAAGAACTAAAGTAGTTAATTTTAATGAGGCCCATTTGACCAGTTTTTCCTTTTGGGCTTGTGCTTTTGGTATAAAATTTAAGAAACTCCTGTGCTAGTCCTATTCAAAGATTTTCTCCTTTTTTCCCTAAAAGTTTTACAGATTTGGTTTACGTTTCAGTCATTTTGAGTTAATGTTGGCATAAGGTGTGAGGTTTAGGTCATGATTATCTTTTTGCCTGTAGGTGTTCAGTTGTTCCAGCAAGATTTGTTGAAAAGACTGTCTTTCCTCCGTTGAATTGATTTTGTATCTTTGTCAATAATCAGTTGAGGCAGTCTCTGTGGATCTATTTCTGTGTCTTGTATTCTATGCTGGTAATCTTTGTGTGTATCCCCCCAACAATACTACATAGTCATGATTACTGTAGCTTTCTCATAAGCCTTAATATCAGGTGGAATAACTCCTCCTACTTCTACTTCATTTTTCTTTGTAAGTATTACTTTAGATGCTCAAGAGCCTGTGTCTTTTCAATTCAATTTTAGAATAAACGTGTCTGTGTTTACAAAACAAAAACAAACCAAAAAAAAAACCAAAACACTTTGTGTTTGATAGGCATTGCCTTAAATCTATAGATAAATTGGGGGAGCAATGACACCTTTCCTATGTTGAATATTGCAGTCCACGAATACGGTATATTTTTCCATTTATCTCAGACCTCTTTAATTTCTTCATCAACACTTTGTAGTTTTTAGTATATAGATACAGTACATAACAGTTTTGCCTATGTATGTCTTTCTCTAGAGGGATTGTGGGTGGTAATGTGTGTTTCATTTCAGTTTCTGTATGTAATTTGTTAGTATATAGACATGTCATTGATTTTTCTGGGTAGATCTTATAACCTATGACCTTTTGAACTCATTTATTACTTCTATGGGGTTTTTTTTGTAGATTCCTTGAGATTTTCTGTGTTGACAGTGCTGCCATCTGTAAATACAGATAGTTTTATCTCTTGCTTTACAACCTGTCTGCTCTTTATTTCTTCTACCTGCATTGTTGCAATATCTACAACTTCCAGTACTGTGTTCAACCTTTCAGAGAAGCATTCAGTCTTTACCATTCAGTCTTTACCATTAAGTATGATGTCATATATAGTTTTTTTGTAGATGTTCTTTATCAGGTTGAAGTGATTTCCCTTTATTCCTAACTTTCTGAGAGTTTTTAAAATCAGAAATGGATGCTGGATTTTGTCAAATGCTTTTCATCTGTCATTTGGTATGATCATGCCATTTTTCTTCTTTAGCTTGTCCATATACTTGATTACATTGATTTTTTTTTTTTTTGGAAAGTTGAACCTGCCCTGCATTTTTGAAATAAATCTCACTTGGTCATGGTATGTTAATTCTTTTTACATATTGTTAGAGTTGGTTTGTTAATATTTTATTTAGAATTTTTGCATCTAAGTTTATATTTTTGCATCTAAGTTTATGAGAGTTATTGGTCTGTAGTTTTGATTCTTTTATTCTTCTTTTGGACTGTCTGATTTTGGTATCACGGTGACAGTAGCCTCATAAAACGAGTTGAGAAGTATTCTCACATCTCTTTTATGGAAGAGATTGTGTAAAATTGATATTCCTCTTTAAATATGTGGTAGAATTCTCAAGTGAAACCGTCTGGGCCTGGAGATACCTTTACAGGAGCATTTAAATTATGTATTCAATTCATATGGTTTCGGGCTGTGCAGATAGTCTAGTCCATCTTGTTTTGGTAGTGTATTAGTTTTCTATTCTGCTGTAACCAATTACAATAAACAGTGGTTTAAAACAATAAAAATATATTATCTTATATTTCTGTACATCAGAAGTGTGATGTGTGTCTCACTGGGCTCAGATAAAGGTGCTGGCAGGGCTACATTCCTTTCCGGAAGTCTAGGGAAGAATGTATTACCTTGCGTTTCCCAACTTCTAGGGAATGCCAGCTTTCATTGGCTTATGGCCCCCTGCAAAACTAGCAACACTAGGCTGAATCTTTCTCACACTGCCATCTTTGTGGTTCTCTGACGACAGCTGGGAAGGGTTTTCCACTTTTTATAAGTTGATGTGATTAGATTGAGCCCACCTGGATAATTCATGGATCAATTCATGATACCCTCTCCATCTCAAGATTGGTAACCGTAATCATCAGAGCTAATTCCCTTTTGGCATATAACATAACATACTCATAGTTTCCCAGGGATTAGGATGTTGACATTTTGGGGGTCCATTATTCTGCCTACCCTAGGTAGTCTGTGGTTTTCCACATATTGATCCATTTCTTCTAAGTCGTCAAATTTTTGAGTATGAAGTTGTTTGTAGTACACTCTTTTTAATTGCCACAGGATTTGTAATGATATCCATTACTTCATTTTTCATGTTGGTGATTTGTGTTTTCTCCATTTTTACTTGTATCAGTTTTGCTAGTGGTTTATCAGTTATATCGACTTATTTGAAGAAACAGCTTTTTGTTTCCTTCATTTCTTTATTGCTTTCCTATCTTCAGTCTCATTGATTTTTTGCTCTTGTCTTTATTGTTTCCTTCCTTCTGTTTATTTTGAGGTTTTTTGCTCTTCTTTTTCTAGGTTCTTGAAATGAGAAGTTATGTTATTGACCTGAAACCTTCCATCATTTTTTTTTTTTTTTGCGGTACGCGGGCCTCTCACTGTTGTGGCCTCTCCCGTTGCGGAGCACAGGCTCTGGACGCGCAGGCTCAGCGGCCATGGCTCACGGGCCCAGCCGCTCCGCGGCATGTGGGACCTTCCCGGACCAGGGCACGAACCCGTGTCCCCTGCATCGGCAGGCGGACTCTCAACCACTGTGCCACCAGGGAAGCCCCCTTCCATCATTTTTAATGTAAGCATTAATTGCTATAAATTTCCTTCTTAGCACTGCCTTAGCTATACCCCACATTTTGATATGTGGTGTTTTGCTTTCATTTAGCTCTGTTTTTAAAATTCCTTTGAATTCTTTCACTCATAGATTCTTCAGAAGTGTATTATTTAATTTTCACCTTTTTGAGATTTTTATGTTATCTTTCTATTACTGATTTCTAGTTTGATTCCATATAGTCAGAAAATAAAGTCTATACATGATCAGTTATTTAAAATTTGTTGAGGTTTGTTTTATTGTCCGTTAAATGTTACATCTTGGCCAATGTTCCATGGTCACTTGAAGAAAAATTATATTCTACTATTGTTGGGTGGAGTGTTCTATATACATCAATTAAAGTCTATTTGATTGCATTGTTCAGATCACCTGTATCCTCGCTGGTTTTCTGTACAGTAGTTCTATAAGTTATTGAGAGGGAGGTGTAGAGTGCCATAATTGTGGATTTGTCAACTTCTCTTTTTAATTCTATCAGTTTTGTTTTATGTATTCTGAGGCTCTATTGTTTGGTGCATACTCATTTTTAATTGATATTAAAATCTTCCTGGTAGATATTTTTCAAAAGGTATTTTCCCTTTGGCCTCTAGTAATTTTCTTTGCTCTGAAATTTACTTTATCAGATGTTGACATAGCCACTGTTACTTTTTTAGCTTAATGTTGACACATTATATCTTTTTTCCATCCTTTCCTTTTAGTTTATCTTTGTCATTGGATTAGAAGTGAATTTCTTATAAGCAGTGTATAATTGTGCTGTGAACTTTTCTTTTATTCTACTTTACAAATCTGTTTAGATTGATGTATTTATGTCATTTCATTTTAGGGTAAATATTTACAAGAAGCAAAATGCTCTGTGTTACAAAAAATATTGATAAAGGATAAGAAAGTTGGAAGAAACAAATTTTCTGATTTCAAAATTTAGTACAAGCCATGGCAATCGAGAAAGTGTTCTTCAGGCTTAAGGATACACATCTAGATCTATAGAATTGAGAGTCTCAAAATGAACTTGCACATTTATGGGCAACTGATCTTTGATAGGGATGCCAAGGTAATTTAGTGGAGAAAGAATAGTCTTTTCAACAAATTATGCTGGGACAACTGGTTATCCATATGAGAAGAATGAAGTTTGAACCAGACCTTACACCACATACAAAAGTTAACACAAAATGCGTATAAATAGAGATAAAACTATAAACATCTTAGGAGACAACATTGGCATAAATCTTCAAGACCTTTAATTAGGAATAGTTTCTTGGATATAACACCAAAAACACAACAGTTAAAAAAATAGATAAACCATACTTAATTAAAATTTAAAATTTTGTGCTTCAAAAGATACTATCAAGAAAATCAGAAGGCAATCCCAGATTGGAAAAAAATATATTGTAAGTCATATATCTGAAAAGGAGCTTGTATCTAGACTATATAAGGAACTGTAACAACTAAATAATGAAAATAATGTAAATGGATAAATTATTTAAATACATTTTTCAAAGAACATATAAACAAGACCCATAAGCACGTGAAAAGATGTGTATGAGATGATATATCATTGTGGTTTTTTCCTGTGCATTTCCTGTGCATTTCCCTGATGATCAGTGATGTTGAGCAAATTTTCATGTACCTGATAGCTATGTGTATGTCTTCTTTAGAAAAATGTCTGTTCAGTTCTTTTGCCCATTTTTTAATCAGGTTGTTGGGTTTCTTGTTATTGATTTGTATGAGCGGTTTATATACTTTGGATATTAACCCCTTATCAGTCATATTATTTGTGAATATAATCTTCTCCCATTCAGTAGGTTGTCTTTTTTGTTTTTTGTCAATGGTTTCCTTTGGTGTGTAAAAGCTTTTAAATTTAATTAGGTTCCATTTGTTTATTTTTGCTTTTCTTTCCTTTGCCTTAGGAGACACAGCCAAAAAAAAAAAAATATTGCTACAATTTATGTCAAAGGGTGTTCTATGTTTTCTTCTAAGAGTTTTATGGTTTCTGGTCTTACATTTAAATGTTTAATGCACTTTGAGTTTATTTTTTGTACAAGGTATGAGAAATGTTCTAATTTCATCATTTTACATATAGCTGTCAAGTTTTCCCAGCACCACTTATTGAAGAGAGTATCTTTTCTCCATTGTATAGCCTTGCCTCCTTTGTCATAGATTAATTGATCATAAGTGTGTGGGTGTATCTCTGGGCTCTCTGTCCTGTTCCATTGATCTATGTGTCTGTTTTTATGCCAGTACCATGTTGTTCTGGCATAAGAGAGTCCGCCAGCCGATGCAGGGGACACGGGTTCGTGCCCCGGTCTGGGAGGATCCCACATGCTGCGGAGCGGCTGGGCCTGTGAGCCATGGCCGCTGAGCCTGTGCGTCCAGGGCCTGTGCTGTGCAACGGGAGAGGCCACAGCAGTGAGAGGCCTGCGTACCACAAAACAACAAAACAAAACAAACAAACAAAAAAATAATAAAATTGACTGTAGTAATGGATGTACAACTCTGAATATACTAGTGGTCATTGATTGTACAATTTCAATGGGTAAAGTTAATTGTATGTGACTTATATTTTAATAAGGCTGTTTTAAAATGTATGGAAACTACCCTCATACTATGCACAAAAATAAATTCAAAATGGCTTAGAGACTTAAATATAGGACATGACACCATAAAACTCCTAAAAGAAATCATAGGTAAAACATTCTCTGACATAAATTGTATCAATGTTTTCTTAGGTCAGTCTCCTAAGGCAATAGAAATAACAACAAAAATAAACAAATGGGACCTAGTTAAACTTAAAAGCTTCTGCACAGCAAAGGAAACGGTAAACAAAACTAAAAGACAACCTACAGAATGGGAGAAAATATTTGCAAATGATGTAACCAATAAGGGCTTGATCTCCAAAATATACGAACAGCTCATACAACTCAATAACAAAAAAACAAACAACCCAATCAAAAAATGAGCAGAAGACCTAAATAGATATTTCTCCAAAGAAGACATACAGGCACATGTGCCAATAGGCACATGAAAATATTCTCAACATCACTAATTATTAGAGAAACACAAATCAAAACTACAATGAGGTACCACCTCACACTGGTGAGAATGGCCATCATTAAAAAGTCTATAGATAACAAATGCTGGAGAGGGTGTTAAGAAAAAGGAACCCTCCTACACTGTTGGTGGCAATGTAAGTTGGTGCAGCCACTGTGGAAAATAGTATGGAAGTTCCTCAGAAAACTGAAAATATAATTGCCATATGATCCAGCAATCTCACTCCTGGGCATATATCTGGACAAAACTAATTCAAAAAGATACATACACCCCTATGTTTATAGCGGCACTATTCACAATAGCCAAGACATGGAAATAACCTAAATGTCCATGGTTAGATGAATGGATAAAGAAGATGTGATATATATATACAATGGAATACTACTCAGTCATAAAAAAGAACAAAATAATGCCATTTGCAGCAATATTGATGCAACTATAGATTATCATACTAAGTGAAGTAAGTCAGAAGGAAAATGACAAATACCATATGATATCACTTATATATGGAATCTAAAATATGACACAAATGAACCTATCTATGAAACAGAAACAGACTTGCAGACATAGAGAACAGACTTGTGGTTTCCAAGGCGGAGGGAGGGTGGGGAAGGGATTGACTGGGAGTTTGGGGTTAGTAGATGCAAACTATTACATATAAAATGGATAAACAACAAGGTCCCACTGTATAGCACAGGGAACTATATTCAATATCCTGGGATAAACCATAATGGAAAAGAATATAAAAATGAATGTATATATGTATATAAATGAGTCACTTTGCTGTACAGCAGAAATTAATACAACACTGTAAATCAACTATACTTCAATTTAAAAAATATAAAGAATGTATGGAAACTTAAAAAAATGAATACATTAATGCTTAAGTATGCCATTTTATTACTTTTCACTTGTCTTCCATGTTTCCCTGTTTTTTTTTCTCACCTTACTACAGGTTGGTTCAACGTTTTATAAATTTCACCATGATTTATTTATATTGTTTTGAGTGTATGCTTTTTCCTTATTTTTTTGAAGTATAGTTGACCTATGTGTTTCAGGTTTACAACATAGTTGTTCGACATTTGTATACATTATGAATTGATTACAATGATGTGTAATAACCATGTCACCATACAAAATTATAACAGAATCATTGACTATAATCCTTATGCTGTGCTATATCCCCATGACTTATTTATTTTATATCTGGAAGTTTGTACCTCTTAATCCTCCTTACCTATTTTGTCAGAACACCTTACTTCTTCCTCTGTGGCTATCATATGTTGTTCTCTATACTTAAGAGTCATTTGTTTGGTCTTGTTTGTTCATTTGTCTCTTTTTTAGATTCTACATATTTTCATTTGTCTCTTTTTTAGATTCTACATATAAGTGAAATAGTATGGTATATGTCTTTCTCTCTGTGACTTATTTCACTTAGCATAATACCCTCTAGGTCCATTCATGTTGTTGCAAATGGCAAGGTTTCATCCTTTTTAATGGCTGAATAATATTTGTATATACATATACACATACATATATACACATGTATATATATATACATACATGTATATATTCACATAAAAGTATATATATACACAAACACACACACACACATCTCATATTCCTATCCATTCATCTGTTGATAGACACATCAATTGATTCCATATCTTGTCTATCGTACACAGTGCTGCAATAAACATAAGGGTGCATATGTCTTTAGAATTAGTGTTTTTGTTTTCTTCAGATAAATACCCAGGAGTGGAATTGCTGGGTCATATGGTAGATTTATTTTAAACTTTTTGAGGAACCTCTATATAATGTTTCCATAGTAGCTGTACCAGTGCACCAGGGGTGCACAAGGGTTCCCTTTTCTTCACATCCTCACCAGCTTGTCATTTGTGGTCTTTTTGATGATAGCAATTCTGACAGGTGTGAGGTGATATCTCATTGTGGTTTTGATTTGCATTTATCTGATGATGTTGGGTATCTTTTCATGTGTCTGTTGGCCATCTATATGTCTTCCTTGGAAAAATGTCTATTTAGGTCCTCTGCTCATTTTTAAAAAAATTTTATTGGGGTATAATTGATTTACAATGTCGTGTTTGTTTCAGGTGTACAGCAAAGTGAATCTGTTGTACAAATACATATATCCACTCTTTTTTAGGTCTTTTCCCATATAGGCCATTACAGAGTATTGAGTAGAGTTCCCTGTGCTATACACTAGGTCCTTATTAGTTATCTATTTTATATATAGTAGTGTATATGTGTCAATCCCAATCTTCTAATTTGTCCCTCCCCTCCACCCCTTATCCCCCAGTGACCATAAGTTTATTTTGTGCATCTGTAACTCTGTTTTGATATTGTAGATAAGTTCATTTGGAGCCTTTTCTTAGATTCTGCATATAAGCGATATTATATGATATTTGTCTTTGTCTGACTGACTTCACTCCGTATAAGAATCTCTACATCCATCCACATTGTTGCAAATGGCATTATTTTTTTTCTTTTTTATGTCTGACTAATGTTCCATTGCATATATGTACCACATCTTCTTTATCCATTCCTCTGTTGATGGACATTTAGGTTGCTTCCATGTCCTGGCTATTGTAAATAGTGTTGCAATGAACGTTGCAGTGCATGTTTCTTTTCAAATTATGATTTCTTCTGGATATATGCCCAGAAGTGGAATTGCTGGATCATATGGTAGCTCTATTTTCTGCTCATTTTTTAATAAGATTTTGTTGTTGTTTTGTTATTGAGTTGTGTGAGTTCTTTATATATTTTAGATATTAACCTCTTATCTGATATATTATTTATAAATATTTTGTCCCATTTAGTATGTTGCCTTTTGCTTTTGTTGATGATTTTCTTCACTGTGCAAAAGCTTTTTAGCCTGATGTAATCACACTTGTTTATTGTTGTTTTGTTGCCCTGCCTGAAGAGACAGAGCCAATACAATACTGCTAAGACCAGTGTCAAAATATACCTAATTTACTGCCTATATTTTCTTCTAGGAGTTTCAGGTTTTAAGTCTTACATTTAAATTTTTAATCCATTTTGAGTTTATTTTTGTATATGGTGTAAGAAAGCGGTTCAGTTTCATTCTTTTGCATGTAGCTGTCCAGTTTTCCCAATATCATTTATTGAAGAGACTGTCTTTTCCCCCACTGATATTTTTGACTCTTTTGTCCTAAACTAATTGAGCATATAAGCATGGGTTTATTTCTAGGATCTCTATTCTGTTCCATTTATTTATGTGTCTGTTTTTGTGTCAGTACCATACACTTTTGATTGCTATAGCTTTGTAATATAGTTTGAAGTCAGGGACCATGATACCTACAGCTTTGTTCTTCTTTCTTAATATTGCTTTGGTTATTTGGTTTTGTGTGTGTGTGTGATTCTAAACAAATTTTAGATTATTTTTTCTAGTTGTGTAAAAATGCCATTGGTTTTTCATGGGGATTACATTGAATCTGTAGATTGCTTTGGGTAGTTTGGACATTTTAAAACTAGTAATTCTTCCAATCCATGAGCATGCTATATCTTTCCATTTATTTGTGTTATATTCACTGTCTTTCATGACTGTCGTATAGCTTTTAGAGTAGAAGTCTTTCACCTCCTTAGTTAAATTTATTCCTAAGTATTTTGGGGATTTTTTTTTGATGTGATTGTAAATGGGATTGTTTTCTTTATTTATCTTTCTGATAGTTTGTGATTAGTGTACAGAAATGCAACAGATTTCTGTTTATTGTATCTTGCAACTTTACTAAATTCAATTATTAGTTCTAATAGTTTTTTGGCGTCTTTAGGGTTCATATATATATATATATATATACACATACATATACACACATACACACACACACATATATATAATTGTATATATACATACACACGCACATATATGGTGTCATGTCATCTACAAATAGTGACAGTTTTACTTCTTTCTTTCCAATTTGGATGCCTTTTATCTCCTTTTCTTATCTGATGGCTGTGGCTAAAACTTCCGGTACTGTGTTGAATAAAATGATAAAATGGCAAGTGTGGGCATTCTTGCCTTGTTCCCAATATTAAAGGTAAAGCTTTAAGCTTTTCACTATTGAGTATTATGTTAGTTGTGGTTTGTCACATGTAGCCTTTATTATGTTAAAGTATGTTCCCTCTATGTCCACTCTTTTGAGAGTTTTTATCAAAATTGGATGTTGAATTTTTTCAAATGCTTTTTATGCATCTGAGATAATCATATGATTTTTATTCCTCAGTTTGTTAATGTGATGCGTCACACTGATGGATTTTTGGATACTGAACCTTCCTTGTATTCATTTGATCATGATTTATGATACTTCTAATGCACTGTTGAATTTGTTTTGCTAATATTTTGTTGAGAATTGTTGCATCTATGCTCATCAGGGATATTAATTCATAACTGTGTGTGTGTGGTGTCTTTGTCTGCTTTTCTTTTCAGGTTGATGCTGGCCTCATAGAATGAGTTTGAAGTATTATTTCCTCTTTAATTTTTGGAATAGTTTTAGATAGATAAGTATGAAACTCTTATTTAAATATTTGGTAGAATTACCCTGTGAAGCCACCTAGTCATGGACTTTTGTTGGGATTTCTTTGACCTCTGATTCAGTTTTATTACTAGTTATTGACCTGTTTAGATTTTCTATTTCTTATTGATTCAGTCTTGGAAGATTGTATGTTTCCAGGAATTTATTTATTTCTTCTAGGTGGTCCAATTTGTTGGTTAATGTCTTATGATCTTTTTTATTTCTGTGATGCTAATTGTAAATTCTCGTTAATTTCCTCTTTTATTTGGGCCCTTTCTCTTTTTTCTTGATTAGTCTGGCTAAAGATTTATCAATTTTGTTTATCTTTTCAAAGAACGAGTTCATAGTTTCATTTATCTTTTATATTTTTTAAAATTCTCTGTTTCATTCATTTCTACTCTAATCTTTATTATTTCCTTCTACTAAATTTGGGCTTTGTTTTCTTTTCCTTTGTTCCTTTTATTCTAGTTTCTTTAGGGGCAAGTTTAGATTGTTTATTTGAGATTTTTCTTGTTTCCTGAGGTAGGCCTGTATCACTATAAATTTCATTCTTAGAACTGCCTTTTCTGTGTCCCATAGGTTTTGGAATATTATAATTTCATTTTTATTTTTCTCAACGTGTATTTTTTAAATTTCCCCTTTGATTTCTTCATTGACCCACTGGTTGTTTAGAAGCATGTTGTTTAGCCTTCACGTGTTTGTGGGTTTTTTTTATTTTTAACTTGTAATTGATTTCTAGTTTTATACCATTGTGGTCAAAAAAGGTGTTTGATATGATTTAAGTCTTTTTAAATATTTTGAGACCTGTTTTGTGGCCTAATATGTAATCTGTCCTGGAAATATTCCATTCTCGTAAAGAATGTGCATTCTTCTGTTTTGGGGTGTAATATTGAGTACAGGTAAGTCCATCTGGTCTAATATCTCATTTATGGCTAATGTTTCCTTATTGATTTTTTGTGTGGGTGATTCATCCATTATTGTAATTGGGGTGTTAAAGACACCTACTATTACTGTGTTGCTGTCAGTTTCTCCCTTTTAGTCTGTTAATATTTGCTTTATTTGCTCCTGTGTTGGGTGCACAGATATTTACAAGCATTATCCTCTTGTTGGTTTGATCCCTTTATCATTGTATAATGCCCTTTTTGTCTCTTGTTAGAGTCTTTGTTTTAGATTGTATTTTGCCTGATACAAGTATTGCTACCCCTGCTTTCTTTTTGTTTTCATTTGTATGTAGTATCTTTTTCCATCTCTTCACTTTCAGTCTGTGTATGTCTTTAGATCTGAAGTGAGTTTCTTGTGAGCTGCATATATATATGGGTCTTGTTTTTTAATCCATTTAGCCACCCTATGTATTTTTATTGGGGCATTTAGTCCATTTACATTTAAAAGAATTACTGATAAGTATGTACTTGGGGCCATTTTGTTAATTTTTTTCTGGTTGTTTTTGTAGTTCTTCTCTGTTCCCGTCTTTTGTTCTCTTAGCTTGTGATTTGATGATCTCATTTACTGTTATATTTGTATTCATTTTTCTTTTTTTATGTGTGTATCTGTTACAGGTTTTTGGTTTATTGGTTACCATGAGTTTCTTGTATTACAATCTATGTATACAGCATTCTAAGTTGTCTCTTAATTTTTAGCGCTACATTTTTACTTCCTCCCTTTTTTTTTTTTTTTTTTTGCGGTACGCAGGCCTCTCACTGTTGTGGCCTCTCCCGTTGCGGAGCACAGGCTCCGGACACGCAGGCTTAGTGGCCATGGCTAACAGGCCCAGCCGCTCCGCAGCATGTGGGATCTTCCCGGACCGGGACATGAACCTGTGTCCCCTGCGTCGGCAGGTGGACTCTCAACCACTGTGCCACCAGGGAAGCCCTCATTTTGTTTTTAATGTCATATTTTTACATGTTTTTATTTTGCATATTGCTTAACTATGTGTTTTAGATATAGATGATTTTACTACTTTTGTCTTTTAACCTTCATACTAGTTTTATAGTTAGTTGATCCAGTACTTTCACCATATGTTTGCCTTTATCAGTGAGATTTCTTTCTGTCCTAATTGTCTTATTTCTAGTTATGGTCTTTTAATTTAAAGAATTCCAGTAAACATCTCTTGTAAGGCTGGTTTAGTGGTAATGAACTCCTTTAGCTTCTGTTTATCTGGGAAACCCTTTATATATCCTTCAGTTCTGATAACCTTGACATGTAGAGCACTCTTGGTTTTAATTTTTTTGTTTCTTTTGGTGATGTGAATATTTTGTGCTACTTCCGTCTGGCCTGCCTGTAAAATTCCTGCTGAAAAATCAGCTTATCGTTTTATGGGGCTCCCTTGTGTGTAACGAGTTGTTTTTCTCTTGCTGCTTTTCACATTTTCTTTTTATCTTTACCTTTTGACATTTTAATTATAATGTTTCTTGGTTTTGGCCTCTTAAATTCCTGTTGTTTGTGGCTCTCTGTGCTTCCTGGACTTGGATATTATATTTCTCAACAGGTTAGAAAAGTTTTCAGACAAATAGATTTTCTGCTACTTTCTCCCTTTTCTTCATCTGGGACCCTACAATGCAATTGTTAGTATGCTATCCTCATTTTTAAATTTTTTATTCTTTTTTTTTTTCTTTTGTTCTTCTGTTTGGTTGATTTCCACTGTCCTCTCTTCCAGATTGCTGATCTGTTCTTATGCATCCTCTAATTTGCTATTGATTCCCTCTAGTATATTTTTTATTTGATATTGTATTCTTCAGTTTTGATTGGTTCTCTTTTATATTTTGTAACTCTTTGTTATAGTTCTCACTGAATTCATCAATTCTTCTGAGTTCAGGTAGCATTGTTTGATGATTACTTTGAACTCTTTATCTGGTAAATTGCTTACATCTGTTTTGTTCAGTTCATTTTCTGAAGTTTTGTCTTGTTCTTTTGTTTGGAAGGTATTCCTTTGTCTCTTCATTTTGCCTAATTCTCTGTGTTTGTGTCTGTGTTTTAGTTATGTCATCTATATCTCTCAGTCTTGAAAGAGTGTCGTTATATAGATGGTGTCCTGTTGGGCCCAATGGCACAGTCCCTGCTGGTCAACAGAACAGGTGCTCCAGGTTTGTTTCCAGTGTGGGCTGTGTATGTCCTCTTGTTGTGTTTGTGCCACAATTGCTGCTGATGCCCTGGTGGTCAGGGCTGGTCCCAGCCTGGCTGTCTGTGAGGCCTGGCCATGTAATGTTTCTCTCTGGCTACTCTTAAGATTTTATTTTTAGTTTACACAAGTTTAATTATGGTGTATCATCTTCTAGATTTCTCTGTTTACCCTGTTTAAAATTCACTTAGCTTTGTACATAAGTAGTTTTGTGTTTTTTTACCGGGTTTGATTAGTTTTGAGCTACATTAAAAAAAATACTCTCCCTACCCTTTTTTCTTCTCCTTTTAGGAGAAGAAAATGATACAAATGTTAGATCTTTTATCATTACTCTTCTGTTATGGGTCTCTGAGGCACTGTTCTTTGTTATTGTTGTTGTTATTTAGTCTATTCTTTGTGTGGTTTTAAGATGAGTGAATTCTATTACTCTGACCTCAAGTTCACAGATTTTTAATCCTTTGTTATCTCCATTTGGCTTTTGAGCCCATGAAGAAAGTTTTTCAGTTTTATTAGTGTATTTTTTCAGTTCTGTAGTTTCCATTTGGTTCTGCTTTTGTAAGTTGATTTCTTTGCTAAGATTCTGTTTTTTTCATTTGTAATTGATTGTTGAAGCTTATTTATGACAACTGCTTTAAAATCTTTGTCAAATAGTTACAATCCTGATTCACCTTGGTGTTAGCATCAGTTGATGGTCTTTCCTCATTCAAGTTCTGATTTCCTTGGGTCTTGTTTGATGGGTAATCTTTTATTTTATCCTGAACATTCTGTCTGTTATGTCAGAATCTAGGTCCTATTTAAATCTTTTACTTCAGTAGGCAGTCACCTTGTTTGGTTTTGGCGCGTAGGTCTTGGTCAAATTTTATGGGCTGTGTTTCCAATGGCAGTTTAGTTTTCAGATCCTTTCTGTCATTATTTTGATCTGCTTGGTTTATCTGGTGCCACAGGAATCCCCATGTGTCCCAACTCTTAGTGCCAACTGGGGCAGAGAGAGTTTCCCCAGGTCAGGCTGCTTTACTAGAGACTTATTGTGTCTTGGGGAGATAAGGGTTTTTGGTATTCCATTACTGGTACACCGACTCCAGTGTTTTTAGGAAGGGTAGGAGTGTCTTGGGTCCACAGTAGTAAAGCAGCTACTTAGTATGGCCCTCTTCCAGTGATTATTTCCCTTTATCCAGTTCTGACCACCCATCCTGGTGTTTCTGAGTAGGAGAGAGGATTTCTGGACCAGGCTGCTTTCTAGAGAGGAGTCTCTCCTGCCTGCTCTGCATGCCACCTATGTATGTCTTGCTAGGAAGGGGATCTCAGGTCCATACCTCCCTTCGCTGCTTTTTTCTGGCTGGGCTCCCAATTTATCCTCCTTGCTTTTTGCTTTGAGTCCACCTCATGTTGTCATAAGAACTCCCACTCAATTCCAGGGAGGAATGAGCCTACCTGGGCTGCCTTTCTCCCCTCTCCACCCCCAAGTCGGTAGTTGTTGTAAATGCCAGATTCGGCTTGCTTTCCTCCTTTGGCTAAAGAGGAAACAAAACATCTGGCCACTGTGCTGTTCCTCTCGTCCTGGGGTCCAGTTTCCCACCTTCTTTTTACCTATTAGAGTTATCCTTCGGTTGTCTCTCATACCATTTCCAAGGTTTCTAGCTATGCTTAGTATGATTGGAGAGTGTAGAAATGGATCTATGTCATCTTGTCCTAATCAGAAATGTGTACTACAGTTTTTTTTTTACATTTTTATTGGAGTGTAATTGCTTTACAGTGGTGTGCTAGTTTGTGCTTTATAACAAAGTGAATCAGTTATACATATACATATAGCCCCATATCTCTTCCTTCTTGCGTCTCCCTCCCTCCCACCCTCCCTATCCCACCCTTCTAGCTGGTCACAAAGCACTGAGCTGATCTCCCTGTGCTATGAGACTGCTTCCGATTAGCTATGTATTTTACATTTGGTAGTGTATATATGTCCATATATACACTACCACTCTCTCACTTTGTCCCAACTTACCCTTCCCCCTCCCTGTGTCTTTAAGTCCATTTTATACTAGGTCTGAGTCTTTATTCCTGTCTTGCCCCTAGATTCTTCATGACCATTTTTTTTTTTTTTTAGATTCCATATATATGTGTTAGCATACGTTATTTGTTTTTCTCTTTCTGACTTACTTCACTCTGTATGACAGACTCTAGGTCCATCCACCTCACTACAGATAGTTCAGTTTCGTTCCTTTTAATGGCTGGGTAATATTCCATTGTATATATGTGCCACATCTTCTTTATCCATTCATCTGTCGATGGACATTTAGGTTGCTTCCATGTCCTTGCTAAATAGAGCTGCAATGAACATTGTGGTACGTGACACTTTTTGAATTATGGTTTTCTCAGGATATATGCCCAGTAGTGGGATAGCTGGGTCATATGGTAGTTCTATTTTTAGTCTTTTAAGGAACCTCCATACTGTTCTCCATAGTGGCTGTATCAATTTACATTCCCACCAACAGTGTATGAGGGTTCCCTTTTCTCCACACCCTCTCCAGCATTTATTGTGTGTAGATTTTATTTTTTCTTCTATTATTTTATAATTTTATTTTTATTTTTTACATTTAACACTTGTAGCTATACTATAGTTTTGAATACAATATTGCTAATGTGCTTTTACTGTTTAAAATCAAGTATTCCAACACAATTGAATATATAGTAGTTTTTCCTTTATGCTTTTTTTTTTTTAACATCTTTATTGGGGTATAATTGCTTTACAATGGTGTGTTAGTTTCTGCTTTATAACAAAGTGAATCAGTCATACATAAACATATGTTCCCATATGTCTTCCCTGTTGCGTCTCCCTCCCTCCCACCCTCCCCATCCCACCCCTCCAGGCTGTCACAAAGCACCGAGCCAATATCCCTGTGCCATGCGGCTGCTTCCCACTAGCTATCTACCTTACTGCGTTTGTTAGTGTGTATATGCCCATGACTCTCTCTCGCCCTGTCACAGCTCACCCTTCCCCCTCCCCATAACCTCAAGTCCGTTCTCTAAGAGGTCTGCGTCTTTATTCCTGCTTTACCCCTAGGTTCTTCATGACATTTTTTTCTTAAATTCCATATATATGTGTTCGCATACGGTATTTGTCTTTTTCTTTCTGACTTACTTCACTCTGTATGACAGACTCTAGGTCTATCCACCTCATTACAAATAGCTCAATTTCGTTTCTTTTTATGGCTGAGTAATATTCCATTGTATATATGTGCCACATCTTCTTTATCCATTCATCCGATGACGGGCGCTTAGGTTGTTTCCATCTCCGGGCTATTGTGAATAGAGCTGCAATGAACATTTTGGTACATGACTCTTTTTGAATTTTGGTTTTCTCAGGGTATATGCCCAGTAGTGGGATTGCTGGGTCATATGGTAGTTCTATTTGTAGTTTTTTAAGGAACCTCCATACTGTTCTCCATAGTGGCTGAACCAATTCACATTCCCACCAGCAATGCAAGAGTGTTCCCTTTTCTCCACACCCTCTCCAGCATTTATTGTTTCTAGATTTTTTGATGATGGCCATTCTGACTGGTGTGAGATGATATCTCATTGTAGTTTTGATTTGAATTTCTCTAATGATTAATGATGTTGAGCATTCTTTCAAGTGTTTTTTGGCAATATGTATATCTTCTTTGGAGAAATGTCTATTTAGGTCTTCTGCCCATTTTTGGATTGGGTTGTTTGTTTTCTTGTTATTGAGCTGCATGAGCTGCTTGTAAATTTTGGAGATTAATCCTTTGTCGGTTGCTTCATTTGCAAATATTTTCTCCCATTCTGAGGGTTGTCTTTTGGTCGTGTTTATGGTTTCCTTTGCTGTGCAAAAGCTTTTAAGTTTCATTAGGTCCCATTTTTTTAATTTTTGTTTGTATTTCCATTTCTTTAGGAGGTGGGTCAAAAAGGATTTTGTGATGATTTATGTCTTAGAATGTTCTGCCTATGTTTTCCTCTAAGAGTTTAATAGTGTCTGGTCTTACATTTAGGTCTTTAATCCATTTTGAGCTTATTTTTGTGTATGGTGTTAAGGAGTGTTCTAATTTCATTCTTTTACATGTAGCTGTCCAGTTTTCCCAGTACCACGTATTTAAGAGGCTGTCTTTTCTCCATTGTATATTCTTGCCTCCTTTATCAAAGACAAGGTGACCATATGTGTGTGGGTTTATCTCTGCACTTTCTATCCTCTTCCATTGATCTGTATTTCTGTTATTGTGCCACTACTATGTTGTCTTGATTACTGTAGCTTTGTAGTATAGCCTGAAGTCAAGGAGTCTGATTCCTCCAGCTCCATTTTTTCTTTCTCAAGATTGCTTTGACTATTCAGGGTCTTTTGTGTTTCCCTACAAATTCTGAAATTTTTTGTTCTAGTTGTGTGAAAAATGCCAGTGGTAGTTTGATAGGGATTGCATGGAATCTGTAGATTGCTTTGGGTAGTATAGTCATTTTCACAGTGTTGATTCTTCCAATCCAAGAACATGGTATATATGTCCATCTGTTTCTGTCATCGTTAATTTCTTTCATCAGTGTCTTATAATTTTCTGCATACAGGTCTTTTGTTTCCTTAGGTAGGTGTATTCCTAGGTATTTTGTTCTTTTTGTTGCAGTGGTAAATGGGAGTGTTTTCTTGATTTCACTTTCAGATTTTTCATCATTAGTGTATAGGAATGCAAGAGATTTCTGTGCATTAATTTTGTCTCCTGCTACTTTACCAAATTCATTGATTAGCTCTAGTAGTTTTCTGGTAGCATCTTTAGGATTCTCTATGTATAGTATCATGTCATCTGCAAACAGTGACAACTTTACTTTTTCTTTTCCGATTTGGATTCCTTTTATTTCTTTTTCTTCTGTGATTGCTGTGGTTAAAACTTCCAAAACTATGTTGAATAATAGTGGTGAGAGCAGGCAACCTTGTCTTGTTCTTGATCTTGGTGGAAATGGTTTCAGTTTTTCACCACTGAGGACGATGTTGGCTATGGGTTTGTCATATATGGTCTTTATTATGTTGCGGTAAGTTCCCTCTATGCCTACTTTCTGGAGGGTTTTTATCATAAATGGGTGTTGAATTTTGTGGAAAGCTTTGTCTGCATCTATTGAGATTCTCCTTTGGTTGTGTCTCATACCATTTCCAGGGTTTCTGGCTATGCTTAGCATGAATGGAGAATGTAGAAATGGATCTTTGCCATTCTGTCCTAACCAGAAATGTGTTCTGTAGTTTTTCATTGTATAATTGTTGATGTGCCAGATTTTTCATCTAAATATATTTCTCCATATCTCACAAACGGATATTTTTTTATTATAACTCATCTTGTCATCCAGCCCTTTGCTAGTACCTAATATACTCTGGACTCACAGTTATTAGTAAAAACCTTTATAGAAGGAATTAGGAACACTTATGGTGTCAGTATCAGGCTTATAATTAGACATTTTTATGTATGGTGATGGGCAAACGGGGCCTCTTGAACCTATCTATCATTTTACCAGATTAACAAGTGCCTTCGTCACATGGGTAGAACACTATCTACATTCTGTGTTGTGTAAAGTCTAAAATTTTTAGAAGGAACAAGAAATGCCATCACTTCCCCAAGAGGAATGGGTGGCTTCCTCCTCATTTTTCTAAAGTTTTTAAAAATGTATGCTAGAATTACATAAAATAGATTTGTGGAATCACTGACTCTCTATCTCTTTCATGCTGCTTTTGTCACTCCTATAAAACTTTTAAAGAAGTTAAACTTGACAAATGTTTGTACCTTTTTGTGATGTTTGCAGCCACACTATGTGTGTCTTCTGAGTCATTAGTAAGTTGAAATAGTAATATCAACCCTTTTAAGTTTCCGGCTAGAACTAATCTTCTATAATCTAAAGGTATTAGACTATCTCCATTTTCTAGGGGCTGGAGATGAAAAGCCAAGGAAAAATGAAGAGGTTTGAAAAGATACGGCATAGGAAACTAATTAAATATATGAAATAAATAGTATATGACTATTTAAAAGAAAAAAGTAAATCTGTCTATGCTGGAATAGGAAGATGACCATGATATAGTAAGTGAATAAAACAGAGTCGCCAAAGTGCATATAGAAAATGAACTTCCATATTTGTTCACATATCCACTAAGATCTAAGACAACCCCTAATGATCCTACATTGTGTTTATAATTCCCACCCCTTAGGTATGGGCTGGCCTAGTGACCTGCTTCTAACCAACAGTATATGTCTAAGACAATGGAACGTCCCCACTATGATTAAGATACAAGAAATTGTTACTTTTGTCTTGCTAGCAGACTTTCTCTATTGATTGCCCTTTAATGGCTTTGATAAAGCAAACTGTTCTATGTAGAGATGCACATGGGAAGGAAGTCAAATAGCCTGCAAGAAACTGAATCCTGCCAATAACCACAAGAGCTTGGAAGTGGATTATTAACTCAGTTAAATTTCAGATGAGACCCCAATCCTGACCAACATCTTAATTACATTACAACCTTGTAAAAGATGATTAAACAGAGGAACCCAGTTAAGCTGTGCCTAGATCTCTGCCCAATTACAATTGTGAGATAATGAAAGTGTGTTGTTTTTAAACCACTGAGTTCGTAGTCATTTGTTATATAGCGATAGGTAACTAATACACCCACCTGTTTTTTATATTAGTATGTACAGTGAGAAAGTTGTCAATTTTTACTTTATACTTTTCTATGTGGTAAAGATTTTCATAAGACTATTACTTCTGTGTCACAGTACATTTACATATGGCCTATTCCATGTATGTGTGTATTCTCCGCTTGCCTCTAATCTGCATAGCCCTGTATTGAAGCAAAATAATCTACAAATGATGCCTTAACATAGTACTGCAGAATAATGGCAACTAAATGGGTGGGGGGGGAAGAATCTAAAACAACAATTTTTTTTGCGAAGTTATTTACATGAGAGTGTTCCTACTTTAAGTAATGGGACAACTTAGTTAGCGTGCTGACCAATCTAGAACCAAAGAAAAGATATTTATTGTTTTAATGCCTTAGGAAGCCAACAAAGAATAGAATTGGCTTAAAAGAGAAAAAGCATGAAAATACATTTTGTTTGTTATACTTTATCATAGTGTTACGTCCTGGGATTGTCAAAACATTAATCATTATATGATGTCTCTAGTATGTGTATATGTGAATGTTTGTATTTTTAAATTTATTTCTTTACCATAAATAGGTAGCATTAGGCATCTGTATACCTCATAGAATCTCTTCCTCTTGTCATCAGAAATCCAAGAATAACGATTATTCTGGTATCTAATTATTTAGCTTCTTCATTTTTCCTATTACAAAAATGATATTTATTTATCATATTTATTGAGCAACCTATAAGGGAGGGGTGATAGAAAGATGGGCTCTGCTGGGAATTGAGATTTTTTTCAAGAAATTCTTTAAATACCTTTGTTTTTTTCAAAGTGATGCGTACACTAGTAGATAGGGCAAAGACTGCCATAGTCTACCTTGATTTTAGAGGCAAAACACTGGAAATCTAATTGCATTCAGAAAAATGATGATAGGTGGGTCCCTTGAGGCTTCAATTGGACATTTTGCTATGATGCAGCATGCGTCATTTCCAGGTAATCAGTATAAGGCACACAGGATGAAATCTTTATATGTCCTTACAGTGAAATCTCTAATTTCGTGTAGGTCTTACCTCACAGCTGTGCCGTGAGGGGAACAGGAATATGTTCGAAGCTAGGGAAGGCTGTGGGTCTGGAGGAGGGAATCTTGTTTTAGCACAGAGATGATGTACAGAGTATAGGAATGTACCTTTTCCTGAACTAAAGAAGTTCTCCTTTGCCGAATCCTTATTTCTCCTTTGAGTTACTTATAAATGTCTGTATCTTTTATATTTGAAAGTGAAAGTAAGTCTACCATTGTGCCATTTCAGTAAACGTACTTTAATTACTTAAATCGCACAGCAGTATTTTTTACCAGTTTGTCTCCTTCTTTGGCACATTTACCGAAAGACATTGTAGGTTGTAGCTGAAATTCAAACTGTAAAGTCCGATATTTTAGAGACGTTTTGAAAATCAGATACAAAATGTAATGGATAAAAAAGATTCAAAGATAATCTTAGAGTAGAACCATAAATTCTTTGATTAAGTTACAGTTTCTACAAATGTGCAGTATGATTTACCCACTATGGTGCCTCCAACTTTCTCTCTCTTTTTCTTTCTCTGTCTCTCTGTCTGCCTCTTTCTCTCTCTGTATAAAAAAAACTGTGTGTATGAGTTGGTGTTGCCTATAGTGTAAGCAATGAGAGCTTATAACCTCACAGAATTTTTAGTTCTCTTCATCATATTCATAGCTCTATTACTACTAGGGCTTTGAACAGTCCTAGCCCATGTTCAATAACTATTTGTGGAATAAATGTTACAGAAATAGTTAAGTTTCTTTGAAAAAAATTTCTGTGGCCAAAATTAAAAAAAAAAAATGTTGAGTGTCTTTCCTTGGTAGTCTAAGGTAGAAGAAAATTAGAATGTTGCTAATATATCAGAATGTTTACGACACCTTCCAGTTTACCCCAACTTCCATTGACTACGCTGTTATAACTCTATCCAGTGATTAATTTGCTCTCCAGATGCAAATAAAGATTTCTTGATTGTTCGTTCATGTGAGAGAATGTGTGATATGCTGGAAAGGGCATGGTTTAGTTGATTGCCTGGAATTTGTCAACATTTTAGAAGGATTCTTTCATTTTTTTTTCATATTTTAAGCTGATAGATATATATTTTAACATCTTTATTGGTCTTTCATGGTTTTTGATTTTTCCTAACTTGAGGAGGCTATTGTCTAGATGTCTTTTTTCAGTGAGATTGTTCTACATGTTGTGAGATGTTGGGTGGCTCAAGCCTGCCGATGTGTACATCCAGATCCTAGCAGTTTCTGAGACATTTTTCAGAAGTCACACGTGTAAAATAATGTTGATGTTTGTTTGCTCAGCAGTATTATGTCCAATTCTGTGGTCCCCTGCAATGCTGGTGCTTTGTCTAATAAAATAGACCGTTTGTTTTATTTCTTTTTCATAAAGCAGTTATAGTTTATATGGAGTAATACATAAGCTTTTAAATAACATTTCTTTCAGAAACTCAGTGAGAGCCCACTATTGTATATGTTTAATTTTTTCCCCTCTATCACAGTCTTCTCTTTTAAACATTTATAGTTCAAAAAAGAAAAGAACCATGTTGGATTAAATGGTATTTTTCCAACAGTGTTCAACATGTTTTACCAAGCAAAATGTGGATTATTAGTTCATACAAAGGCCATATCTATGCTTTAATTTGTTATAAGGTTTGTGTGCAATTCCTATTAGTAATCACTATAAAAGATTCATTAATTAGATTGGGTTCTCTAGATTTGGTAAATTTTAGCTACTTCTAGATAAATCTCAAGGTCTGACTGCTACTACAAATCTAGTTTCCCGGGGGAGGAATAAAGATGGCGGAAGAGTAAGACGCGGAGATCACCTTCCTCTCCACAGATACACCAGAAATACATCTACACGTGGAACAACTCCTGCAGAACACCTACTGAAGGCTGGCAGAAGACCTCAGACCTCCCAAAAGGCAAGAAACTCCCCACGTACCTGGGTAGGGCAAAAGGAAAAAAGAATAAACAGAGACAAAAGAATAGGGACGGCACCTGCACCAGTGGGAGGGAGCTGTGAAGGAGGAAAAGTTTCCACACACTAGGAAGCCCCTTCGCGGGCGGAGACTGCGGGAGGCAGAGGGGGGAGCTTCGAAGCCGCGGAGGAGTGCACAGCAACGGGTGCGGAGGGCAAAGCGGGGAGATTCCCGCACAGAGGATCGGTGCCGACCGGCACTCACCAGCCCGAGAGGCTTGTCTGCTCACCCGCCGGGACGGGCGGGGCTGCGAGCTGAGGCTCTGAGGCTAGGGTTTCGGTTTCGGACGGAGCGCAGGGAGAGGACTGGGGTTGGCGGCTTGAACATAGCCTGAAGGGGTTAGTGCACCACAGCTAGCCGGGAGGGAGTCCGGGGAAAAGCCGGCACCTGCCGAAGAGGCAAGAGACTTTTTCTTCCCTCTTTGTTTCCTGGTGCGTGAGGAGAGGGGTTTAAGAACGCTGCTTAAAGGAACTCCAGAGACGGGCGCGAGCCGCGGCTAAAAGCGCGAACCCCAGTGACGGGCGCGAGCCGCGGCTGAAAGCGCGGACCCCAGAGACGGGCGCGAGCCGCGGCTGGGGGCGCGGACCCCAGAGACGGGCGCGAGCCGCGGCTGAGGGCGCGGACCCCAGAGACGGGCGCGAGCCGCGGCTGAGGGCGCGGACCCCAGAGACGGGCGCGAGCCGCGGCTGAGGGCGCTGACTCCAGAGACGGGCGCAAGCCGCGGCTGGAGGCGCGGACCCCAAGGCGGGCGGGAGACGTTGGGGCTGCTGCTGCCGCCACCAAGGGGCCTGTGCGCGAGCGCAGGTCGCTCTCCACTCCCCTCTTCCGCGGAGCCTGTGCAGCCCGCCACTGCCGGGTTCCCGGGATCCGGAGACGACTTCCCCGGGAGAGCGCACGGCGGGCCTCGGGCTGGTGCAGAGTCACGCCGGACTTTGCCGCCGCAGGCCCGCCCCGCATTCCGTGCCCCTCCCTCCCCGCCGCCGGCCTCCGTACGCCAGAACCCCCGAATCAGCGGCTCCTTTAACCCCGTCCTGTCTGAGCAAAAAACAGACGCCCTCCAGCGACCTGCACGCAGAGGCAGGGCCAAATCCAAAGCTGAGCCCCTGGGAGCTGTGAGAACAAAGAAGAGAAAGGGAAATCTCTCCCAGCAGCCTCAGAAGCAGCGGATTAAAGCTCCACAATCAACTTGATGTACCCTGCATCTGTGGAATACATGAATAGACAGCCAATCATCCCAAATTAAGGAGGTGGACTTTGGGAGCAAGATCTATGATTTTTCTCCCTATTCCTCTTTTTGTGAATGTGTATGTGTATGCTTCTGTGTGAGATCTTGTCTGTATAGTCTTGCTTCCACCATTTGTCCTAGGTTCTATCCGTCCATGGTTTTTTCTTAAAATTTTTTTTCTTAATAATCAATTTTAATTTTAAGAACGTTATTATACTTTACCTTCGTCCTTTCTTTCTTTCTATCTTTCCTTCCTTCCTTCCCTCCTTTAGACAACGAATCATCCCAAATTGAGGAGGTGGTCTCTGACAGCAAGATTTATGATTTTTCCCCCTTTACCTCTTTTTGTGAGGGTGTATGTGTACGCTTCTGTGTAAGACTTTGTCTGTACAGCTTTGCTTCCAACATTTGTCCTAAGGTTCTATCCGTCCTTTTTTTTTTTTTTTTTTTTCTAATTAAGAATTTTTTAATTCAATAACTTTATTATACTCTATTTTATTTTTACTGTATCTTCTTTCTGTTTTCCCTTCTTTCCCTCCTTCCTTCCTTCCTCCCTCCCTCCTTTCGTTCCTTCTTGCCTTCTTTCCTTCCTTGCTTCTTTCTTTCTTCCTTCCTTCCTTCCTTCCTTCCCTCCTTCCTTCCCTCCTTTAGACAACGAATTATCCCAAATTGAGGAGGTGGTCTCTGACAGCAAGATTTATGATTTTTCCCCCTTTACCTCTTTTTGTGAGGGTGTATGTGTACGCTTCTGTGTAAGACTTTGTCTGTACAGCTTTGCTTCCAACATTTGTCCTAAGGTTCTATCCGTCCTTTTTTTTTTTTTTTTTTCCTAATTAAGAATTTTTTAATTCAATAACTTTATTATACTTTATTTTATTTTTACTGTATCTTCTTTCTTTTTGTTTTTACTTCTTTCCCTCCTTCCTTCCTTCCTCCCTCCCTCCCTCCTTTCGTTCCTTCTTGCCTTCTTTCCTTCTTTGCTTCTTTCTTTCTTTCTTCCTTCCTTCCTTCCTTCCTTCCCTCCTTCCTTCCCTCCTTTCCTTCTTTCTTTCCTCATACGTTTACTAATTCCCTCTACTTTTTCTCCCTTTTATTCTGAGCCGTGTGGATGAAAGGCTCTTGGTGCTCCAGCCAGGAGGCAGGGCTCTCCCTCTGAGGTAGGAGAGCCAACTTCAAGACACTGGTTCACAAGAGACCTCCCAGCTCCAGATAATATCAAACGGCGAAAATCTCCCAGAGACCTCCATCTTAACACCAGCACCCAGCTTCACTCAACGACCAGCAAGCCACAGTGCTGGACAACCTGTGCCAAACAACTAGCAAAACAGGAACACAACCCCACCCATTAGCAGAGAGGCTTCCTAAAATCATAATAAGGCCACAGACACCCCAAAACACACCACCAGACGTGAACCTGCCCACTAGAGAGACAAGATCCAGCCTCTTCCACCACAACACAGGCACTAGTCCCCTCCACCAGGAAGCCTACACAACCCACTGAACCAACCTTAGCCACTGGAGACAGACATCAAAAACAGGAGGAACTACGAACCTGCAGCCTGCAAAAAGGAGACCCCAAACACAGTAAGATAAGCAAAATGAGAAAACAGAAAAACACACAGCAGATAAAGGAGCAAGATAAAAATGCACCAGACCTAACAAATGAAGACGAAATAGGCAGTCTACCTGAAAAAGAATTCAGAATAATGATAGTAAGGTTGATCCGAAATCTTGGAGATAGAATGGACAATAGAATGGACAAAATGCAAGAATCAGTTAACAAGGACCTAGAAGAACTAAAGATGAAACAAGCAATGATGAACAACACAATAAATGAAATTAAAAATACTCTAGATGGGATCAATAGCAGAATAACTGAGGCAGAAGAACGGATAAGTGACCTGGAAGATAAAATAGTGGAAATAACTACTGCAGAGCAGAATAAAGAAAAAAGAATGAAAAGAACTGAGGACAGTCTCAGAGACCTCTGGGACAACATTAAACGCACCAACATTCGAATTATAGGGGTTCCAGAAGAAGAAGAGAAAAAGAAAGGGACTGAGAAAATATTTGAAGAGATTATAGTTGAAAACTTCCCTAATATGGGAAAGGAAATAGTTAATCAAGTCCAGGAAGCACAGAGAGTCCCATACAGGATAAATACAAGGAGAAATACGCCAAGACACATATTAATCAAACTGTCAAAAATTAAATACAAAGAAAGCATATTAAAAGCAGCAAGGGAAAAACAACAAATAACACATAAGGGAATCCCCATAAGGTTAACAGCTGATCTTTCAGCAGAAACCCTACAAGCCAGAAGGGAGTGGCAGGACATACTGAAAGTGATGAAGGAGAAAAACCTGCAACCAAGACTACTCTACCCAGCAAGGATCTCATTCAGATTTGATGGAGAAATAAAAACCTTTACAGACAAGCAAAAGCTGAGAGAGTTCAGCACCACCAAACCAGCTTTACAACAAATGCTAAAGGATCTTCTCTAGGCAAGAAACACAAGAGAAGGAAAAGATCTATAATAACGAACCCAAAACAATATAGAAAATGGGAATAGGAACATACATATCGATAATTACCTTAAATGTAAATGGACTAAATGCTCCCACCAAAAGACACAGATTAGCTGAATGGATACAAAAACAAGACCCTTACATATGCTGTCTACAAGAGACCCACTTCAGACCTAGAGACACATACAGACTAAAAGTAAGGGGATGGAAAAAGATATTCCATGCAAATGGAAACCAAAAGAAAGCTGGAGTAGCAATTCTCATATCAGACAAAATAGACTTTAAAATAAGGACTATTAAAAGAGACAAAGAAGGACACTACATAATGATCAAGGGATCGATCCAAGAAGAAGATATAACAATTGTAAATATTTATGCACCCAACATAGGAGCACCTCAATACATAAGGCAAATACTAACAGCCATAAAAGGGGAAATTGACAGTAACACATTCATAGTAGGGGACTTAAACACCCCACTTTCACCCATGGACAGATCATCCAAAATGAAAATAAATAAGGAAACACAAGCTTTAAATGATACATTAAACAAGATGGACTTAATTGATATTTATAGGACACTCCATCCAAAAACAACAGAATACACATTTTTCTCAAGTGCTCACGGAACATTCTCCAGGATAGATCATATCTTGGGTCACAAATCAAGCCTTGGCAAATTTAAGAAAATTGAAATTGTATCAAGTATCTTTTCTGACCACAACGCCATGAGACTAGATATCAATTACAGGAAAAGATCTGTAAAAAATACAAACACATGGAGGCTAAACAATACACTACTTAATAATGAAGTGATCACTGAAGAAATCAAAGAGGAAATCAAAAAATACCTAGAAACAAATGACAATGGAGACACAACGACCCAAAACCTGTGGGATGCAGCAAAAGCAGTTCTAAGGGGGAAGTTTATAGCAATACAAGCCCACCTTAAGAAGCAGGAGACATCTAGAATAAACAACCTAACCTTGCACCTCAAGCAATTAGAGAAAGAAGAACAAAAAAACCCCAAAGCTAGCAGAAGGAAAGAAATCATAAAAATCAGATCAGAAATAAATGAAAAAGAAATGAAGGAAACAATAGCAAAGATCAATGAAACTAAAAGCTGGTTCTTTGAGAAGATAAACAAAATAGATAAACCACTAGCCAGACTTATCAAGAAAAAAAGGGAGAAGACTCAAATCAATAGAATTAGAAATGAAAAAGGAGAGGTAACAACTGACACTGCAGAAATAAAAGAGATCATGAGAGATTACTACAAGCAACTCTATGCCAATTAAATGGACAATCTGGAAGAAATGGACAAATTCTTAGAAATGCACAACCTGCCAAGACTGAATCAGGAAGAAATAGAAAATATGAACAGACCAATCACAAGCACTGAAATTGAAACTGTGATTAAAAATCTTCCAACAAAGAAAAGCCCAGGACCAGATGGCTTCACAGGTGAATTCTATCAAACATTTAGAGAAGAGCTAACACCTATCCTTCTCAAACTCTTCCAAAATATAGCAGAGGGAGGAACACTCCCAAACTCATTCTACGAGGCCACCATCACCTTGATACCAAAACCAGGCAAGGATGTCACAAAGAAAGAAAACTACAGACCAATATCACTGATGAACATAGATGCAAAAATCCTCAACAAAATACTAGCAAACAGAATCCAACAGCACATTAAAAGGATCATACACCATGATCAGGTGGGGTTTGTTCCAGGAATGCAAGGATTCTTCAATATACGCAAATCTATCAATGTGATAAACCATATTAACAAACTGAAGGAGAAAAACCATATGATCATCTCAATAGATGCAGAGAAAGCTTTTGACAAAATTCAACACCCATTTATGATAAAAACCCTGCAGAAAGTAGGCATAGAGGGAACTTTCCTCAACATAATAAAGGCCATATACGACAAGCCCACAGCAAACATCATCCTCAATGGTGAAAAACTGAAAGCATTTCCACTAAGATCAGGAACAAGACAAGGGTGCCCACTCTCACCACTCTTATTCAACATAGTTTTGGAAGTTTTAGCCACAGCAATCAGAGAAGAGAAGGAAATAAAAGGAATACAAATCGGAAAAGAAGAAGTAAAGCTGTCACTGTTTGCAGATGACATGATCCTATACATAGAGAAGCCTAAAGATGCTACCAGAAAACTACTAGAGCTAATCAATGAATTTGGTAAAGTAGCAGGATACAAAATTAATGCACAGAAATCTCTGGCATTCCTATATACTAATGATGAAAAATCTGAAAGTGAAATCAAGAAAACACTCCCATTTACCATTGCAACAAAAAGAATAAAATATCTAGGAATAAACCTACCTAAGGAGACAAAAGACCTGTATGCAGAAAACTATAAGACACTGATGAAAGAAATTAAAGATGATACAAATAGATGGAGACATATACCATGTTCTTGGATTGGAAGAATCAACATTGTGAAAATGACTCTACTACCCAAAGCAATCTATAGATTCAATGCAATCCCTATCAAACTACCACTGGCATTTTTCACAGAACTAGAACAAAAAATTTCGCAATTTGTATGGAAACACAAAAGACCCCGAATAGCCAAAGCAATCTTGAGAACAAAAAAAGGAACTGGAGGAATCAGGCTCCCTGACTTCAGACTATACTACAAAGCTACAGTTATCAAGACAGTATGGTACTGGCACAAAAACAGAAAGATAGATCAATGGAACAGGATAGAAAGCCCAGAGATAAACTCATGCACATATGGACACCTTATCTTTGATAAAGGTGGCAGGAATGTACAGTGGAAAAAGGACAGCCTCTTCAATAAATGGTGCTGGGAAAACTGGACAGGTACATGTAAAAGAATGAAATTAGAACACTCCCTAACACCATACACAAAAATAAGCTCAAAATGGATTAAAGACCTAAATATAAGGCCAGAAACTATCAAACTATTAGAGGAAAACATAGGCAGAACACTCTATGACATAAATCACAGCAAGATTCTTTCTGACCCACCCCCTAGAGTAATGGAAATAAAAACAAAAGTAAACAAATGGGACCTAATGAAACTTCAAAGCTTTTGCACAGCAAAGGAAACCATAAACAAGACCAAAAGACAACCCTCAGAATGGGAGAAAATATTTGCAAATGAAGCAACTGACAAAGGATTAATCTCCAAAATTTACAAGCAGCTCATGCAGCTCAACAACAAAAAAACAAACAACCCAATCCAAAAATGGGCAGAAGACCTAAATAGACATTTCTCCAAAGAAGATTTACAGACTGCCAACAAACACATGAAAGAATGCTCAACATCATTAATCATTAGAGAAATGCAAATCAAAACTACAATGAGATATCATCTCACACCAGTCAGAATGGCCATCATCAATAAATCTAGAAGCAATAAATGCTGGAGAGGGTGTGGAGAAAAGGGAACCCTCTTGCACTGCTGGTGGGAATGTGAATTGGTTCAGCCACTATGGAGAACAGTATGGAGGTTCCTTAAAAAACTACAAATAGAACTACCATATGACCCAGCAATCCCACTACTGGGCATATACCCTGAGAAAACCGAAATTCAAAAAGAGTCATGTACCAAAATGTTCATCGCAGCTCTATTTACAATAGCCCGGAGATGGAAACAACCTAAGCGCCCATCATCGGATGAATGGATAAAGAAGATGTGGCACATATATACAATGGAATATTACTCAGCCATAAAAAGAAACGAAATTGAGCTATTTGTAATGAGGTGGATAGACCTAGAGTGTGTCATACACAGTGAAGCAAGTCAGAACGAAAAAGACAAATACAGTATGCTAACACATATATATGGAATTTAAGAAAAAAAAAAAAATGTCATGAAGAACCTAGGGGTAAGGCAGGAATAAAGACGCAGACCTCCTAGAGAACGGACTTGAGGTTATGGGGAGGGGGAAGGGTGAGCTGTAACGGGGCGAGAGAGAGTCATGGACATATACACACTAACAAACGTAGTAAGGTAGATAGCTAGAGGGAAGCAGCCGCATGGCACGGGGATATTGGCTCGGTGCTTTGTGACCGCCTGGAGGGGTGGGATAGGGAGGGTGGGAGGGAGGGAGACGCAAGAGGGAAGAGATATGGGAACATATGTATATGTATAACTGATTCACTTTGTTATAAAGCAGAAACTAACACACCATTGTAAAGTAATTATACCCCAATAAAGATGTTAATAAAAAAAAAAAAAAAAAAAATCTAGTTTCCCATGATGTCAGAATAATTAGCCGAGTTGGATAGAAAGTAATGTGTAAGCCTCCACTTCTATCCTAGCCTCCATAAATGAAAATGAAAGATTGGTCCATAGGATGTCATGACCAGTTCTGATGCTGAATAGTATTATTCTGCTGTGGGTGGTGGAAAGTTATTTTGATATTACAGAGAACTGTTTCGTTTGTAATCTCAGGGTTTGAAAATCCTTTTAATACTTAGCAGGCCATAAGTAAATGCTGTACACATTGATTCATGTCTTTATGTCTTAGTTTAACACAATAAAAAATTAAATGTTTTCATTTTAGTGATGGGATATAAAAATCTATATGGTCTCTTTCTCCTATGTAGAAATAGCCTCTGTCTTTTCATAGACAAATAATATAACATTGCTTTAATATTGAATAAAAAAGAACCAAAGTGTAATTTAAACCTAATCTGATGGTTTTAGACCCCATCCCTCAGCAAAACTCCATCATAATGAATGATATATGAAGTATTCCACAGCAGTCTTAGAAGATGCATTTATGATGATATATTAGGTTTGAAATTACTGCAGAAAATCTCTAAGATCATCCAGCCCATTTGGAAATGTTTCAGGGAATCAGCTAAGGTGGAATATTGTTTTACTTTCCGGAAGACTTGTAGACATTCACAGAATAATTTAAATCTCTCTTAGAAAGTGCACAGACTCGCTTTTCATTACATATTAATATGGCCCTAATTGCTTTATAACCATTAACAATTAAATTCTATTATTTAAAGTGTGCGTGCATAAATACATGCTTAATATTTTGATTTTTTTCCTGTGTATAAAAACACTTGCTTAAAATATTAACAAATACAATGACCCAAGCCCTTTTGAAGGCATTCTTATTTTATAATGCATTATTGAGTATTAATTAAAGACTGTTTGCTAGTCATCCCTCGTTAGGTCACAAATTAATGGAATTTTTCTCTGGACAAGATACTGGTTAAACTTACTCCGTATTAGAGAAATTTTATAAGCCTTTCACGTTACATGAGAATACAGCTAAATTGTAGTCTGCACGAAAACTCAGAGTAAATTCCATGGGAATTCTTTAGGTGCAAATCAGTCTCATACTAATTGTACTAACTTGGATTTGCATAATGCTTGATCATTTTCATAGCTCTTTCTTATCCCAGTTTCGCATCTGATCTTCACACTATGCCCAAGAGGGTAGTAGCATGGGTAGTATAATCTTTAATTTGTAAGCCCCCTTGTTCAGTTGCAGTCTAAGAGGAATCTGCCTAATACTGAATCCCATTTCAGAGACAAGGTTCAAGTGTACTGGCTGGACTTTTTCCTTGTATTATTCTGGTTTTATGTCACACACTCATTGGTGACTTCTGTGCTTTTGATTGTGTTCTGTGGTTATTTTTATGCCAATATCTAAATGGAGTTATGAATAAATTTTTCATTGAAGAATTTGATTTTTACATTGCAGCAAGTCTTCTCTTTAAAGAATTGTATTGAGTCATCAAGTGTCCAATTTGCTGTGAATAACAGGTATTATTATAAAATAGTAAGGCATAAATGGTAACGTCTTGGTTCTTTCCAGAGCAAGTCCTGGATTTGATTGTTTTGCTCTGTGGCTTAGCAAATTTTTTATCTTTCTGAAAGTTGGTTTCTTCATCTTTAAAAAGGAGATAATGCTCATTCATGTTTTATTCAGTTCTGAGATTAAATGAGGTAATGCATATAACTATGATACAGAATAAACATTAAATAAATGTTAGCCGACTCTAATCCTTCCTTTTTTAAAATTAATTAAATAATTAATTTATTTTTGGCTGCATTGGGTCTTCGTTGCTGCGCATGGGCTTTCTCTAGCTGCGGCGAGCGGGGGCTACTCTTCGTTACAGTGCGCGTTGTGGTGGCTTCTCTTGTTGCAGAGCGTGGGCTCTAGGCACACGGGCTTAGCTGCTCCACAGCATGTGGGATCATCCTGGACCAGGGATCGATCCTGTGCCCCCTGCATTGGCAGGAGGATTCCTAACTACCGCACCACCAGGGAAGCCCTAATCCTTCCCTTTTTAAAATGCATTTTAACCTAGGAAGGAAGAAGTAATGTGGAATATTGTACAGATAGAGAAAGTATTTTACACATTTTCATGTAGTACAATAAAAACAAGTAACCTGCCGAGAATATGTGTACCTTTCTAATATAAAGCAGTGAACAAACTTGTTTTTAATTTTTGGGCAGAATTATGAAAACAATTAGCTTTGTAATATATATTCAGCTTTAATGGGCACATAAATAATTAATGTTATTGCCTTTGTAAATTTAGCTTTTCAGTTATAAATTAACGTAATTAAAACAGTAGTGTTTCAGTATGCATTCTAATAGCCAAATTTAAATCAAGCAATTAAACTGTAGGTTTTCCGCACCAAATGAGCTCAGCTCAAAATGAAACAGACGACAGACATAAATTTGTTTTTTCATGGTCAGGTTCATTACAACAACATGAAAGAAAATACTTGCAGTAAGTGTAATCAAGTAAATTATTCTGAGCAGCACTTATATATTTTAAATTGTTTTTCTGGGTCTTCTACCTTACATTCAGAACTTAAACACTATCGTTTCTTGTTCTCTTCCTGAGGAATGATCTCTCCTTGTGAAGGATCACATAGGATTTCGTCAGAATGTTATTGTGCTGGTAACTACGTGTACTTATCCAAATCTCTGAAGATGATCTACTTGTGTGTAGGGACAGGACCTCAAAACCAGAGTTGAGATCATTTAAATGAAAGGTTAGCCATTTCTCGTGACTTGGACTTGAAAGGCTAGCTGTGTGAAAATTGAGATTGTGTGCAAGTGATGATGGAGAAAAAGGGCCGAGGGGAGCATGGCTGTTCTCTAGAATCTAGAATCTGTTCTCTAGAATCATTTAGAATTCTCTAAAATGAATGCAGAAAGGTATAAAGCAGTAGCTAGTATTCTCCCTGAGATGTGAAACAGGTGTATTTTTTTCCTCTTTGAAATCAGCTCTGTGGAGCACTATCAAACAGATTTTAATCTAAAACAATATGTTTTGCGACTACATTGTTCCAAACTGAATGAGTAGAAAATGGGACCTCCTATGTGGGAATAATTGAACTACAGACATTTTTAATCTTTGAGAAATACTGGTATGTAATTAAACACGCACTGACTAATGATCCATATTGAACTGTTCACCACTTAGAAAAGCAGTACTAAAAGTATTACAATTCTGGAACATATTAGAAGGGACACATGTATCCCATAAATCCCTTTTTTGGGGACAGATACTGCTGCTTCTCTTTCTTGCCCACTGACATGTCTGTAAAGTGAATCCCCCTTTTAGTGATGTTGAATACGTGAAAACACGATATTTTGGCATTTTTCTTTAATTTGTTCAGTCTTTCCTAATGCATTATTTTAGTGTATCCAATATCTTAAGGTGAAGAGACTTAAGTTATTTTTTAATAATTTTTAGAAAACGTGTATCCTATTGCTTATGCTTTTGGGGGGTGGTTTACAGCATGTATTTCTTAACCTTGACGTTTGATCTCTGAAGAAAGGGTTCTTGTTGGCCTACATAGAATTGAGAGTTTTTCTGAGATACGTGATCACCCCACTTCATTTTTCTGCCCAGAATTATTTTTTGTCTTTTCAAAGTCACTGCCCATTACTTGTGGTGTCTGTTATGAATACTTAAAAGCAAATAAAGCTGGTAGTTACAACTAACTGAGAATACTTATCATTCTAGGAGACAGGCAGTAGCTACCTCACTAGCCTAAGTAGCCTGTCGGTTCACTTTGGAATAAGACTTATGGCTAGTGGTTCTAAATCTCTTTTTGTATTAGAAGCTGTAGGCCCTTTTCCTTAGAGAAAATGCAAATAACAACACATTTTTCATCAAGTGAAAGGAGTCCATGGAACCCCTAGCAGCCCATCCATGGTTTCAGTTTGAAACCTCTGAATAATGAGTTGCCAAGACTGGCAGTTCTCACTTTATTATTCTGTTCTAATTCAGTAGTTCTCTGTCAAAATATGCTTCTAAATTAGATTCTGCCATTGGTCCCTATTTGGTCATATTAATTTAAATTTGTGTAATATCCACTTTCCAAAATGTAGTCATTCTTCAAAGTTAAGCCGATTACCCCCTCTTCCATGAAGCGCTCTGTCTTCCACGTAACCTCAAGTCAACGAAAAGTAGTTAACCTTTGCCTCTGTCATGCCCACTCTCGATCCCACTTTATGGATTATGGATGTGTCTTTTGTGCAAGTTAATATCTTCTGCCATATTATAGTGGTATTTGCACCACTATTTTTATGCCTTCCTGCCTTCCTCCCTCCCTCCTTCCTTTCCTCTTTACCCCCTTCCTTCCTTCCTTCCTTCTTTCCTTCCTCCCTCCCTCCCTTCCTTCCTTCCACTCCTTCCACTCTTTTCTTTTCTTTTTCTTTGTGGCCGCACCATGCGGCTTGCGGGACCTTAGTTCCCAGACCAGGGATTGGACACATGCCCTTGGCAGTGAAAGCACAGAGTCCTAACCACTGGACTGCCAGGGAATTCCTTGCACCACTATTTTTCAACTTACTCTATGAAAACAGCAAGTCCAGTTTTTCCACATATTTTTATTGGTTTACATGGTGTTTATGATATTGTAGAAACAAGCACTTTTGTAAGCAAGAATAACTGAGATAAACAGGTTTGGGAACAAACATAGTTGCCTCTTGGTATGTGTACCACTCAACTGATTGGGCTAGAAATGTACGAGATGTAAGAAAGTAGGCCATTAGCTTCAATTGACATGGACACTCATTATATATCTTGTAAAAAGTATGAAGAATGTTGTCTAATTTGGTAAGTGGGTGTATTGTAGGCCACATTTTAATAATGTTAGTTTCAAAATTGTAACAATTACTTTGTACTGTCTGCATCCCATAACGTCTAATAATGTTAAAATATCTTTGTAAGGCACTTATTGTAGGTTTTAAGAGTTTTGCTATGGATTCAGTGGCTGAGAACTCTTGTCTCTTAATAATAATACAACTTTGGACAAGCTATTTAACTTTTAAGGCTGAATTTTCTCAACTAAAATGGGACTAATACTTGTAACCAGGTGTAGTTTTTTTATGTGATTGGTTGCCTTACACATATAGCAAGCATTCAATAAATGTGATCAATTATAAATAATGAAAGTTCTTAGGTATTTACTTTTCATATACTGTCTGGAATATATCTTTATGGTATGTTCTTTTCTGTCTTTGGAACAGCCTTGTAAAACTCCTAATCTTACTTCCTTTAAGGATATTGAGGCCACTGATGGGATCTTTGGCAGTGTTGAGATCCATAGATGGAATTTCTACCAAGCCTTGTTGCCTTTCTTAAGCAAAGGTAATGCTTTTATTCAATAAATTTTGTAAAGCTTTATAGCTACAAACATGGATAGAAACTCATGGATACGAGGGTTGATCATGTTCAGTATTTAGCTTCACTGAGAGTGAGACAAGCCAACACAGAAGCCCTTAAAATGCACCACACTTTACTTTGGGTTTGTGTTACCTTTTCCAATGCATGAAGAGTGCATGGAGAAATGGGAAACTTCAAAAATGGCTCCTCTGTACTGTTCTACTTACCTCCCTCCAATAACAGCAATAATGCTGCTAAATCCTCTGTGAGTATGGGCAACAGTGCGCTGGTTACCAGCTCTCAGAAAGGAAAACCCTTATTTGAAAGCATTTGCTGGTGTTCAGGGAAAAAGTATTCCCAACCTGCCTGATTTCAAGTTACCAACGATTTAACACCCAGCTCACAAAATTCCTGAAAATGGAACATGTAGCTCTCGCTAGCTGGCTTCGACATACCGCTGGAAAATCCTTTGATCTCATCGCTCAGAGGAGTCTCATCACTGTAGTTGCTTGCTTTCTTGGGATGTAAAAACTCCATTTTTTGGACACATGCTTTCTTCCCTCTTCTCCCTTCACGTCTTACCTTCTGGCTTCATCTTCTTTTCAGCCCCTGTGCAGATCTCAGTCATTCAGTTTTGTCTAGTTCTTCTCTGATTTCTCTCTAATGGGGGTGTTACAGTAGGCACGTGGACTGGGAGGGTAGGGGGGAGCCATGCCAGCTAGAAGTCTTGCTCTCTCCTTAATTCTAAAACTAGCTTTATCTGTTTAACTCTTTCATGTAGCTTGCACAGCTCTGTGTGGTCTCATCCCAGTTGATTTTTCCACTGTGATTGCTTATAATATTCCATCCTAAAAACGTGTATCTCATTCATTCATATGAATCCATATGAGACTTCCTTAGGTTCCTTGAAAACATAGCATGCTCTCTTCCAGGCTCTCCTGTGCAGTGTTTTCTGTGTAGAAATACCTTCACATCTCTTTCTCTCTTCTTATGCTTTAGTCAGCTCTATACTCTTCAACCTCAGATAGCAGCCCCTCTTTCTCTAATACCCCAGGTGGAGGTTATCCCTCCCTGATAACCCATAGGGCCTGTATTTACTCTGCTAAATCACTTATCACCCACTGTCTGACTTATTGTCAACACAGTGACACGTGTTTCAAAGGCACTCCAAATGGGGAACCTTGGTTTGGGGGAATGCCTATGGATTAGGAGCTAGGAGATCTTGCATCATTTGGTACACGCCAGATCTCTAAGATGCAGTTTTCCTCTTTACACAACCTTGTGTGTGTCTATTTCTGCATTATCTGGAGCTACTAACTCCAGGGTGTTGGGGGGGGGTCAGTGGCACAATGTAATATTGAACATATCCCTTTGTGTCTGGTTTAATACATGAGAAGCAGTTCAGTGCCGTGGCTATGAGGGTGGCTTCTAGAGCCTAATCGCCTTGATTCAAATCCAGCACTGCTACTTTGGGCAAGTTCCTTGTTTTCCCCACTTGTGAAGTGGAGGTTATAATAGAACCTTCCTAATAAGCTAGTTAAGAAGAAATGAGTCAATGCATATGAATGGGACTTTGATTTTATCATTACTTTGACTGATACTTCCTTTTTCCTATTCACAGACTTCTATAAGGCTTTATTTCTTCCCTTGCAATTGTATATAATGGCCATATTTCCACGTTAACTTATTTGTCTCAGTTCCTATCCAAAAAAAATCCGAAATATCATCTCCAACAAGAATTAAGAAAATACTTTTCACTCACCTATAGTGTCTGTTCGTTACAGCACACTTTGTGGAATTCTTTCCCAGGGTTCTGGGAGACTGTACACCATTGGGCTGGTTATTAGCATCAGCATAATGAATTTCAGAAAGCATGAAGCAGTTTCTTGTTCTCCTATTTCCTCCCCAAAATGAGCTTTTTTTCATGTACATTGGCAATTTTTTTTCAAAGAAGTACTCTCTCCTCCATATCCAAGATAACTTTTCAACTTATTATAATGATTTGTTCCATTCTAAGGGATAATTATAAGTAATGTTTTATTTTTAGAGTAATATCCAGTCATTTTCAGAAGCTGGAACTTGTCATAAAATCATTGAAAGATAAGTAATGTTCTTCTAACTACTCCAGGAGAGGGGCTCAATTGATTCCAGCTCTGCTTGAGAAGTGAGTTAAGCATCCAGGTTGCCAGCTTGTATATGGGGTGAGGATAAATATATTGTGAACAGTCTTGAGATTTTGGGTGGGTGGTGGGGGCAGAATGAGAGAGAGAAAATTGAAATGAGAAAAAAGTATTAGAAAATATGATCCCAGCAAAGAGGATATATTTCCACTGTTAAAGGAAGGAAGGGAGTTAATATCCATGGAACATCTGGAACATTCCTGGACCAGTGAACCCAACTTCCGTATGAATGAGAAAAAAGAGGAGACTCCAAGTCATCCAGAAAATCTCTTTCTGAGGGTTTGTGGGGTAGAGATCGTACTTTGTATTTCCAATATGCCTAAGACCCTGAGGCCAGAAGGAACATGGCTCTTCACGGTAAAGGGAAGGCGGCCAGCATGGCTGGTGCACATTGAGTAGGTGGAAGTGTATGATCTGAGATGAGACTGGTGAAATAAGGGCCAGGTCTCAGAAAATCTTCTAAACCACGGTAAGGATTTGGTATTTTTTCCTAAGGGCAGTGGGAAGTCTTTGAAACATTTTAGGCTGAGTAATAGAAATGGTTTATCTTGAGAAGCTCATTCATGCTACAGGGTAGAGAACGGCTTGAGGTCAGCCAGAGATGAATTGATTAGAGACCAGGTAGAAGTCTGTTATCATCAGGCAAGTGAGAACTGTTTTCAGTGGCTTCGTCTGGAAGAGGTGAGTGGCTCACGGCAGATGGAGAGCTCTCCTTTCACGTGAGAGGCATTGTAGGTAAGCTTCTTGGTGGCAGCTTTGCTTGTTTCTTAGCAAGTTGATGTGTTGCTGTTCATGTGAAAGGACGTAGAAAGGAAGGCAACCACATTTTATCCTTTCCCAAGTGTGTATTATGTGTGTATACACCTGGGTGCATGCGTGGATGGGTAAAGTGTATACTTTGCCTTAAGTTTATTCATTAAAACTGGACGCTAGAGGTAGAAATTTCTTTAAGCTTTCCTGTGAGATTGCGAATGAGTTCAAGGGTTTACCCATTTGTTTTCCTTTTGAAAAAACCCTTTTCTCCTCTTAGAAATTTCGCAACTTAGAACCTTCAGTAAGTGAAATGTAAAGTTAAGAGAGACTTTTTTTAATTTTTACCAAATGGTTCATGGCCGTTTGTGAGCAGCACTTGGTGCCAGACGGCTAAGAACTATCAGGCATTTCTTTAGACTTTAATGTTTTCAGAGAACCTTATGATAAGCGACTAATTTAGCTTCACATTTGCCTGGGAAGAAGGGTGAGGGAAAGCTAATCGCCTGCCATCTAAGGCATGTTTATGTAATTCATAGGGCTCCGTGGATTCTTAATAAATATTAAATAGTAGCTTAGCTTGCGCTGTGGTGGGAAGTACTGTGTTTGGGAAGGCTTAGCATCAGCAAACCTGTATTTCCCAGAACTTCATATTAGATTTAAGGACTTGTTACTATGATTTTTTTGTGAGTTTGTTTTGAAAATTGAAAACCAGTGTGCTAGACCTGTCACGTATAGTTTTTCTCCTTTCAGTACCCATAGGTATTATTGTACCTCTTTTATGTCATGGGAAACTGAGGCCAGATGAGTAGGTGAATTGCTTAAAATTGAAGAGCAGGGGTTTCGTTCAAAGGTTTGATTGACTCCCTAGTCATTGTTTTGAAGTTAGATCACATCTTTCCTTTCCTGGTTTAGGTAACGAGGCTGTTTCCTTTCCTAGCCAGGTACTTTACTGGCCTGTGATGTGTATCTGTATTGTTTTATAAACTTTCTGTAATCTATTTCTTTTTTCTTTTCTTTTTTAAATTTATTTATTTTATTTTTGGCTCAGTTGGGTCTTCGTTGCAGTGCTTCTCATTGCGGTGGCTTCCCTTGTTGCAGAGCACGGGCTCTAGGTGCATGGGCTCCAGTAGTGGCGCGTGGGCTCAGTAGTTGTGGCTCGTGCGCTCTAGAGCGCAGGCTCAGTAGTTGTGGCGCACGGGCTTAGTTGCTCTGCGACACGTGGGATCTTCCTGGACCAGGGCTTGAACCCGTGTCCCCTGCATTGGCAGGCGATTCTTAACCGCTGCACCACCAGGGAAGTCCCCGTAATCTATTTCTTGATGGGACCAAATATGTTTCTAAATCTAATTTAATCTTTCTGGTTTCTAATGTGATTTCAATGAAAGCTTATTTCCAATGCAATGGTTTTGCAATTATAGTGGAGCCTCAGCTTATGTGCATTTAATTTACGTAAATTCATCTGTACATGCATGTCAAGTGAAGAGAGAACTATTTAAATAATGCAGAAGATTCTGTCCCCCATTTCATACAACGAGCACATGCCCCAGAGTAAGAGGCAAGGCTTCATTCTGCTTTTTTCTCTGTCTGTTCCAGACTTTCACATCTCTTATAGGGTGAAGACTTGATCTGAGTGATAATCCATTGTTTAAAAATACTTATTTTTCACACTACCAGGCCCCTAAGATGAGTCTTCACTACACTTGTTTAACAAACAAACAACTGTCTGCTGTAAAACTGAAAGAAATATCTTTTTCCTTTGGATTCATCTATTCACTTAACAAACATTTTATGAGAACTTATTATGTACCATCACTCTTCTAGGTACTAGGAATACTATTGGGAATACAGTGACCTACTAAAAAATTCCCTTCCCTCACAGAACTTACAGCTTAGAGGCTTTTGAAATCTGTAATTTCAGCCTCAACATGCTGCCTTTCTAAGATATTTTTAGAATAACATTGGATATGCATGATTTTCACTTGAGGAGCTGATTTGTTAAACCCATTTGAAGACAGTCTGGCAGTTTCTTACTAAATGCACTCTTGCCTTACGATCCTGCCATCCATCATGCCCCTCCTTGGTATTTGCCCAAAGGAGTTGAAAGCTTAAGTTAGCATGAAAACCTGCACGCAGATGTTTACAGCAGATTTATTCATAACTGCCCAAACTTGGAAGCAACCAAGATGCCCTTTAGTAGGTGACTGGATCAATAAAGTATGGTACATCCAGACAATGTAATATTACTTAGTGCTGAAAAGAAACGAGCTATCAAGCCATAAGAAGACATGGAAAAAACTTAAATGCATATTTCTAAGTGACAGAAGCCAATTTGAAAAGGCTACATACTGTATGAATCCAACTATATGACATTCTGGAAAAGGAAAACTTATGGAAAAAGTAAAAAGATCAGTGGTTGCCAGGGGGTGGTGCGAGGGAGGGATGGATAGATAGAGAACAGAGGATTTCTAGTGCAGGAAACCATTCTGTATGATACTATTATAGTGGATACATTTGTCAAAGTCCATAAAATGTACAACTTCAAGAGTGAACCCTAAGGTACACTCTGGACTTTGGGTGATTTTGATGTGTCAGTGTAGGTTCGTCAGTTGTAACCATTATACCAGTGTGGTGCAGGATGTTGATGGTGGAGGTGGCTGCGCATGTGTGGGGCAGGGCATGTATGGGAACTCTCTATACCTTCTCTTCAATTTTGCTGTCAACCTAAAACTGCTATAATAACGTCTATATAAAAATAAACTCCTCCTACCCATCTCAAGCTCTCTCACACGAGGCACAACTCCTCCTGTGTCCTATATATTCTTACCAGTTTTCTGATACTAGATAGAAGGCAAGTTGTAGTTTTACCAGGATCATAGAAGTATTTAAGATGCCACATGGTGTGGCTTGGTCTTGAATTCTGGGAACTGAGCATTAGAGACCTGGGTGCTTATTAGCCACCGGACCCCACCCACTTCTGTGTCTCAAGCCACTCTCCTCTTATCTGCAAAATAATATGATTTAATTGGCTGATCCCTATGGCCCTCTCCAATTCTTTTCTTTGTATTCATCTCTAAATATTTCAGTATTCATCGCTAAAAGGTGACATCCTTTTTATCAATAGGACGATACCATTAGTACACTGAAGATATTCATGGTTATTTAGTATTATCAAATATCTAGTCACTTTTAAAATTACTGATTTTATTTTTTCCTTGTAAAAAATAGATCCAAATAAAGTTTGTAAATCAAGATCCAAATAAGTTCCATCCTTTAGAATTGACTTGCATGTCTCCTAAGCCTCTTAATCCATGGGTTCCTCATCACTCTCCTCTATTTTCCTTGCACTTTACTTATTGACGACAACCGGGCTGTTTGTCCCGTAGACAGTCCCACAGTCTGGATGTTCTTGATCGTGTCCCTGTGATGTGTATAGCAAAGTTTGTAGTCAGCCATATTTCCCATAAGCTAGCAGATCGAATTCAGGTTTTTCTGTTTTTGGCTAGACTACTTCACAAGTGAGACTATGTGCTTCCAGCACGAGGCATGTAAAATTTCTTTCTTTTGTGACCGTAGCAGCCACTGATAATTATTACCGATATCTACTATTTCATTAGGGCTTACGAACTGTTGGTATTCAAATTTTGTTTTTATTTTTGCTACAAATGGAAATTTCTTTTTATCGGTATTTGATTATAGGTCACAAGGAAAGGCAGGACAAAAGCATGATTTTATTTTATTTGCCATTTTCAAAATATTGATTTGGTTCTCTATTACCCTCCACTTGTGACCCATGGGGTCCTTTTTTTTTTTCTTAGTATCACTATAAACTCATAGGTTTAAGTATATCTGAAGTGTTTTATTCCTTTGCAGTTATTATTCTCATTAATGTTCTAATTTTCCCATCTATAATTGGCATTTATTTTATGAGTGTTGATGACTTCATAGGCTATTTGCATTTAACTTTCTTTAAATTTCCTATTGATATCCCCTGCCTATTTTTCTAGACAATTAATAGTGTTTTTCTTTTCTCTCTTTGGAAGATCTTTATATATTAGGAATATTAACTCTTTGCTCTTATGAAATGAAAAGATTACCCCTAAGAGAATTACATAAGCAGTGTAAGAATATAAATAACAAACTGGAAAAATCAGACTCTCAAAGGTTCCAGTCAACACTCTGTGATGCTGCACAAGTTACTTTAATACTCTGAGCCATCATCTTCCCCATACGCGATATGGGAATCCTAATAACATTATCTTATTCGTTTATTGGGAGTATTTCATGAGCAAATACAAGCTCAGCACAGTGCTGGCACATACAAGCTCAATAAATAATATCACTGAGACTCTTCTTGTTGATTACCAGTAATGATGGTAATCCGTTCTTTTGTTAATAGGATGGGTGTTGGGCTGTAATTCCCCCTCTCTTATTCGCAGATTATTTGGGTTTACCCAATACATTAGTGTGGGATAAGACCTGGTCATTCCCTAGGCCAGGCTTTCCTTTTGACCACCACAGTGGCAGCAAAGAAATGGAGTAGCTTTGTTTGGAAATCAGCCAGCAAAGAGTGTCATAAATGATTAATTTATGTCCACAGATGGATATGTCTCTGCATTGACTCTATATTGCATTCTTACTCTGTGCCTAAGAGAAATAAACAACACCCACAATGGAGTTCATGTTCTCAACGACTTGGTCCAGTAGGCAAGACATAAATGTATTGTCACACATATTACTCTTTTTTACTATCCCAAAATCCTTTTAAGGGATGATGATCGAGGTATTATTTTATGTAATAAAATTCATAGCACCATGAATTAATAACGTACATACCTTGTATCAATTCAAATAGAGCATTAGTGTGTTAAAATTACTCCTCACCAAGAACCGTTTGAGGTAGGTATTGCGATTTGTCTTGCAGATGAAGCACTGAGAGGTTAAATAACATGTCCAAAGATACAGATAGTAGGTAGCTGAGCCAGGAAACAAACCTGAGCAGGGATCTGATACAGTATTACCTTTGGAGTTGATTGTATCAATGCACAACTGTGTCCTGGTTGACAGCCTCCTTGTACACGTTTTTGCTGAGCAGCCTTCCATGGTGTTCACAGTGCTGTAATCCAGTGGATCTAACATGTGTGTGACCAAGAATAGGAGGTCAGGGGCCAGTGGTCTGGGGTGGAGGCAATGCTTTTTAACACTTTTCTTTATTGTGTTACTATCTGGAGCTGTACGGAAAGCTGTTACTTAAAATGGCCCCTGGTCATTTTATCATTGATCCATCTAAGCGTGTGGTCCAGTTGTATCTCCAGGCTAACAGATAAGGAGGGTGTGATGAACTCAGCTGTTATCCGGGTTTAAGGCAGCACAGAACTCCCGCTGTTTGGATTTGAGGTCATGTGGGGTAGCATGCTGCCACTGTAAATTTTGTTAGTATCTAAGTGGGATGTTGGTCCACAGGCAAGTGTGGAAGTTTATGGGTAGTTGTGACTGAACAGGTGAATCATGCAAAGAGTGGATGTATTTAGGGATTTTATATGTATACTTGCTCTTAGACTGGGAGCAAAGATGGCTTCTCTGGCACCAAAGACCTATTTCCTAAAGCAGAGGGAGACCTGTATTTCTAGATATCTGAAAAAGCAAATGTCAGACTTGGAGGGCTAGTGGGCAGGTGCCAGTGGAGAGGGGTGAGGGTAGGCATAATGTCTTCTATGAACACTAACTATTAAGAAGTACATCTTGTCAGCCACTGCTGTTACTACCTACAAACCATCGGTGTTTGACCCACTTTATGAAGTTGGAGATAAATATTTTATTAACTAGCAAAGAAGAATACAGACCAGCAGTTAGCCCCGATGCTAAGAAATTCCCTGAAATTCCATGATAATGTTTAGTGACTTTTCTTCAGACTGCTTTTGGTTTCACCATTCAATTTAAAAGGCTGACCAGGTAAGGAGGTGAGGTGCTAATGCACTGGTAAGAGATCAGGTATCTAAAAGTCACTCGATGTGTTCTATACTCCTTAAAACCCAGGACACAGATTTTATTTTGCTATTCCCTAGCAGTTTTATTGTTTGGTGTCCAAACTACGGATGAATAGCAGGCAAGGTCTTCAATACGTAGCCAGCAGGGGGTGATTACAGTTACAGGGGAGCACCTAGATCCCCTAAGTGTATTACATTGCATGGGCCCGACACTGTTTCAGTAATGTCAACTCGTAGAAAATATAATTAATATTTTACAAATTGATTTGGTCCCCTATCTCTGCTGCTCAGGAAGCAACTGTTCCAGTATGTGGTGGGGCCTCCTCTGACTTTGGAAGAAACGTGCCCTCTCCTGTACGTGTGCCTTTGCTGTCCTCGGCAGAGACTGAGCTGGGCCAGTTTTCACAGTTACATTCTTAGGAGACTGCATTCTTCCTTTGGGGTTCAAAATGGGGCATTTCCAAGTGTCAGAACTAGGTTTAATTGGAAAGAAAATCTAGGAAAGAATCGACTGTGATTGTCAGCATGCTTGGGGAATACCACTAAGCATCAGGGTTTGTTCTGAATTTGAATCCTGTCCCTTTCTAGTTGAGTGATTTCAAGCGAATTGCTTAATCCAAATGCCAACTTCCTTATATGCAAATGGAAGTCAGGGACATATTGCAAAGCATTGCTGGCAACGAGAATGCCGTGTGTGGGTATGTGAGGCGCAGCCTTGGATGTGTGTGTGGTGTATGTGTAATCACAGTTCTCTCGGAAAGGTAAGTCTCTACAGCACTGCTTCTCTGATTTCCAGCAGGACCCAACCCTGCTGGTGTAGGTAGATTTAAATTCATAATTCATCCCTTCTCTGGGCACCCTTCCGCTCTGAAGTCTTAATCAAGATCCATTTTAGAGTTGTCAGTACCCTTATGTCCCCCTCCTGCTTTCCCTGGCCCTACCCTCTCTGGTTGCCTGCCTCTCTTGGAGTGTGTTTGGGTGCATTTGTGGATCGGTGCCCATGTGTATTCTGTACTCAAATTAGTCATTTTTAATGCACGCCCAACCATTAGGTGTGGTTCCCACTCTGCCACCGGAACAGCTACTAATTGATACCTCTTGAAAAATGAGATATTCCCTGAAGCGTTCAAGGCTGCCCGACAGGCAAACATGCCACCTGCCTCTATGATTCGCGTTCTAACCACGCAGACATTGGTGATTTAAGCATGTTGTTCTATCTTGACGTTTTTCCCTTTGACCATATTTCCAGTATATATACTTTCTCAGTTTATTTTTGCCATATAACAGCATTAATTTCATCACAGTTTCCAAAGATTTCAAAAAAGCTAATTTCTGAAGCTGTGTCGTCTGAGCTCAGTGTCCTGTATACCCTACCACCCACGTAGCATCTCGTTAATGAATTGTGTACTTGTGGATTTGGTGAACAGTTTTTTTTTTTTTTTTTTTTTTTTTTTTGCGGTTCGCGGGCCTCTCACTGCTGTGGCCTCTCCCGTTGCGGAGCACAGGCTCCGGACGCACAGGCTCAGCGGCCATGGCTCACGGGCCCAGCCGCTCCGCGGCATGTGGGATCTTCCCGGACTGGGACACGAACCCACGTCCCCTGCATCAGCAGGCAGACTCTCAACCACTGCACCACCAGGGAAGCCCTTGGTGAACAATTTTTGTTTCTTTGTTGGAGGAGGTAAATAAACCAGGATCAATTCAGAAGAGGGGTGTGTTGGGTGAGGAATGGGGAGCAAACTAAGGAAATGACATTGTCTCCTAAGAAAACCAAGAATTATAGAATTCTCTCTCTATATCAAGCAGAAATTAGGCTCCTTAAATCAGTACACTCTATCACTATGTCGGTGAATCATCAACTTTGTAGAGGGTTGCCATGTCTTACCACATCTGGGCAGAAGTTAGGAAATTGCAAAAGACAAAGAAAAGCTGCCGGAGTGAAAACTTTACAAGGGTAGCAGTAAAGTCTTTAATATTCCCTACCAAATCTCCAGTCCTTAACAAAACGATGGCAAATATTGTGCACTCAGTAAATATTTGTTAGTAAATGCATTTCCGAGCAAGCACTTCAATGACTTAGAATGGAATGTAAGTAACTTTTCCCTGCAGCATCTTAACTTTTTATTAGGTTGTGGTATAATGAAATCTGAAAGGTAGGTGACATTTTTATGTTGTTACCACCCAAACATAGACAGTTTCTTAGTATCAGTTAGGAAGAAAGTAAGTTGCATTTGGATAGACTGGAGACTTGAATTCTCAAAGCAGTCAGCACAATTTCTTTAATAACTCCATAAATCATTGTGCTGAATTATAGCATTGTTTGCTTTCAGAGTTGTGTTTCTTGGCTTTGGAATGCAGAAATAATTGTAGACTGGGGCTGGACGATTATCAGCCCATTATCATACTAGGGCCAAGATGATCGTCAAAGTACTAGGCATCAGCAAGAGGACAAGAAGCGAACCAGAAAACTTGAGTTTCTCATGTTACAAAATTCTGTCATCTGCCCCCAGACTGTGAGGGCAGTTGGAACAACGATATCCACCTGAGCCTGAGGATAGTCCAGAGAAAGCTGCCCAAAGTCACATCCGGGGCCACAAAAGCAACCTCATGTGATCAAGGCAGGAAAGACTCAAACTCTGAGGGGCAGTGAGATAACAGGTAGATAAAATCATGAAATGTTCAGTATGTAAACCTGCAACCATAAAAATAAAACATTAAGAGCAGCAACCTTTTATTGAGTACTTATGTCATACGCAGTAATGAATGATTTATCTATGTTACCCTGTTTCATTTTCATAAACATTCTAAGGGGATGGGTATTTCTATCATTTCACTTTTACATAAAAATATGATCCTTAGAGAGATTGAATTTCTTAGTCAGGGTTTCATTCTGGTGGAACCAGGAGATGAGTTTTCTGATTATCCCAAAGCCTCGTTCTTAAATGCTATACTCTATTTCCTAACCAATCTTAGACTACGCAGAATAAGGGAGCCTTTTATTAATCAAAAAGGAAAATAATCATTTTTTAAAGTTGGAAAATCTCTGTACGCCATGTATTTTTGCCCAGTGAGCAACGGACTCCTAGGGAGGTAAAGGGATCACCCTAAAAGCACAAGGTGAATTGGTGACCAGTTAAACTCAGATCCAGACCAGTTAAACTCAGTGTGGGGCAGGTCCTTTGATTCCTGCCCCATACCTTTTCCCTAAACACAGATCTTCACATTTCTTTGTCTAACCTTGGATTCCTGTCCTCATATTTCCTCAAATAAGGCAGGGACTTAGACTTTAGGCAGGGACAAGAGATAAAGTCTTGGAGGAAAGGGCAGGGGAGACTGAGAAAGACAGGGAGAAAGTTACAGTGAAATTGCAGTGTTCGGATGTAAGCAGCTTCATCCCAGTGCATGCAGCATGTACTCTTCAGCTGTTTCTAGAAATAATTTTGGGCATTTCATCTGCTTAATCCACAAATACCTGTAATAATACATGTCAGACTCTACCGGATCTATTTCTAACACCAGCACCAGAAGTCATTAGCATAGTCACAGTTACATAGCATCAAGTCCACTGGAGACAGAATGCTTTCGGTTCAGATTTAGCTGGAGCCAGTTTTCATCTGAGTGACCTTGACAAGGTTTACTTAACCTTCCTGTTTGTTCATTCATTCATTCAAAAATATATAGTGAGCTCCTTCTTTGTGCCATGCTGTGGGGGAAGTGCTGGAAGATATAAAAGGATACTAGAGATTAAATTCCCTGCCAATATAGAGCTTATGTTTTACTGGGGAAGGCAGGTAGTAAATAAGTATAAACCATGTAGTATATCAGAAAGTCTTTTGCATGTTTTAAACAGAGAAGGGGGAATGAGGAGATGCGGTCAGGTTTTAGAGTTTTATTTTGTTTTGTTTTTTAGGAGTTTTATTAATTAATTAATTTTTGCTGTGTTGGGTCGTCGTTTCTGTGCGAGGGCTTTCTCCAGTTGTGGCAAGCGGGGCCACTCTTTATCGCGGTACGCGGGCCTCTCACTATCGTGGCCTCTCTTGTTGCGGAGCACAGGTTCCAGACGCGCAGGCTCAGTAGTTGTGGCTCACGGACCCAGTTGCTCCGCGGCATGTGGGATCCTCCCAGACCAGGGCTTGAACCCGTGTCCCCTGCATTAGCAGGCATATTCTCAACCACTGCGCCACCAGGGAAGCCCTAGAGTTTTAAATAGGGTGATTACAAGAGGCCTCACTGAAAAGGTACCATTGAAACAAAGATGTGAAATAGTGAGGCGAAAAAGAACACTCCAGGTGAAGGGAACTATGAAAGCCTAAGTCTCAAGCAGAGTTACAGGAAGGTTGGAGGAAGCGAATGGAGACCAGCATGGCTGGAGATGAATAACTGGGATAAGTGGGAGAAAGACAGTGATAACAGTGATGACTTTTTGTGATGACTTGACTCTTAGTGCGGTGGAAGGTTTTGAGCAGGGGAGTGTCAGTCACTCTCTTACTCAAGGGTCCATTTGAGAGTGACAGCCGTGGTTTGAGCACACCTGCTATGCAGCCCCGTAGGTCCATAATGCTGCCTTGGATCAGGGTGGCGATGTAAAGGAGGTGGCAAGGGTGATCAGCTGCTGGATTTGTTCTGAAGATAAAGCCACGGGAATTTGCTGATGTCGTGGAGGACATGGGGTGTGTATGAGAGAGGAGTCAAGGTTGACTGGAAGGGTTTGGGGCTGACAAACGGGTGAATGATATTGCCACTGACTGAGAAGAGTGTGGACCTTTCTTGTCTTCAGAAGGGTGACAGAATTATGACTTCAGTTTGGGCATACGATATCTGACATATCTATTCTAAGTAGAGTTTTTGGACAGTCCGTCGATAGGGGAATCTGGAGTTCAAGGAAGTATCTGGGCCTGGAGACACATTTCACAGTTGTGAATGTATAACAGTACCTTAAGCCACAGAACTGGAAGATGCCCCCTGGTGGCCGAGTGTGCTTCGACAGGAGGCCCAGGGTTGAGTCACAGGATGCTCTTCTGTTGCAAATTGGGAGACTGAGCAGATCTAGCTAACAGACATAGCCAACAGGGACTGGCCCTCTTAATAATAGGCAAGTTCGGTATCTCAGAAGCCAAGGATTTCAAGATGAAGAAGTGATGTATTGTCCCCTTGTCTCATTTTCATATCGACCACAGGGTTAAGTAACTTGCTTGTGTTTGCTAAGATTTGCTTACTTCACTGGTTGAAATATGCCACAGGTAATGAATCACCACTGGAAAATGACGTTTCCTCTCTGATCGTTAGCTTCCCTATATGTTAAATGAGCAAATTTGGCTAGTCTTGTCTTCAGAAAACTTCCAGCCTTGATATACTATGACCTTTTCTGATCTTGTATGATTCTGTATGATCAAGACTGAATCCATTCCAGTACTATGCATTTTATGTCAGTCAGAATACAATGTGTCTTTTGTTTAATTTCCTCAAAGCAAATGATCTGGAATCTAATATCATTGTTGTATGTTTGTTGTTGTTATTGTTTTGAATATCTTCTTTCACTTGTGATTTTGTAGATCTGGAAGAAACCTCCGTCCTCAGGGGCTTAGAGAAGGCTATCCTGTAACTCACGTGGAGGTGAAGAAAACCATCCCTTTGGTGGTGGCCTGAGCAGATTATCTGAACCCCAATGTTGCTCTGAACTTTGTGTTCAAGACTCGAGAAGATTAGGACTGCTAAGGTATGGACTTGTGACTTTATCTTTTTGGAAGGCAAATACATTTTGCCTTCTGTTCTCCTCATCTACTCTTTTCTTTTTCTCTTTCCGTTTTCCCTTTCTCCTTTTAAGCAAAGATCTGCTCTTTTGTTACCAGCTTATTGGATGTGGTGAGATGGATAAAAATACAATGGAAGAAACTGAGGACTGCACTGTCGCAGTAATAGAGACACCTCAGTATGCCACCTCAGTCATAGAGGTGACCAGAGGAGAGTCAGTCTAAGGATGAGGAGACATTTGTGCAGGTGTCTCTGATAGAAAGAAAAGAGAAATTGAGGTTGTGCCTATGTGATAAGACTCCAGGTCGAGAGATAAGTAAAGAAGTGGTGCGTGTAATACACTGTATATTTCCATTTTCTACATCCACAGGAAACTTTTGGCAAAACCTTGTATTATATCTTAAGGTTTTTGGGGGGGTTGTCTTTATATATCTTCTGGATACATACCTAGGCTGGGATTAGACTCTTCTAAGTTGAGTCAAGAGGTCCCATTTGTTTTCTGGTTACAGTGATAATCATTCTGTATGTGTGTAGTGTATATATGTACACACATACTTACATGCATATGTATTATTTGTGTGTATATAGACACACACACACACAATTTGTTGAGTGGTGTATATGTGTGTGTATACATGTATATACACATCATATATATGTTACGTAGGTCATATATATATGATATGTAGATCATATATATATGATGTGTATATATGATCTATATATGTGGAGGGTGGTGGGGAGAGAGGGACAGATGGAGGGAGGAGAGAGAGAATCCTCCAGAAACTACCACTCATGGTTATTGTGAGTCAGGCATTGTGCTATAAGGTTTGAAAAAAGAAGTCACAAGTACAACTGATAACAACCATCTGAAATAGATACTTCTGTTCTGGAAAACCAGAAGAGAGATAAGTAGAAAGGTTTTCTAAGGTTGTGTAGCAAGGAAGGGTTAGGAGCCAGACTCTTTACCAGACTTCCTAGAATTTAAGTCTGTGCTCACCTATTGTGTAGCATAGTGGGATTGTGTATGTTGCTGGTTAAAAGCACTGGAGAAATATGGTTGAATAGCCTAGGACCACAGGGCATGTCCAAGAGAAAATGGAGAATGTCTCTGACAATTCAGCTGACAGCTCATTTGCTGTCATTTTAATTTCCTTAAAAAACAAAACAAACAAACAAACAGAAAAAAACCACTCGTAATCCAAAGGCTTTTGGCAACTGGGAGAGCAAGGTAGCTAAGGTGTTGCCCTGGGTCCCTTCTTGTGGCACCATAGACCTCCTATATGTCATCATGTGTACAAGGTGGTGGTCCAGAGCTGATGAAAGTCAAATGAGTTATAGTCACAGGCTTGCTTTTATCGTATCTCTGAATTACTCACTGCTGGAATAAGTGTGGTATATACTTCTAGTTGATCATGAACAGGCCTTCCTATGAGGATGAAGCACACATACTTTCTGTGTGGTTTATGGAAAAGCCTCCAGTGCCCATGCGTTGAGCTTTCATGTTCACGTTGCTCCTAGTACCTCTGACAGAGTGCTGACAGACAGGTGAAAATGTGAGGGTGGCATTTCAAACAAACTCTTCTCTGCCTTTTAATCAGGGAATTTTTATTTTTATTTTTATTTTTTGTAAAGGAGGTCAATTATTTTTCGCTCTTGGAATCAAAGGGCATCTTTAAAGCAGCTTAGGTATAAATACTATTTATGGATTGATTTTCCATTGACATGGTTTCAAAGGCCAAATAGGTAATTTAACAATCAGAAACAAAAATACCTACAGTGTACCTTTTTTGAGTCCTTGCACCAAGTGTAAACATTCTACATAATAGATGTATCGCTGCAGTGCCTTTCTCTGCCTACACGTCCTTGATCTGTTGGAGAGGAAAGCTACGAAAGCTCTTCTCTGCTTACCCTAAAAACCTACAGCAGTTGAGGGGTTTGGATTGGGATTTTGATGACTGAGTTCTTTGCTTTGAGAGTGTTGATCTTTAATTGAGAATGCCTGTGTTCTGTCAGGAATATTCACGTAGATGCTGGGTACTTAAAATATAAATTCAGCGGAGAAAGTTTTAAAGGACTTGGTCATAAAAATGTTCCTGGTTTAGAGGCCAATCAACCCTAAAGGGGAAAATAAAACTCTCTGATTGTTGACAGAGTATAAGGGGAGAAGGAATTCTACTTTGCAGTGTGTGTTCATCACACGTCTGGATTCAGCTATAGTGTGTACATGCCCCAGATCACAGACCAGCACCCAAATTCCAGGAAGGAAGAAGGAAGTGAGGCAGTGTTGGTTCATCAGTTGACCATGATACTTCCTGGCTGCCGTGCTCCTGTGCACTGAACAGATTTTTCAGATGTCTTTTCAAGTGAAGACAGTATAAATTAGTGGTTATGGGCTCAGACTTTAGAAAGGCCAATAAGACTTCTGCCTGAATATTAGAAAAACCATTTAATTTTCCTAAGCCAATGATGTTCGGAGTGTGGTCTATAAGCCAGCAGCTTCAACATCACATAAGCTTGTTAGACATGCAGATTTTCAGGCCCTTCATCCCACTTATTAAATCAGAACCTCTTAGAGAGTGAGGTTCAGGAATCTGTTTTTAAACAGGCTCTCCAGGTAATTTAGATGCGTTGTTGAAATTTGAAGATCACTGCTAGGCCTGTTCCCTGATCGCTGAAAAAGTAGGGAGATTTTAAAAATAACTCCTGTCCAGAAACTAGGAAACGTTAAGAATATTAATGATTAGTATATCTAAGTGTGGGAGTTTATATGTCCGTATAACCACATACGCATGTATTTGTGAAGATATATGGCATTGAAAGGGGGGAAAAACTTCTCAAATACCAGAAGTAAAGTTACTGAAGTTATTTTATTTTTATTTATTTTTAATTTTTTAGCATCTTTATTGGAGTATAAACGCTTTACAATGTTGTGTTAGTTTCTGCTGTATAACAAAGTGAATCAGATATATGTATACATATATCCCCATATCCCCTCCCACTTGCGTCTCCCTCCCACCCTCCCTATCCCACCCCTCTAGGAGGTCACGAAGCACCAAGCTGATCTCCCTGGGCCATGCGGCTGCTTCCCACTAGCTATCTATTTTACATTTGGTAGTGTTTATATGTCCATGCCACTTTCTCACTTCGTCTCAGCTTACCCTTCCCCCTCCTCGTGTCCTCAAGTCCATTCTCTATGTCTGTGTCTTTGTTCCTGTCCTGCCCCTAGGTTCTTCAGAACCATTTTTTTTTTCTTTCTTAGATCCCATATATATGTGTTAGAATACTGTATTTGTATTTCTCTTTCTGACTTACTTCACTCTTTATGACAGACTCTAGGTCCATCCATCTCCCTATAAATAACTCAATTTCGTTTCTTTTTATGGCTGAGTAATATTCCATTGTATATATGTGCCACATCTTCTTTATCCATTCATCTGTCAGTGGACACTTAGTTTGCTTCCATGTCCTGGCTATTGTAAATAGAACTGCAGTGAACATTATGGTACATGACTCTGTTTGAATTATGGTTTTCTCAGGGTATATGCCCAGTAGTGGGATTGCCAGGTCGTATGGTAGTTCTATTTTTAGTTTTTTAAGGAACCTCTATACTGTTCTCTCTATACTGTTCTCCATAGTGGCTGTATCAATTTACATTTCCATCAACAGTGGAAGAGAGTTCCCTTTTCTCCACACCCTCTCCAGCATTTATTTTTTATTTTTTTATTTTTTAACATCTTTATTGGGGTATAATTGCTTTACAATGGTGTGTTACTTTCTGCTTTATAACAAAGTGAATCAGTTATACATATACATATGTTCCCATATGTCTTCCCTCTTGCGTCTCCCTCCCTCCCACCCTCCCTATCCCACCCCTCCAGGCTGTCACAAAGCACCGAGCCAATATCCCTGTGCCACGCGGCTGCTTCCCACTAGCTATCTACCTTACTACGTTTGTTAGTGTGTATGTGTCCATGACTCTCTCTCGCCCTGTCACAGCTCACCCTTCCCCCTCCCCATAACCTCAAGTCCGTTCTCTAGTAGGTCTGCCTCTTTATTCCTGCCTTACCCCTAGGTTCTTCATGACATTTTTTTTTCTTAAATTCCATATATATGTGTTCGCATACGGTATTTGTCTTTTTCTTTCTGACTTATTACTTCACTCTGTATGACAGACTCTAGGTCTATCCACCTCATTACAAATAGCTCAATTTCATTTCTTTTTATGGCTGAGTAATATTCCATTGTATATATGTGCCACATCTTCTTTATCCATTCATCTGTCAGTGGACACTTAGTTTGCTTCCATGTCCTGGCTATTGTAAATAGAACTGCAGTGAACATTATGGTACATGACTCTGTTTGAATTATGGTTTTCTCAGGGTATATGCCCAGTAGTGGGATTGCCGGGTCGTATGGTAGTTCTATTTTTAGTTTTTTAAGGAACCTGCATACTGTTCTCCATAGTGGCTGTATCAATTTACATTTCCATCAACAGTGGAAGAGAGTTCTCTTTTCTCCACACCCTCTCCAGCATTTATTGTTTCTAGATTTTTTGATGATGGCCATTCTGACTGGAGTGAGGTGATACCTCATTGTAGTTTTGATTTGCATTTCTCTAATGATTAGTAATGTTGAGCATCCATTAATGTGTTTGTTGGCAATCTGTATATCTTCTTTGGAGAAATGTCTATTTAGGTCTTCTGCCCATTTTTGGATTGGGTTGTTTGCTTTTTTGATATTGAGCTGCATGAGCTGCTTGTAAATTTTGGAGATTAATCCTTTGTCAGTGGCTTTGTTGGCAAATATTTTCTCCCATTCTGAGGGTTCTCTTTTCATCTTGTGTATGGTTTCCTTTGCTGTGCAAAAGCTTTGAAGTTTCATTAGGTCCCATTTGTTTATTTTTATTTCCATTTCTTTAGGAGGTGGGTCAAAAAGGATCTTGTTGTGATTTATGTCAAAGAGTGTTCTCCCTATGTTTTCCTCTAAGAGTTTTATAGTGTCTGGCCTTACATTTAGATCTTTAATCCATTTTGAGTTTATTTTTGTGAATGGTGTTAGGAAGTGCTCTAATTTCACTTTTATACACGTAGCTGTCCAGTTTTCCCAGTACCACTTATTGAAGAGGCTGTCTTTTCTCCATTGTATATTCTTGCCTCCTTTATCAAAGATAAGGTGACCATATGTGCATGGGTTTATCTCTGGGCTTTCTATCCTGTTCCATTGATCTATATTTCTGTTTTTGTGTCAGTACCATACTGTCTTCATTACTGTAGCTTTGTAATATAGTCTGAGGTCAGGGAGGCTGATTCCTTCAGCTCCGTTTTTCTTTCTCAAGATTGCTTTGGCAATTTGTATCTGTGTTTCCATAGAAATTGTGAATTTTTTTGTTCTAGTTCCGTGAAAAATGCCATTGGTAGTTTGATAAGGATTGCATGGAATCTGTAGATTGCTTTGGGTACTATAGTCATTTTCACAATGTTGACTCTTCCAATCCAAGAACATGGTATATATGTCCATCTGTTTCTATCATCTTTAATTTCTTTCATCACTGTCTTACAGTGTTCTGCATACAGGTCTTTTGCCTCCTTAGGTAGATTTATTCCTAGGTATTTTATTCTTTTTGTTGCAGTGGTAAATGGGAGTGTTTCCTTAATTTCTCTTTCAGATTTTTCATCATTAGTGTATAGGAACACAGATTTCTGTGCATTAGTTCTGTATCCTGCTACTTTACAAAATTCATTGATTAGCTCTAGTAGTTTTCTGGTAGTATGTTTAGGATTCTCTATGTATAGTATCATGTCATCTGCAAACAGTGACAGTTTTACTTCTTCTTTTCTGATTTGGATTCCTTTTATTTCTTTTTGTTCTCTGATTGCTGTGGCTAAAAATTCCCAAACTATGTTGAGTGATACTGGTGAGAGTGGACAACCTTGTCTTGTTCCTGATCTTATAGGAAATGGTTTCAGTTTTTCAACACTGAGAATGATTTTGGCTGTGGGTTTGTCATATATGGCCTTTACTATGTTGAGGTAAGTTCCGTTGTGCCTACTCTCTGGAGGGTTTTTATCATAAACGGGTGTTGAATTTTGTCAAACGCTTTTTCTGCATCTATTGAGATAATCATATGGTATTTATTCTTCAGTTTGTTAACATGGTGTATCACATTGATTGATTTGCATATATTGAAAATCAATCCTTGCATTCCCAGGATAAACCCTACTTGATCCTGGTGTATGATCCTTTTAATGTGCTGTTGGATTCTGTTTGCTAACATTTTGTTGAGGATGTTTGCGTCTATGTTCATCAGTGATATTGGCCTGTAGTTTTCTTTTTTTTGTGCCATCTTTGTCTGGTTTCAGCATCAGGGTGATGTTGGCCGCATAGAATGACTTTGGGAGTGTTCCTTCCTCTGCTGTATTTTGGAAGAGTGTGAGAACGATAGGTGTTAGCTCTTTTCTAAATATTTGATAGAATTCTCCTGTGAGGCCATCTGGTCTGGGCTTTTGTTTGTTGGAAGATATTTAATCACAGTTTTAATTTCAGTGCTTGTGATTGGTCTGTTTATATTTTCTATTTCTTCCTAGTTCAGTCTTGTAAGGTTGTGTTTTTCTAAGAATTTGTCCATTTCTTCTTGGTTGTCCATTTTATTGGCATATAGTTGCTTGTAGTAATCTCTCGTCATCCTTTGTATTTCTGCAGTGTCAGTTGTTACGTCTCCTTTTTCATTTCTAATTCTGTTCATTTGAGTCTTCTCCCTTTTTTTCTTGATGAGTGTGGCTAATGGTTTATCAGTTTTGTTTATTTTCTCAAAGAACCAGCTTTTAGTTGTATTGATCTTTGCTATTGTTTCCTTCATTTCTTTTCATTAATTTCTTATCTGATATTTATGATTTCTTACCTACTGCTAACTTTGGGTTTTTTTGGTTCTTCCTTCTCTAATTGCTTTAGGTGTAAGGTTAGGTTGTTTATTTGAGATATTTCTAGTTTCTTGAGGTAGGACTGTATTGCTATAAACTTCCCTTTTAGAACTGCGTTTGCTGTATTCAATAGGTTTTGGATTGTCGTGTTTTCATTGTCATTTGTTTCTAGGTATTTTTAAATTTCCTCTTTGATTTCTTAAGTGACCTCTGGGTTATTTAGTAGCATATTGTTTAGCCTTCATGTGTTTGTATTTTTTACAGTTTTTTTTCCTATAAATGATATCTAGTTCTATAGCATTGGAGTCAGAAAAGATACTTGATACAATGTTAATTTTCTTAAATTTACCAAGGCTTGATTTGTGACCCAAGATATGGCTTATCCAGTAGAATGTGCCATGAGCACTTGAGAAGAAAGTATATTCTGTTGTTTTTGGATGGAATGCCCTATAAACAGCAGTTAAGTCTGTCTTGTTTAATTTGTCATTTAAAGCTTGTGTTTCCTTATTTATTTTCATTTTGGATGATCTGTCCGTTGGTGAAAGTAGGGTGTTAAAGTCCCCTACTATAGTTGTGTTACTGTCGATTTCCCCTTTTATGGCTGTTAGCATTGGCCTTATGTATTGAGGTGCTCTTATGTTGGGTGCATAAATATTTACAATTGTTATATCTTCTACTTGGATTGATCCCTTGATCATTATGTAGTGTCCTTCTTTGTCTCTTGTCATAGTCTTTATTTTAAAGTCTGTTTTGTCTCATATGAGCATCGCTACTCCAGCTTTCCTTTGCTTTCCATTTGCATGGAATATCTTTTTCCATCCCCTCACTTTCAGTCTGTTTGTGTCCCTAGGTCTAAAGTGGGTCTCTTGTAGACAGCATATATACGGGTCTTGTTTTTGTATCCATTCAGCCAGTCTGTGTCTTTTGGTTGGAGCATTTAATCCATTGACATTTAAGGTAGTTATCAATATGTATGTTCCTATTACCATTTTCTTAATTGTTTTTGGTTTGTTTTTGTAGGTCTTTTCCTTCTCTTGTGTTTCCTGCTTAGAGAAGTTCCTTTAGCATTTGTTGTAAAGCTGGCTTGGTGGTGCTAAATTTTCTTAACTTTTACTTATCTGTAAAGGTTTTAATTTCTCCATGGAATCTGAAAGAGATCCTTGCTGGGTAATCTTGTTTGCAGTTTTTTCCCTTTCATCACTTTAAGTATGTTCTGCCACACCCTACTGGCTTGCAGACTTTCTGGTGAAAGATCAGCTGTTAACCTTATGGGGATTCCCTTGTATATTATTTGTTGCTTTTCCTTTGCTGCTTTTAATATTTTTTCCTTGTATTTAATTTTCGATAGTTGGATTAATATGTGTCTTGGTGTGCTTCTCCTTGGACTTATCCTGTATAGGACTCTCTGCCCCTCCTGGACTTGATTATTTTCTTTCCATGTTAGGGAAGTTTCCAACTATAATATCTTCAAACATTTTCTCAGACCCTTTCATTTTCTCTTCTTATTCTGGGGCCCTATAATTCAAATGTTGTTGCGTTTAGTGTTGTCCTAGAGGTTTCTGAGACTGTCCTCAATTCTTTTCATTCTGTTTTCTTTATTGTGCTCTGTGGTAGTTATTTCCACTATTTTATCTTCCAGATCACTTATCCGTTCTTCTGCCTCAGTTATTCTGCTATTGATCCCTTCTAGAGAATTTTCAATTTCATTTAGTGTGTTGTTCTTCGTTCTTTGCTCTTTAGTTCTTCTAGGTCTTTGTTAAACTTTTCTTGTGTTTTCTCCATTCTGTTTCCAAGATTTTGGATCATCTTTACTGTCATTATTCTGAATTCTTTTTCAGGTAGACTGCCTATTTCCTCTTCATTTGTTTGATCTTCTGGCTTTTTACCTTGTTTCTTCATCTGCTGCATATTTCTCTATCTTCTCATTTTGTTTAACTTACTGTGTTTGGGGTCTCCTTCTCACAGGCTGCATGTTCATAATTCCCGTTGTTTTTGATGTCTGCCCGCAGTGTGTAAGGTTGGTTCAGTGGGTTGAGTAGGCTTCCTGGTGGAGGGAAGTGGTGCGTATGTTCTGGTGGGTGGGGCTGGATCTTGTCTTTCTGCTGGGCAGGGCCACGTCCAGTGGTGTGTTTTGGCGTGTCTGTGAACTCAGTATGATTTTAGGCAGCCTCTCTGCTAATGGATGGGGTTGTGTTCCTGTCTTGCTGGTTGTTTGGCATGGGGCATCCCTCACTGGAGTTTGCTGGCTGTTGGGTGTAGCTGGGTCTTAGTGTTAGGATGGAGATCTCTGGGAGATCTCTCGCTGATCAATGTTACGTGGGGCCAGGAGGTCTCTGGTGGTCCAGTATCCTGACCTAAGCTCTCCCACCTCAGAGGCACAGGCCTGACACCCGGCCAGAGCACCAAGACCCTGTCAGCCACACGGCTCAGAAGAAAAGGGAGAAAAAAAGAAAACTAATAATAATAATAAGTTTTAAAAAAATTATTAAAATAAAAAAATTCAAAAGTTATAATAATTAAATAAAAAGAAGAGAGCAACCAAACCATTAAAGAAATCCACCAATGATAACAAGCACAAAAAACTATAGTAAGATAAACATAGAAATCTGTTCTGTTGTTAGATAAACGTATGAACATGGGTAAATCTCAGAAACAGTATGAGCGAAAGGAGCCAAACACCACAAAAATACTTATTTTATATTTTAATTTATATGACATTATGTAAGAGAACTAATGGATGATGATAGAAATCAGATCAGTACTTGCTTCTGATGGTAGATTACCCGGGAAAGGTACATGAGGGAAATTTCTGGGGTAACGCAAATGTTCTGTGCCTTAATTCGTAAGGACTGATTGAATGGCACCTTAACTAAGCACGTCACTATATGTAAATTATGTATGTAAAAATGCATGAAAGAAATAATTTTTAAACTTCCATTTATTGAGTACGTTGTCAAAAGTACTATTCTTATTTTAAAATTTATTTTATGGAAGTAGAGTTGATTTACAATGTGTTCATTTCTACTGTAAAGCTAAGTGATTCAGTTATACATATATATATATATATACATTCTTTTTCATATTCTCTTCCATTGTGGTCTATCACAGGATATTGAATACAGTTTCCTGTGCTGTACAGTAGGACCTTGTTTAAAAGTACTATTCTTTATGTATGTGGGCTCATTTAATCCTTGAACAACTCTGGGGTTGGTATTAGAATAATAATACTAATTTACCTAATTTACAGGTATGGAACTGATAGTGATAAAAGTAAGGTAACTGGCTCCGAATCATACTGCTTGGTCACAGAAGCTGAATTACAGAGTAGGTCCATTTCACATATCTTAACCCTCACGTTACACTTTTGTCATAAGTTCCCTTGGTTCCATTTTAATTCAAGATCAACTGTGAGGCAACAGTCCCCGGGAAGAGGCTTCCAGGATGGCCAGTGAGGGTCAGAGGTTATTAAATGGATGAATTAGGTATTTTCCCAGTAACTTTGGTGGTGGGGTGTGGATAAAAAGTTAGTAGCAAATATTACTACTGCCTTCAGGGATCATTGCTTTAAAGCATTCGGACACAGGTCTGTTTTCTCAATGTGATCCTTCTTGATTATAGAATATAAAATAAATAGTAGTATGAGAACTGTAAAGCATGCAGTTTAGAAAACACTGTGTGGTGACCGGCAGAGGTGATATCATCTAGTAAAAAGCACTAGAAAGAGATTGCCTGGGTTCAAGTGTAGGCTTCTCCACTTTCTGGCAAGTCACTGAACTGCTTCCAGCCTCAGTTTCTTCCTTTGTGCGATGGGAATGATTCTCATGCCTATTAGATATAAAGTGAGGATTAAGTGAAATTATGCTTGTAAAGTGCTAGCATATGCTGGTTCCCTACAATTCCTGTGTGAATGTTAAGCTGCCATTTTGGAGCAGAGATTATAAGAGCGAGATTTTATGAGCGATGACATTCCTAAGCAAGAGAATAGCATTATATTCCACCTATGTGGCCTCTGAGTCACTGTGTATATCTATGCCTTCACTTAACTTTAGCTGAAAGCAAAATGCTGTCATTTCTTAAAAACCGTATCAGTTTCATTGTAAGAATTTGGAAACTGTCAAAGAAGTTGACCCTGTTTCCAAAAAAAAAATCATTTAATTAATATGCAGGAAATTGTATTGAGAAAAAACTGTCATTTAATGTAGATGTTACATTTTATCTGTCCAGAGTGATTGAAAGCCAGCCTGAAACTATTTAGCATGTTTAACCGATATCAGCAAGGTTAATTGTCTGGGGAATGGTGAACAGCTGAATTCCTTTATGCGCCTCTATACTTTGCAGTACTGTCGTAACAGTTTTCATGAGACTTGGGCATAAGCTTTTATTTAATTGTTGTTGGTTTTTTTTTTTTTTTTTTTGCGGTATGCGGGCCTCTCACTGTTGTGGCCTCTCCCGTTGTGGAGCACAGGCTCAGTGGCCATGGCTCACGGGCCCAGCCGCTCCACGGCATGTGGGATCTTCCCGGACCGGGATAGGAACCCGTGTCCCCTGCATCGGCAGGCAGATTCTCAACCACTGCGCCACCAGGGAAGCCCTAGTTGTGTTTCTTAAAGTCTCAGTTTATGTAGTAAAATTTAAAAATCAGGGATGGTACACATATGTGCACGCTAACAGTGCTTTTCCTGTGAAGTACAAGTTAGTCTACTGCCAACCTGCTATGTAAGGTAGAAAAATCTCTGAACACCTCCAAAAAGGTTATGAAAGGGAAATTAAAAGCTGCTTTTGAGGCTAATTTTTGTCACTGTTTCTGATTGTTACCACTAAGTGTAGTAGTAATGGGTAGTGAGGGTCAGAACCCTTTCGATATTGTTGGGGTGTGTAGGGGCATGTGTGTGGTATGTCTGTTTCCTCCTTTGGAGTCTTATTAGTAAATTCTTATGCTGTTTTGAAGGATCGTTGATTTACAATGTTACATTAGTTTCAGGTGTACAGCAAAGTGATTCAGTTATACCTACAGCTCTCTTTTTCCTCATGCGGGTTTTATGCAAGTGTTAGTATTTGCATGGGTCATTTCTGCACTCGTCTGTTTCATTTGGATGTGGAAATGATGCTTGTATTTTTTGTGTCTCCCAGTACATCAGCAGGACAGTGGCTGACTTATCAAGTCTTAGGATGGCTCTTCTCTTAAGGTCTTTCTCAGCTCTCACTGAATTTACCCTGAAACTCATCATGCATTGACATTTCGTCTCAGATAATAAATATCTTAGTGTCAAACATTAAAGCCTCAGCAGAACCGCTGTGTGAAAAGAGAAGACTCTTGCTGTGGAATCCAAAGTGTCACTTTCCACAGCTGGCTTGGTTTGTTTCTTTATTCACCTAATGTATGGTGAGAAACTGTCATGAGCTAGGGGCTGTGCCAGGGTTGCTACTTATTATCTGCATGACACCTGTCCACTCTTGGATTTCAGTTTCCTGGTGTGTGAGATGGGAATTTGGGTCAAATAAGCCTAGATTTCAGCAAGTATTGTTGCATTTAATTTCAAATAAGCTTGTAATTAATGTTAATACAGCAACATTCTCTGGACACGTTTGACAGTTACCTGTAAGGATCAATTCAGACATGGAATATGAAGGTCCAAGGAGATTGAGCTAAAGAAATTATAAAAATTCTATGTAAGACTTCTTGATGAATTGTAGCACTTACTCTACACGGTGAGATTTCAGAGTACCATTCAGAATGCCTCATTTGGGATATTATCTAATTGTTCCCTCTGTATATTCTAGAGGTCTTTTTTTTTTTCTTTCTACCTTCAGTAATAGCTCTTGAGAGACTATCTCATTATACAGATTGGGAAACTGAGGAACAGAGAGGTCAAGTAATTTTCTTAAAACCAGACGGGTAGGGTAAGAAACTTTCTTTGGGTTGGGCTCTTAAAATGCCTGTAATGAGCCCAGCTCTATTCACATTATTTTTTACCCTGCGGTAAAGCATACCTACTTACTAAAAGAAACCTGCTTTAATGTTCTTTGATGCTTTTAATGCTTCTGAAGGTGGCAGCACCCTTTTTGCCCTCAGTTTTCTAATTCAAACAGCTACCATTTTAGGAATAGTCTCCTTTTGACAGTTAGTGGAGAGAAGATTCGTGTTTCTCCCCTTGAGTATTGTTTTCAGGTCTGTTTGTTTAGTTGGGTTGAATTTTACCCAAGGCCTTTGAAACGAACAAAATTTGAGTTGTTCCTGTGTTCCAGGCTTGTATAGCTTTAGGTCTTATTTGCCAGGTTCAAACATCCTCCCTCCCTCCCCCCGCATTACCACCATCAATAATGATGACAAAACGGCCATTTGAAATTTCCCTGCAATTTGACGTATGTTAGTTTCATAACTAGGAAAATCTAACATCAGTTAAAAATCTGAACACTACAATTCACATCTAGAAGTGGTCTCCTCAGAAAGGTTTTCTCTTCAACTTGCTTATTGTTTCCCCTTTGCTTTGCTGCTAAACCCATCCGCACGCTGCTATTTCTTTTTCATGACACTTTTAGATGTTCATACCAGCATTTTCCTCAGATTCAGCCAGAATTACAGAGTTGATGTATGCCCATCCCATATATTTGTTGTGAGGATCAAATGGGAGTTTGAAAACTACCACCCCATTGCCTGAGAACTGTCCACACTTTCCCATTCCCTTCCCATTCCATTCTGACTTTTTACATCATCTCCTTCACTATTTCCCTTCCCTCTCCCCAACCCCAGCCTTTCCACAAGCTACAGTGACCCTCTCCCTTTGTCCAAAAACATGCCATGTTCTTTTAAATCACCACTACTTTGCTCCTGCTGGTCCTTTTGCCATCCCTATGCGTGCCCCACCCCAAAAAATTTTTTGAAAAATTCCTCATCTTTTAAGATCCAGTTCACTGAAAGCCTTCTGAGACTCCATTGAGCCATATGTTAATTCTTCCCTTTTGACTTCATTGCTTTTTTTTTTTTTCCAAACCTGCACTGTAACTCTTACTATGAAGAGAGGTTATTATAATTGTTTGTATAAGTCACTCTCCTCAGTAGAAAGCAAGATCTTTAAGACAGACATTTCTATTTTTTTTTTTTTTTAAATGAATGTATCTTCTATTTCCCAGCTCTGCCTGGAACATAGCAGGTACCCAACAGACATTGGAAAGGGGAAAGTATGCTTAAATATATTGCAGAATGGATTTAATTTAGAAATAAGTCATTTTCTCTTGGTTTATTGATGCTTTTTGGATTTTAAAATTCTTTTATTTTGGGTGGCTGTTTTTTATTTTGGTTTTGGTTTCTGTTTGCTTGTCCTGATGTTTCTTTCTATATAATCTATTTTAGAGGTCTTCTATCCTTATTTTCCTCCTGGCTACAATATCTATTGTTATTATCTTTTTTCCCCTCTGCAGCACTGTGCTTTCCAGACTTTATTAAGTCCTCAACACTCTGACTAGGCAGGGTTAGCACACATCTAGCACATGTGCTACCTTCCACCTTTCCTGTGCCCTTGGCAGACATCAGTAGTCAATCCCAGCTCAAGAGTCCTAGAATCTTCCCAACACATCACTCCAGAAATGTCATGTGATCGAAGAATGATGTCAGAAAATTAGTGACCACAACAAATGGATTATATTTCTGTTTCTAGGGAATGGAGCTCTTAGAGAATAAGAAGTATCTCTTGTAAAATAAGTATTTTTTATTAATGAAAGGTTTGAAAAATAAAGTATAAATCTCTTAGGCCACAGAAAAGAGAAATTTAGTAGAAATAAAGAGTCAGATATAGTAGATCACTTCAGGAATCCTTGATCCCATTAAAAGGATCGCCAGAGGGAGAACTTCAAGATGGCAGAAGAGTAAGACGTGGAGATCACCTTCCTCCCCACAGATACATCAGAATTACACCTACATGTGGAACACCTCCTACAGAACACCTACTGAATGCTGGCAGAACACCTCAGACTTCCCGAAAGGCAAGAAACTTCCAACGTACCTGGGTAGGGCAAAAGAAAAAAGAAAAAACAGAGACAAAAGAATAGGGACGGGACCTGCACCACTGAGAGAGAGCTGTGAAGAAGGAAAAGTCTCCACACACTAGGAAGCCCCTTCACTGGGGGAGATAGGGGATGGTGAGGGGAAGCTTCTGAGCCACGGAGGAGAGCGCAGCAATAAGGGTGCAGAGGGCAAAGCAGAGAGATTCCCGCACAGAGGATCGGTGCCGACCAGCACTCACCAGCCCGAGAGGCTTGTCTGCTCACCCGCCGGGGCGGGCGGGCGGGGCTGAGAGCTGAGGCTCAGGCTTCGGAGGTCAGATCCAGGGAGATGACTGGGGTTGGCTGCGTGAACACAGCCTGAAGGGGGCTAGTGCACCATAGCTAGCCAGGAGGGAGTCCAGGAAAAGCTCTGGAACTGCCCAAGAGGCAAGAGAGCATTGTTTCGGAGTGGAGGAGAAGGGATTCAGAGCACCACCTAAACAAGCTCCAGAGACGGGCACGAGCCGTGGCTATAAGCGCAGGCCCCAGAGATGGTCATGAGATGCTAAGGCTGCAACTGCAGCCACCAAAAAGCCTGTGTGGAAGCACAGGTCACTATCCACACCTCCCCTCCCGGGAGCCTGTGCAGCCTGCCACTGCCAGGGACCCGTGATCCAGGGACAGCTTCCCCGGGAGAGCACATGGAGCACCTCAGGCTGTTGCAACATCATGCTGGCCTCTGCTTCTGCAGGCTCGCCCCGCATTCCGTACCGCTCGCTCCCCCCGGCCTGAGTGAGCCACAGCCCCCAATCAGCAGCTCCTTTAACCCCGTCCTGTCTGAGTGAAAAACAGACGCCCTCACGCAACCTGCATGCAGACACAGGGCCAAATCCAGGAGCTGTACGAACAAAGAAGAGAAAGGGAAATCTCTCCCAGCAGACTCAGGAGCAGCGGATTAAATCTCCACAATCAACTTGATGTACCCTGCATCTGTGGAATACCTGAATAGACAACGAATCATCCAAAACTGAGGCGATGAAAGTTGGGAACAACAATATATATATTTTTTTCCTCTTTCTCCTTTTATGAGTGTGAATGTATATGCTTTTTTGTGTGATTTTGTCTTGTAGCTTTGCTTTTACCATTTGACATAGGGTTCTGTCTGTCCATTTCTTTTATTACTTTTTAATTTTTTTTATTTTTAATAATTATTTTTTCTTTTTTATTTTAATAACTGTATTTTATTTTTTCTTTCTTTCTTTTTTTTCTCACTTTTCTGCTGAGCCGTGTGGCTGACAGGGTCTTGGTGCTCAGACTGGGTGTCAGGCCTGTGCCTCTGAGATGGGAGAGACAAGTTTAGGACACTGGTCCACCAGAGAACTCCCGGCTCCATGTAATGTCAACTGGTGAAAGCTCTCCCAGAGATCTCCATCTCAACACTAAGACCCAGCTCCGCTCAATGACCAGCAAGCTACAGTGCTGGACACCCTATGCCAAACAACTAGCAAGACAGGAACACAACCCTACCCATTAGCAGAGAGGCTGCCTAAAATCATAATCAGTTCACAGACACCCCCAAACACACCACCGGACTCAGTCCTGCCCACCAGAAAGACAAGATTGAGCCTCATCCACCAGAACACAGGTACTAGTCCCCTCCACCAGGAAGCCTACACAACCCACTGAACCAGCCTTACACACTGGGGGCAGACACCAAAAAAAATGGGAACTAAGAACCTGCGGCCTGCGAAAAGGAGACCCCAAACACAGTAAGTTAAGCAAAATGAGAAGACAGAGAAATACACGGCAGATGAAGGAACAAGGTAAAAACCCAGAAGACCAAACAAATGAAGAAGAAATAGGCAGTCTACCTGAAAAAGAATTCAAAATAATGATAATAAACATCCAAAATCTTGGAAATAGAATGGAGAAAATACAAGAAACGTTTAACAAGGACCTAGAAGAACTAAAGAGCAAACAAACAGTGATGAACAACACAATAAATGAAATAAAAAATTCTCTGGAGGGAATCGATAGCAGAATAACAGAGGCAGAAGAATGGATAAGTGACCTGGAAAATGAAATAGTGGAAATAACTATGGCACAGCAGAATAAAGAAAAAAGAATGAAAAGAATTGAGGACAGTTTCAGAGGCCCCTGGGATAACATTAAATGCACCATCATTCGAATTACAGGGGTCCCAGAAGAAGAAGAGAAAAAGAAAAGGACTGAGAAAATATTTGAAGTGATTATAGTTGAATACTTCCCTAATATGGGAAAGGAAATAGTTAGTCAAGTACAGGAAGTGCAGCGAGTCCCATACAGAATAAATCCAAGGAGAAACATGCCAAGACACATATTAATCAAACTATCAAAATTAAATACAAAGAAAAATATTAAAAACAGCAAGGGAAAAACAACAAATAACATACAAGGGAATCCCCATAAGGTTAACAGCTGATCTTTCAGCTTTGAAACTCTGCAAGCCAGAGGGAGTGGCAGGACATGTTTAAAGTGATGAAGGGGAAAAACCTACAACCAAGATCACTCTACCCAGCAAGGATCTCATTCAGATTTGACGGAGAAATTAAAACCTTTACAGATAAGTAAAAGTTAAGAAAATTTAGCACCCCCAAGCCAGCTTTACAACAAATGCTAAAGGAACTTCTCTAGGTAGGAAACACAAGAGAAGGAAAAGACCTACAAAAACAAACCCAGGGCTTCCCTGGTGGCGCAGTGGTTGAGAGTCCGCCTGCCGATGCAGGGGACACGGGTTCGTGCCGCGGTCCCACCCAGAAGATCCCATGTACCATGGAGCGGCTGGGCCCGTGAGCCATGGCCACTGAGCCTGTGCGTCTGGAGCCTGTGCTCCGCAACAGGAGAGGCCACAACAGTGAGAGGCCTGCATACCGCAAAAAAAAAAAAAAAGAAAGAAAAGATACCTAGAAACAAATGACAATGGAAACATGACGACCCAAAACCTATGGGTTGCAGCAAAATCAGTTCTAAGAGAGAAGTTTATAGCAATACAATCTTACCTCAACAAACCTTACCTTATCTCAACAAAAGAAACATCTCAAATAAACAACCTAACCTTACACGTAAAGCAGTTAGAGAAGGGAGAACATGAAAACCCTGAACTTACCAGAAGGAAAGAAATCATAAAGATCAGATCAGAAATAAATGAAAAAGAAATGAAGGAAACAATAGCAAAGATCAGTAACACTAAAAGCTGGTTCTTTGAGAAGATAAAGTTTTAAACCATTAGCCAAACTCATCAAGAAAAAACAGAAGACTCAAATCAATAGAATTGGAAATGAAAAAGGAGAAGTAACAACTGACACTGAAGAAATACAAGGGATCATGAGAGGTTACTACAAGCAACTATATGCAAACAAAATGGACACCCTGGAAGAAATGCACAAATTCTTAGAAAACCACAACCTTCCAAGACTGAACCAGGAAGAAATAGAAAATATAAACAGACAAATCACAAGCACTGAAATTGGGAATGTGATTAAAAATCTTCCAACAAATAAAAGCCCAGGACCAGATGGCTTCACAGGCGAATTCTATCAAACATTTAGAGAAGAGCTAACACCTATCCTTCTCAAACTCTTCCAAAATATAGCAGGGGGAGGAACACTCCCAAACTCATTCTACAAGGCCACCATCACCCTGATACCAAAGCCAGACCAGGATGTCACAAAGAAAGAAAACTACAGGCCAATATCACTGATGAACATAGATGCAAACATCCTCAATAAAATATTAGCGCACAGAATCCAACAGCATATTAAAAGGTTAAAAAAAAACAAAAAAGAAAATAAAGCACACCGTGATCTAGTGGGGTTTATCCCAGGAATGCAAGGATTCTTCAGTATACGCAAATCAATCAATGTGATATACCATATCAACAAATTGAAGGAGAGACTCCATATTACCATATCAATATTTGCAGAAAGCTTTTGACACAATTCATCCTTTTATGCTAAAAACCCTACACAAAGTAGGCATAGAGGGAAATTACCTCAACATAATAAAGGCCATATATGACAAACCCACATGTAACATCGTTCTCAGTGGTGAAAAACTGAAACCGTTTCCTGCAAGATCAGGAACAAGACAAGGTTGCCCACTCTCACTATTCAACAGAGTTTTGGAAGTTTTAGCCACAGCAATCAGAGAAGAAAAGAAGTAAAGGGAATCTAAATCAGAAAAGAAGAAGTAAAGTTGTCACTGTTTGCAGATGACATGATATTATACATAGAGAATCCTAAAGATGCTACCAGAAAACTACTAGAGCTAATCAATGAATATGGGAAAGTAGCAGGATACAAAAATACAGAAGTCTCTTGCATTCCTATACACTAATGGTGAAAATCTGAAAGAGATATCAAGGAAACACTCCCATTTACCACTGCAACAAAAAGAATAAAATATGTAGGAATAAACCTACCTAAGGAGTCAAAAGACCTGTATGCAGAAAACTATAAGACACTGATAAAAGAAATTAAAGATGATTCAAACAGATGGAGAGATATACCATGTTCTTGGATTGGAAGAACATTGTGAAAATGACTATACTACCCAAAGCAATCTACAGATTCCATACAATCCCTATCAAACTACCACTGGCATTTTTCACAGAACTAAAACAAAAAATTTCACAATTTGTATGGAAACACAGAAGACCCTGAATAGCCAAAGCAATCTTGAGAAAGAAATATGGAGCTGGAGGAATCAAGCTCCCAGAGTTTAGATTATACTACAAAGCTACAGTAATCAAGACAATATGGTATTGGCATGAAAACAGAAGTTTAGGTCAATGGAACAGGATAGAAAGCCCAGAGATAAACCTACAGACCTATGGTCAACTAATCTATGACAAAGGAGGCAAGGATATACAATGGAGAAAAGACAGCCTCTTCAATAAGTGGTGCTGGGAAAACTGGACAGCTACACGTAAAAGAATGGTCTTAGAACACTCCCTAACACCATACACAAAAATAAATGCAAAATGTATTAAAGACCTAAATGTAAGGCCAGAAACTATCAAACTCTTAGAGGAAAATATAGGCAGAACACTCTATGACATAAATCACAGCAAGATCCTTTTTGGACCACCTCCTAGAGAAATAGAAATAAAAAGAAAAATAAACAAATGGGACCTAATGAAATTTAAAAGCTTTTGTACAGCAAAGGAAATCATAAACAAGACAAAAAGACAACCCTCAGAATGGGAGAAAATATTTGTAAATGAAGCAACTGACAAAGGATTTATCTCTAAAATTTACAAGCAGCTCATGCAGCTCAATATCAAAAAAACAAACAACCCAATCCAAAAATGGGCAGGACACCTAAATAGACATTTCTCCAAGGAAGATACACAGATTGCTAACAAACATATAATCATTAGAGAATTGCAAATCAAAACTACAGAGAGGTATTACCTCACACCAGTCAGAATGGCCATGATCAAAAAATCTACAAACAACAAATGCTGGAGAGGGTGTGGAGAAAAGGGAACCCTCTTGCAGTGCTGGTGGGAATGTAAATAGATATAGCCACTGTGGAGAACAGTATGGAGGGTCTTTAAAAAACTATAAATAGAACTACCATATGACCCAGCATTCCCACTACTGGGCATATACCCTGAGAAAACCGTAATTCAAACAGAGTTGTGTACCACAATGTTCTTTGCAGCTCTATTTACAGTAGCCAGGACATGGCAGCAACCTAAGTGTCCATCAACAGATGAATGGATAAAGAAGATGTGGCACATATATACAATGGAATATTACTCAGCCATAAAAAGAAACAAAATTGAGTTATTCGTAGTGAGGTGGATGGACCTAGAGTCTGTCATACAGGGTGAAGTAAGTCAGAAATAGAAAAACAAATACTGTATGCTAACATGTATATATGGAATCTAAAAAAAAACGTTCTGAAGTACCTAGGGGCAGGACAGGAATAAAGACGCAGCCGTAGAGAATGGACTTCAGGACACGGGGAGGGGAAGGGCAATCTGGGACAAGGTGAGAGAGTGTCATGGACTTATATGTATTACGAAATGTAAAACAGATAGCTAGTGGGATAGATAGATAGCCGCTTAGCACAGGGAGATCAGCTTGGTGCTTTGTGACCACCTAGAGGGGTGGGATAGGGAGGATGGGAGGGATATGCAATGGGAGGAGATATGGGGGAGATATGTGTATGTGTATAGCTGATTCAATTTGTTATAAAGCAGAAACTAACCCACCATTGTAAAGTAATTATAGTCCAATAAAGATGTTTTTTAAAAAAATGAAAGAAAAATATAAAAGCATATGCAGAGATGACAGGTAAATTTGAGGCGTTGTCGGTATTTGATTGTCAAAGTTTAAAACCCTATTCTAGAGAGACCATTGGTTGAATTTACACATCTTAATCCAAATGGCATAAATGGGAAGTAAAAAAATGTTCCTGATGTATCAGCCTCAATTTTGAAAATTCTAAGAATAAAAGTTCCTTAAAAGCCTCTAGAATGGGGAGAAAAGAAAACCTCTACAAAAAGAAATTATTCTAAAACTGGTATCAAACTTTTCATCAGCAACACTGGCCTCAAGAAGATAATGGAGCAGTTTCTTGTATTTTCTCAGGAAAAACTATTTTGAGCCTTGAATTCAGTTCTAAGCCAAACTATAACTGAGAACAAGATAAAAGCATTTTAAACCATCAAGATATCTAGACCTTTTATACACCCTTTCTGAATATATTCCTGCAAATTAAGAATGAAATTCTGGAAAGAATTTTTAAAGGTACGATGAAATCATGAAGCCAATGAAGAGCCCCTCCAAAAATTCAAATATGACAGTTGTGCATGTCTGGAAAATTTTCGGTCAAAATTGGAGAAGTCCAGAAACTCTAAGAAGATACCTTCAAGAAAAAAAAAATGATTACTACCGAGAGACAGAGTTTTGCCAGTGAGCTAAGTGATGGGATGTGAAGAAAGCATGTGTGTCATCTTAAGAAGAGAAGAGACAGACAATTCAAACCACAAACTCAACAAGAACAGCAACAAAAACAATGTAAGGAGGAAATCATGGTCCAAATCAAAAGCAGAACAACAACAACAAATCCCTTTGACTTTTGTTGGTTAAGGGTTATGACATGAAATCCAAAGAGAAATACATGCCATAATAGTATACTACCTGGCTGTCCAATGAACCACTTATATAGTCATAATAATCTCTTTTTACCAACTTTAGAATCAGCCTATAAAGCAAACACACAAGCAAGTTAAACAGATGATATAAACCTTGACAATGAAAGTAACAGCAACATTGACAGACAATGGTAGGTACAAAGTCAAAAGCTGAAGGAAAAGGTGGCTGCATGAATATCTTTAACAAAATGGAAAGATGAGAATCCCCCCCCCCAGAAGTTAATGAAACAAGACAAAGTTTAGATATATTACTTAAAGTTATGAATGTAACCATAGAAGAATAAAGTTGGGAGAGGGAAGAGTAAGTGAAATCCTTATATTTCATAGAGTTAACAGATAATATCCTGAAAAGGTAAATTATGAGAGGGTGATATGAGCCTCAAAAGGAGAGTTAGTGAGACTACCACCAGAGGCCATTAAATATGATGGATGGCTTCTGGAAGCCCAGATGGGGAGAAGGAAGAAATGGAACTATTGTGTTTCAACATACTATTTTATTTTTTCCTCTGTACTTGTGTTCTTTTGGGGAAAACATTTAAAAGAAGCACAGGGAACTACAGTCAATATTTTGTAATAGCCTATAAGGGAAAAGAATCAGAAAAAGAACATATATATTTATGTGTATATATATATATATATATACACACACACATATATATATATAGGAATCACTGTGCTATACACCTGAAACTAACATGATACTGTAAATCAACTATATTTCACTTAAAAAAATAAAGAAGGAATCCATCTGGCTTCCAGCTGGATGCCTCCTGATCCTTAAAGACTCATTTTGTCAAAGTATACTGTTCAAAAATTATAAACATGACTCTCATCCAAATATGTAATGAATACATGTCAAAGGTTTTATTCACCTAATTAATGAATGAGCATAAAAGGAAAACAGAAAAGCTAGATCAAAGAGCATTTAAAGGAACAAAGTGTCTGTGTAGTCACCACAAAAGGTGTTTGTAAATGAATTTGAATTTGAGATAAAAGGGATTCATCCTATAGAGAAAGTGAAGTGTAACCTTCAAAGTGTCTTTTCTCCAGGTTGTAACTCTGCATGGTAACCACTAGCTTCTCAAAGTCTGAGCTCTAGTGAACTAATAAAATAGCGAAGTCAAACACTGGCAGATTCTCCTAGTGTTAAATAATCCTTCGGTGAGTTTGTTAAATGTCCAAGTCTAGCTTTGAAAGTGCACCATTTAGTCTCTTGATTGCCAAGTTGTAGATAACTTTTCTTTCTAAAAACTGTCAAATATTACCTCGTGAAAATTTCCCTGACCCTCTCGTCATCTTATTCTTCTCTCACCTTGTCTGTGTGTCCACAGCATACCTCTATTGTAGCGATAACAACATTATGTCCATGGTTCATTGTTCCTGCTTGCTTCCCTCCCTCACCAGAAAGCAAGCTTTCTGTGCCCAGGCCTTTTTCATAGAAAATTCTCAAGATAGTTGTTGAATTAATGATGTAACTTTTAAAAGTTATTGGCTGTCTTTATAATGCAAAGACAGGAAATCAGGGATGAGAACACAGGAGAGATCAGTAAATGAGTAGCTAGAAAGGGAAAACTTAAATCCCCGGCAAAACCTGTTGATGTGGCAATTTGCAAGTTGTCCAGTAAATGGCTGGGAGAAATTCTCCTGTTTTATAATGCAGTTACGTTCAGATGTTAAAGAAAATAGGATTCACATGGAAGTACTGTCAGGTTAAATGACTTATTGAAGCCCCATCTCTTTCTTAGATCTTTGTAAACCTTTCATCTTCATGCCAAACATACTCTTGAATGAAACAAAAAGGAAGGTTTCAGGGAGAAAATATCCTCCTGTTTATTTCATACTTGGGGCTAAGAAATGGTGCCACTTGCATCTTAAAACCCATAATCATAACTTGTTTTTTCTGCTCTTAGAATGGCCCCTCTCCTACACATAGTATATGCAGACATTGCACTTGGAAACAGGGATGCCTTTTGGCTTGTCTTGTTCCAAAGAATACTTAAACCTTCTAACCAGCCTCAAGAGTCTAAAATCTTCTGTCCAATCAGGAGAAGAAGTTGAATACTCCTAGTAGCTCTTTGATATTTATATTTTTATCTGTCTTACTAGTGTATGTCACCCCCCCACCCCCAAATAATGGTCTTTATTTGAAGCAGCTTAAATTGACTCCTGTTGATGTAACTGGACCATGGTCTTTCAAGGTAAGCTTAGCACATACTCTGGTAAACACACTGAATTATGTTTTGGATGGTACTGTCCAGATGCTTTTTTGCATGATTCTGGAATCAAGCTTTTCAGCTTATCTCGGGATGCCAGAGGTAGAAATGGCTCCTTGACTCTCCTTTCCCAGTGTTGGGCAGCCCAGGTGACAGACTTCTCACCAGTTTAGTTCTTGAAGCACAGGCCCTTTAACTCTTCCCCCATCTTGAGTTTGATGACTAGGTGGCTCTCTAGTGGAGGTCGGTTACTACAGTTTCTCAAGGGGTTTTGGGAAGGGGCCAGAAATAAGGTGTCATGGCGAGGTGGGGATCTTGAGGCGTGGGAGGACCTGGGCCCTGCCTGCAAGAGGCTAACACTGCTCAAGTCCAGCCAGTTGTTTTTGGACACTTAACTGGGCCTGAAGTTTCCAAGGCTATCTTTCTTGGGATGCTGGAAATGCAGACTTGTATAGGCGATTGCCTAATTGTCAGCACGGCCTGTGGACTAAATGAGATTTATTGGCAGGAGCCATTCACCTGGCAGCCAGTTTACCACCCAAGACTAGGCTTTGAAAACAAGGGCCTTTTTAGCTGCCTGATTAGTCTCCCTGAAAGCATCCCTCTTCTCTCATCTGTTCTCCACTCTGCAGCTAGACTGATCTCTTGAAAATGCAGCCCAAATTGCATCTTTCCTCTGTTTAAACCCTTAGTAGCTTCCTGTTAGAGTTAGGGTAAAGGGCCAAGGCTTTATCATGGTTTATGAGGCTCTTCCTGGTCTTCAGGGTTACACCTGCGTCCCCACACTTCACCTCATTCTTTCTATCCCCTCTTTCTGTGACTCCTTTTAGTTCCTCTAAACCAGTACACTGGCAACTCCAGACTTTGCCAGTGCTAGCCTGTCACCAGGGATGCTTCTCCACCCTGCCACCCATGTACTTGCTCTTCATTTAGGAACTTTTGAACACCTTTCAAGGTCCAACTTATGCTGTAAGAGACCTTCATTGACCCCCTCTGCTGGGCTGATTCTATCCCCTTCAGATGCAGACAACATGCACTGATCCTCTGTCATAATATACTTCAAACCCTAAATTATAGTCATAATTTCCTACTGGACTGTAGTTTTCCTACTGGACTGTAGTTTTCCTTAATGGACAGGATGATGTTTATCTTGTTTGATGGTTTATCTTCAGCACCTGGTACAATGTCACCTATGTACATAGTACAGACCTTCATAAGTAGGCATTGATTTGGCATTGAATTAACGGTGTTTGTGGCAAGCGTGGAATATTGTGAGGATGTTAGATTTCATAAGGGGGGGGGGGAACCGTGGATTCCCCATAGTGGCCTTCGGACTGGTGTTTTCTCTGTTATAAGTCTGTTAAAATCCCTGACTTTGAGAGAGGAGGCAGTTGCACACCACAATTTTGCTTTTTTCTAGTAATGATCTTGTTTTACTTTCTGAAAGATAGATCATTAATTGTTCTCTATTTGTCCTGAAATACTCTCACTGATCTTTAAATTCCCTTCATGACATAATGAAGAGCTGGAAGGACTCTCAAAAACTCTAATACGTAGTCTAATTTCATGTAGCCTTAGTGGTTGAAAACTTTGGTACCCAAGGGCTCTTAATGTAACTGGAATAGAAAAATATGGTGCCTCCAGTAGGTAAACATTTTTTGAAAAGAAAAATGTTAAACATTTCATTACTCTGCATTTTAAGCTAAGAACAGAGAAGAATGTAAACCATTCAGTAACACGATAATATAAATCTGGGTTCATAAAGCGCAGGCAATGGGGATAGATGGTCAATGGAAAGAAGGAGAGCCAGAGAGAGAGACTGAGGAATAGATACAAGAAATTCCTGCTTTCTCCTCCTTTCTCTTTCCTCCCATGAGTGGCACAGAAGATGAAGGGCTAAAGTCCTGACAGTTTCAAATATAGTTTGCTGAGAACATTATGTGATAGAAAAGCGGGCTGAAGAGGAGATAGCCTAAATGCACGTGCTAGTTCCTTTGCATAAGTCATTGTACACGTGACTCATTTAAATCACATATCCAGCACAGTGCCCACTGGCCATGTGTGACTATCAAACACTTGAAATGTATGTGACAAGTCCAAACTGAGATGCACTATGAGTGTAAAATACACGTAAGGTTTTCAAGACTGTTAAAAGAAAAAAAGGAATGTCAAATACCTCTAATAATTTTAACAGCTTTATTGAGATATAATTCACACACTGTAATTCACCTATTTCTAATACATTAAATATTACATGTTGAAATGGTAATAATTTGGATAGATCAGGTTAAAATACATTATTAAAAGTAGTTTCACATTTTCTTTTTAGATTTTAATGTGGCTGCTTGAAAACTTTAAATATGTGTCTTACATTATAGTATTTCTGTTGGAAGGCACTGACTTAGATCATGGCTTGTGAGGATATGCCTTGTTGAAGAAAATGTAATCAAAATACCTTTTGCCCAGTTAATACATATTCTTTTCAAAATTAGCAATGTTATGGGTCTTCTCCTCTTCTACGATTCACCAAAAATATGTTAGGAAATATTTTTCTCTCGGAGACAGTTAGAAGATGATCTTGGTGGGTTTTGATTAGCAAAAGTAGGGGAAGGAAATTGCTTTAATTTTCATTTCCCAAAGATGTTAAGCCTCACCTGGTATAAACACAGGTCAACCTGTATTCGTGTCAGTTAATTTTTCCTAGGCGATCATAGCTAAGTTGTTGGATTTTCCTGTTCAAATGTTTGAAACATTGTTTGGAAGCCCTGCTGGAGTACAACTTTCTATTTGTTTTGTGAACTGAAATGTTTCACACTTGCCACAAAGTCTTGTATAAATAACCTTGGAAAGGAACTGTCATAGTGAAGTGAATCAAAAATTATTATTTTTTTTTCTGCCAAAAGGACTTCAGTTCCCTTGTTGACTGTATATGGGAATCCAGGATGTGATGACATTTTTTAATGTGGACCTTGGTTTTAAATAACATTTTTCAAACTGCATTTACATTTTCTTTTACTATCTCCATGCAGGAAAGTAATTAGAAGTCAAGTTCTTCAAGGAAATAAGTAAACATCACTGGCATTCTTTAACAATCTGAACTATCCTGAAATTCTGCTCCTTATGGGATTTAAATTTTTATTTCGTTATACTTCATAGGATCTTTGTGTTGAATAGACTGAGGGCAGACTGGTGGGTGACCTTGGGGCTACACGTCAAACATCTATCTATCGGGACAAGGCAGGAAATGCTAATAAGAGAACCAGGTTACGTTTGCATTTTAAGTATGTGAGAAGGTCTGTGTCATCATCTGATTTCCCTGAAACATGCTGCTCTCTGAGGTTGGCCACCGTTCACTCCACCCTTCTGCCTTGGTTAGAAATGTAGCTACCAAAGTATTTCTCTACTATTTAAAAGACACAGAAATATATCAGGAACAAAGTAGTAAATGACCACAGGCATTAAACTTTAGTGTTTCTGTTTAGGGAGTGATGGAATCTGGGGTAGCCTGGAGTATACATGTTCCCTCTAAATGGCACAGCTAATGGTTCAGCTCTGAAACATTGTGGGTGGTCTCATCTTGCTAGACCTTTACTGTTGTTCTGGAGAATCTGGAAAATTGAACTTCTATGCAAAATAATTCAATTTTCCAATGTTGACTTAAGTGATATAAAAACTCTGCAGAGGTCAAACAAATAGTGTTTTTAATCTAGTTCTGATCTTGGAGAGGCAGCAGTAAGCGGTGGCGTGAAGTGAGATCTTAGTTCCCAGGAATTGGACCTGGGCAGCCTGGATTAAAAACCAGGAATCCTAGCTGCTAGTCAATCAGGGGCTAGAAGCAGAGTTCCCCTGGCTCCTGCCCCCACTGAAAAATGCATTTCTCAAGGAAGCAAAAACTGTAAAAACAGGTACAAAATTTATTATTAGAGACACAGTACAACAAATGGGAGAGCACGCAGAGAAACAGTTTGTTAAGAACGAAGCAAGGCAGATATGCACACCCGGAGCACAGTGAAGAGGTGGTTAAATCAGTTATACAGGGCAGTTCTATCGGGTCTTTGTTTACCTTTGGCCAATTATCTGGTTTCTTTTTCTACACCTGCCCTGCCCTAGGGCCTTCTTCAATATGCGTGCATAACTTTTTTCCAAGAATGCATTCCTGCCCAGAGGCCTAGGGGGAGGCCTTGGCATCACATATTGTGGGGTGGTGCCCCCTCCTTTTTGACCCCAAGGAGGCTTTCTGCACATGTGCAGTGTCTCCCTTGCCCCAAGGATGGGAAGTATGTGACCTCTTGATCCTTCACTCAAACAGAGTTTAGCCCGTCTCTGTTCCTGCCATGACTGTTATCTTAAAGTGTCCTCAGGAGACAAAGCCTGGCTATACCCTGTTTCTGTTGTTATTTCTATTTCAAAGTGCAAACAGGAGGCTGGTTGTAAGTGTCCAGCCTGAAGCCCATCTTTATCTCACCCCAAGAAATGTAAACAGGAGGCCAGTTGTAAATGCCTTGCCTGGAGCCCATCTGTCTCCTGCCTCAGTTCTGGCTTTGGGCCTCCAGGTCACACCTTTTATTTTCAATGGGGAAGAAACGAACAAAGCCTGACTAGTGGAAAGCAGGACAAACCAGGAAATGTCCTGAGCTAGGCCTAGAACCAAAAGCACAGGGGTTTTGCTCCTGCATGATTTCTGCAACTTCTGGCCCATCAGCTTCCTGGCTGCTCTGTGTCGGTGTCAACAGGCAGCTGATGGAGCTAAGTGGCTCTCCTCCCTCTGTCTAGATTGACCTGCACAGCCTGGCCCATGACCAGGAGAGTTGAGGTGGCTGCAGCCTTCCTGCCAAGGCTCAGTTTCCCATTAACTTTAACTTGAGCAACACTTCAGCATGCAGGACACTGGCAGCCTTGCTGCAGAGGTGGCCACCTCCAAGATAAGCAGAAACAGAGGGGTGTGGGTAATGCATTTTTGCTTCATGGGTGGGAAAGCCTTCCGAGGAGCTTTTGAAAATTCAACTGACCTGCCAAAATGCTACCAAATGTGCCTTGACCTTTTCCTCATTTACTGGGGTATTTCCTCTTTCTAGCTATTTCCATCTGCTTTTAGCATCCCAAGTAAAACAGCAGATTCCAGAAGAGATCTTAAAGATATTAGGAATGCAACCCCTTTGTATTGAAAATGTGTGAAGTGGGGCTGGGAGAGGAGAGAGAAGTTACAAAGGACACTCTGTAAAGTTAGAGTAGAACCAAGTCTTCCTGTCTCGTAGTTTATTTTCTAGGGATTTCCAAGTCTGGCTGTGCAGGAGACTACCACAAAGAGCATTAAAACCCAGCTGTGCCGCCCACCCCAGGCCTACCGAATTAGAATTCCATGAGTGAAGACGACGCATGTGCATTTTTTCAGGCCCCTGGATTACTCCAAGACGGTTCCTCCCCCAGAGGTAGCTGGCAGTCACTGACTTCTGTCTGTGACTTCACACCCCGGTGGGTGTGAACTAAAAATGCTGCCTGCCATATCAGTACACAAAGGATGTTGCAGCCATTACCCACTGCCCCACCCCCCACCGCTCCTTGGTGAGCCCTGAGGGAATTCAGGATGGAAACAATGCACACCACCAATTCATGAGCCACTGCAGTCACCCCCAGTGGTGCACCCTGAGGAGACTCAGGATGAGGAAGCACAGGACACTGGCCCCAGAGAGCTGAGGTGCACATCAAAGGAGTGATTTCAGTGAGCCCAGACTCTTGCATCTTCCCATATATAGAAAAGCACTAAATCCCTTAACATGAGATGTCTGGCTTTAAATCTTTAATTAGCAGTAATCTTTTCCTGATGTACCTGGTTTTTGTTGCAAAAACTCCTATATATCCTGGCTCCCCACCTTGCCTCGTCAGAGCAGTCCCTCAGAGTTATCTGAGATGCTGTGTCCCGGGCTGAAGTCTTCAGTTTTGTCCGCTGAATGAAACCTAACTCTCAATTTCTAGGCTGTGTATTTTTTTCAGTCAACATGAGTCACAACTGAATTCTAGTGTAGACATTCTTAGTAGAACTCTGGATATTCACAGTTCTCAGTAATATATATATATTTTTTTTTTTTTGCGGTACGCGGGCCTCTCACTGCTGTGGCCTCTCCCATTGTGGAGCACAGGCTCCGGACGCGCAGGCTCAGTGGCCATGGCTCACGGGCCCAGCCGCTCCACGGCATGTGAGATCTTCCCGGACCGGAGCACGAACCCGTGTCTCCTGCATCGGCAGGCGGACTCTACAACCACTGTGCCACCAGGGAAGCCCAATCTCAGTCATATTTGATTGTAAGGCATGATGGTTTACTTTTGCCTTCTAAGGCAAATTCAAGAAAGTAAAAATTGTTATACATTGTCTAGAAATGGTTCATTGTCACAGATCCCTGATGCTTGCCAAATTTTAGTTACAGCATGCTCAAAGATTTATTGGGTTTGAGATTCTAAGTCATTATGTGAGTATCATTCCCAGGATCCGTCTCTAAGGCAAGAATAATGAAATATATACCAAACTTATTGAAAAGTAGGTTTTTTATAAGATGTTGAACTTGAGCCACTGAGGTCTTTAATGTCTTCTCTGGCTGAGAATGAATAGCTGTCAACATGGTAATAGTAATTAAACAGTAAATAAGATTTACTGCATCCCTTCTATGTGCTAGAACCGCTCTTACATACAGTATCTCATTCAGTGTTCACATGCACTGTGAGGTATGAGTGCTCCTTTCAGCATTTTACAAATGAGAAGATCAAGACTTGGATTATAAAATCTGCCCTGGGAAATGTAGTTGAGAAGAAGCAAAGCCAGGCATTGAGCTCCAAAGCTTGCCCCTCAGCTTTTTACACTGGTCTCGTCGGTGACTCTCCACTCAACATTCTTTAAAAAGACCTTTAGTCTCACCTGCTCAGAACCTCGGTCCATCAGTATTCCCTCACCTCTCTCTACCTGGCCATGGACTCTACAAAAACTGGAAGGTAGCGTTTAGTCAGAGGAAGAACATTGTTCCGCTAAGTCTACAATCAGAAATACAAACTGCATCCCGTAGTACATAAACAAGAGGTTTCTTCGTTCTGGGTGACTTCTCATCACCATGCAAGCAAAGCATTGTTCCGTAGCTTTGTTTCACCAGCGTATTTATAACTTGGATCATTTATGCTGCAACACAATAGATTTTGAAATTGGAGCTTTTTTATTAAGGATAAGTTAAAGGTAACTATAATTAGTATAATAGGTGAGTGCTTTGCCTGGGTCCTTTGGTTATATCATTTATTGTTTGATAGGAAATATGGTACAATCACAGTTTTTTGAGCGTTCGAATTTGGGGATTTTTAAATAATGTGTTATCAAAATATTAACTTGGGAATTTATATTCAGATTTTGAAATAATGTGAATCACCCAAAATAATAGTCTTCAAGAAGTGCATGATATCAAAATCAGTGATCCAAAGGACCAGGAACCTGTATGTTTGTTATTTCTACATCAGGATACCAGTTTAACTAGTAAACCAAAAAAAAAAAAAAAAAAATCTTGCTATTATTGTGAAGGTTAACTTTGAGTTAGTTGAGCTTGATTTTCATGAATGCTGCAGGTAGGCATTTCTCTTTGGGCACTTCATTGTTTATAGAACTTCTGAGGTTCCTCTCCTTTTAGCCTTAGGTTCCTATTGATGGAAAGGACTATGCATTGGGTGCTAGCAGTTCAGATACTAAAGCCAGCGATCTTTCCTGCATCACCATTTCCACATCTGTAGAATAAGGCTGTTGAATTTCATTGGATAGTCTCTGAGAATCCTCCTTTCTCTAACCTTCTGTGAGTCCCCACCAATCTTAAGATACTGTTTGACATCCACCGTTTGGGAAAGTGACTTTTTTCTGTGGAGTTAAATTGGCCGGACGACATACTTCAACTGAGAACGTAGGAGGGTTTAGAGAAACTCTGAGTAGCTCTGTACTCTGGGCCCAGCCACAGCAGGGAGCTACAGCCACTGCTAGTCCTGAAGGAACCAGGGGAGGGAGTGTTGGGAATAAGAAACTGTGCTCTACCCTTCTAGGTTCTTCTGGCTGTTCTAAGAATTAAACTGACGTGAGACTGATTAACAGGAGAAAATCAAACCAGAGTTTAATAGCATGCGTACATGGTAGAAACCCAGGAAAACTGAGTAACTTGCCTACATGTCCAGGGCCCTCACCTTCAATTCCATCTTCAGCTAAAGACAGAAGAGGATGTGGTGAGGTAGTGGTTTGGGACTTCAAAGGCACGAAGGCAAGTCATAGGAAAATGGGAAGCAAATGTTTGGTAAACATGACTGCTGAGCCACACAAGAGATAATGGGACACAGAGTGGACTCTGATCTCTAGGCTCTGTAGCGTTTCCCCCAGCACACCTACCCCATATTTTTTGCAGATGTATCTAGTGATAGCTCTGTTCTGGGAACACGTCCTCTAAATTCTTTCAGGCAGTTAGCGGGAAGGTCAAAGTTTCCTCCTTTGTCTTTTGGGGCTTGATTGTTTTCTGCTGGCAATAGTCTGCTTGCCAAAGAGACATTTCGGGGTGGCAGATTTTGCTCCCCTACAGGAGCCAGAGGTATAGGTAACCTAACGTCACTCTCCTTCTGCTCCCCGACCTACTGCTAATGCCCCATAGTGACCAAACCCAATCAGAAGTGTTGAAGACCAAGGAGCCCAACGATGAAGTCCATTCAGATCAACTCCCAGGGCACTGGGCACCACAGAGCAGGCAAGAGTCATTCTGAAAGGACAAATGGAAGGAATTCATCACTGTCTATTTGCTCTTACAAATCTATTTAGCAGACAGAATCAAAAAGCTGGTAGGGATCTCACAGACCTAGACTTGGGGCCTTCTGAAAATCACACAGCATACTAGAGTAATGGAAAGAACTAGAATTGAGGTCTCCTAGCTCTGACTGCAAATGTCAATTTCTACTGCAACGGCTGCCATTGAATTTCACATCATGTGTATTAAATCCACAGATGTGAGCGATGCAATTTTTCCCTTTTTTCATTCTTCAAGGTGGAACCCTTCTCATCATGGTTGCAAGAAGCAGCATGCTGTCTGTGGAAGAGAACGGGATGTGGAGTTTCCATCCCAGTTCAACTTTTATTAGCTTATGTGACAGGCACTCTGAGCCTCATTTACACCATTATAGGGATGGTAATATCTGCCCTGCCTATTTCACAAGATTATTTGGAAGATCAAAGAAAGTAACCAAAGAGCCTTATAAAAGGTCATGTGCTATCTATACAAAAATTTATGGTTGTTAATCGTAAGAGTACAATCATGAATAAAGGCTGTGAATCTTCGTTAAAGAATAAAAATATGAGTTTTACTTAGTTTTTGATGCTTTGAATATCTGTTGAGTAGTTCATTATACTTTAAACTTTGTTTTAAAGAGCTGACCAATTTTTAGTTATCAGTTCTTTGATATTAGGTTTCATGCAAATGAAAAAAATCTAGCCACAAAAAATTAGAATCCCAACCACTATGTATATCATATGCTTTCTCTCCCAACTACCCATTAAAAATAAAAACTATCATACCTTTTGCTTCAGGAAGGATTATATTTTTTCAAGTTGTAATAACCATTTTTCTGGTATATTAATACTATTTATGAAATGTTTAATAGAATTTATTACTTCTAATCACAGATGGAATAAACATTGAAAAAGTAAAATTCATAAAATACAGAAAAGTATCTAAGGGAGAATAAAAGTCATTAATAATCTCCCAACTGTACAAAGCAGCACTGAGAGTTTTTAAGTGTATATACAGATGTTTTTCTTATAAAATGGGAATCCATTGTTATAACATTTTCATTTAATATATTTTTAACATATGTCCCATGTCACTAACTATTTTAACATGATTTTAATGGCTTTGTGAGAATACCTTAATTTCTTTAACCAATCTCATATTGCTAAATATGTCAAGTATTGGAAAGTGTTTTTGATTATCCAGAAAAGGTGACATTTTTCATTTATTAAGTACTTATGGAAGACTGAAGTTATAGAGACAATAGGAAGTTGTAGCTTTTTAACAGAGAAACGAGTTCTTCAGCAAATAGTTTTCAGTAAATATTTGAGTCAGTATGATTCACTGTATTAAATCAGCTGAGATTTATTTTTAATTCTAAGTCAGATTTTTCACAAGTGCTTCACAATAAGATATAATAATTACATAATGAATAAAACTATCTCAGAAAAGGAAATATATCATCATCTTAGATAAGCTAAATTTTTAAAAGATTATCATATGAAACTAGAAGGACATCTTTTTTTTAACAGGCATGTATCAATGTTCAGGTAAAGATCTGGTCCAACATCAATCTTATATATACTAATTTGACTAATGCCACAAAACTGTACACTTAAAAATGGTTAAAATAGTAAATTTTGTTATATATATGCTATAAATATATAACATAAATATTGTATATTATATATAGATGCAATAAAAATATAAATAAAATTTTTAAATAAAAAATAAATAGTATAAGAGGGAAAAAATCTTATACATACTAGTTTCAGATTCTTAAATAATTGATATCTTTAGTTTTTCTATTAAAAAAGGCTCTACTTCCTATATTTTATTCCTTCAATTCATTTACTGAAGTAATAAAGTAAAAATGTCACAGAATTACATTTATTTGAAAATATTCTTTATATTCACAAAGATGTTTCTGTAATAATCATATAAATCAACAACATAACAAGTTAAATCCAATTATTGTTACATTCAGTTCATACAAGAGGTTGCCTCTTACCTATAGGTGCTTTTCTTTATATTTCCTAAGATGGAAGCACTTTCACTTTAAGACCTTGGGGGAGAAATACATGAATATTCTTGGTTTTAACTTTTATCCTTAAGCAGCATTTATGCCCTTAGACTTATACTAACATTGAGCTTAATTTATTATTTCTGTGCCTGTTCTCTATTTGTACCCATCCTCACCTAACAAATATTATCTTATCATTTAAGCTACCTCATTTAATATTTTCTAACTCTTTCCTTCCAGCTTGTCTCTCCTGTTCTTGCCTCTTCCCTCAGTTTCTTCTCAGAGGTCAGCAAACCTTTTTCTCTAAAGAGCCAGATAGTAAATATGTTATTAGCCTTTGTGGACCATAAGCTTTCTCTTCATATGAGGGAACAGCGATAGATAATAGGTAAATGAATGTGACTGGCTGTATTCCAATAAAACTTTATTGGCAAAGATAGCACACTGAATTTACTTTGGGACCTTGTCTTAGATGTTGGTATAAAACATTGCTTTGTGCATTTTTTTTTTTTTTTTTTTTTGCGGTACATGGGCCTCTCACTGTTGTGGCCTCTCCCGTTGCGGAGCACAGGCTCTGGACGCGCAGACTCAGCGGCCATGGCTCACGGGCCCAGCCGCTCCGTGGCATGTGGGATCTTCCCAGACCGGGGCACGAACCCGTGTCGCCTGCATTGGCAGGCGGACTCTCAACCACTGCGCCACCAGGGAAGCCCTACTATGAATATTTTTTAAACTAAGGGAATCAATGCCCAAACTTATCAAATATTGGAGTTTCCATTTTATCTTGAAGATGGCCTGTTGTCTATTTTACCACAGGGAAGAGTGGAAAAACTCAGGAGAATGATGGAGAATGATAAATACTTTATTTCTGTTTCTAATTCTCTAGTGAATATCCAACTTTGTGTCACTGAGATTCATTCTGTTTGTTAATTGAAGAATTTTTCAAATTTCATTGAAACAATAATGCGATGATAATGATCATAACACACGTCTATTAAGTGCATACACTTTTCCAGGCACAGTACTAGGAAATAATTGTACGTTTGCCCTCATAGTAGATCCCAGAGGTATGTGCTCTTCGGTGTATTTTATGGATGGGGAGACTGAGAGCTTCAGTCAATTACCCAAAGGCACAAAGCTGGGAAATTGCAGAAATAATACTAAGACTGGCTATCTTTAACACCAAAACCCACGCTCATCTATGTTAACTTTTTAGCCACTGCTTGTGCTCCCCCTTTCTACTGTAAAACCAAGAATGAGTGATACAGAAAAGGTGGGGAAACTACTATGTGTTTGTATTAGTATAGACATGAATATTTTCCTCTTTCCCTTTTTCCTGAATGGCCCTTAATTTTGAATCACAGCTGTGTGTTTCAAGGCTGTAGGCAAACGGTTTTTATGGAGTTTTAATTTTTTAGTGTTTCTGAATATAGCAACTATTTAATTCACAAGCCACAATTTTGGAGGTATAAAGATGTAACTTTTTAAAATACCTGTATCAACCTCCTAGTCTAGTCCTGTCTGCTAAATTCAGTCAAATTTAGCCATTTGTTGTTAATTTCAGGTCAAATTAAGGATTTCTTCCCCTCTTCTGTTCCATCCTGGAGTTAGTTTTAAGTACCGGGGTACCTTAGCCCAGATTCTCTAGGAAATGGAGTGTGTGAACAAGACAGGTTAATGACTAGCCTAGTGCGTAGTCTCAGGATGGTGCAAGTTGGGGGAAAAAAGAAAAGTGAGACAAGCAAGGAAATAAGCAAATAAAACTTGATAGATTACAGAACTGGCCGCATTTGACAAATAATCACAGATGGCTCCCTCCCATTGGTCAAAGCTCTGTCTACCGTCCTGGTTTTTGTCAAAACAGCATCTCTAGGCAACTGTTGGGAAATCTACATTCTATATCCAGTGAGAAGTGTCTCACTGAGTCTTGAAGGCAAGAGGTAGATCCTCTGTGATCTGATGGCATTAGGCTTGGGAGCCAGAGATGCTGGAGCTCCTCTTAATGTGGCTATGATGGGGGCTGTGCTACAGCCAGCCCTCATGTGGGGTGAGGTGAGGTGAGATGTTAATAAGTGAGGCCATGATGGTTGTGCACACAGCTGTGCATTGAGCAAATGGCCAATGCACAGGGAGCCAGGTAGGGCTGAGTAAATCTCATGGGGATCATAAGGCAAGTCCAATAAGCAGGGCTTTCCATATATCTTAGCATTTGCAGGGAAGTGGCCAAACTCCTTTTTAGACTTGACTTCTTTGTCTTTCTAGTTTATTATCCTGAGAGTACAGTCATCCTCTCAAGTCCTACCATGGTCTCTGAAGAAATGGTGCCTGTCACCCATTGCCATTCCCTCTTCATTTTGACCTTGAGGACTGTTTGGACCTCAACTTATTCTCTCAACTGATGCCTCTTACCTGTTCAGAGGATAGAAAGTCTTTATGGTTTCCCTACGTTGCTTTGGATCTTTGGGAGGTGATTCATATGTACATCCCAACACTGGTATAGGGCAGATCTGGAACACTCTGCCTCCCTAATTCTGAGAAGAATATGGACCACAATTGTCCTCTACTCTAAAATCCTTAAAAGTGAATTGGATTCTATAATCTCCACACCCAGGGCCTGGGGAGGAGGCAAGGCAGGAGTTTATTATCATGTTAACATCTAATTATCTTAATTTTTATCAAATTTCCCCCCTTCTCCTCAGCTAAGAGATTCACTTTACTGTGTTTGGCTGGTGGGGTTTAGGGTGGGTACATAGTCAGACTTCTCTCTAGATTTTTCCTGTCATAAGGTGGATTGCAGAGACTTTACAGCCAAATATTTTAATTTGTCTTTTTTTTCTCTCAATGATCATGATATGCTTTCTCCCATTTGGACAATGTTGTAGTCTTCTTTCCTGAATAAGGGATCATGAAGAAATACTAAGGTAATGGAAGTTTAGGGAGATGATGAATAGTTAAGATATGCATATCATTCTCACCACTTGTGAATGCAGATGTAGGAGTGAGACACATGGGAGTGAATTCCACTTTTCTTGAAAAGCAAGTCTTGAGGGGGGTGGGGGGTGGGATCAATTGGGAGACTGGGATTGACACATATACACTAATATGTATAAAATAGATAACTAATAAGAACCTGCTGTATAGCACAGGGAACTCCACTTCGCTGTACAGTAGAAACTAACACAACATTGTAAAACAACTATACCCCAATTAAAAAAAAAAAGAAAAGAAAAACAAGTCTTGAGGAACCAGGTCAGGGCTGATGCCTTTATAAGTACTCATAAGTGTTCCTGGAGGAATCTATGACTAGGCAGTGACCCTGACTTTTCTGTCTCAAAGTTCATAACAGACACTGTCATTAACCACACACAGTCCCCTCCATAGGGAGATGTGTTCAGTCCTGATCCTTGCTTACTATGTTTTTGCCATCCAGCATGCAAGGCCTGTTGGGTCTGAGGCACTATATGGTGTTAGGATAATGGCTTTTTTTTCATTTCTGCCTTGAGGTACTACACTCCTTTGGCTCCTTTGTGTTGAAATTTATTCTCAGCACAAAGTCATGACCAGGCATCACTCACCAAGCTCTCAGAAATAAGCATGAACTGATCTCTGGGTTTGGAATCTACCAGTGCTATTATCAAAAGAAATCATTTACATTTTCTGCACGTCTGAACTTTGCCTGCCTTGGAGAATGGCAGGGTAAGAAAGCTAATACAATTTGATAAGATGGCTAAAATGAGTCTATTTACAGTCTTGCAGCTTTTAGAGCTGAGAATTTAAATATAGCCACATAGTCACTCATAAATGTAAATGTATGTGTATTTGGGCAGAGAATGGGAGCTGTGAGTCATGTTTGGACTTGAGGTTCAATTTTCCTGTTGCAATAAATATTGAAGCTTAGGTTGACTGCATTGAAAAAAATTCTATCAATTGTTGGACTGGCTTCTTATTCTCCTTTCACTGGATTTTTAATCCACAGGATGTGAATGTCTGGGGTTTTCTCCCCCTTTCTTTTCTCTCAGCCTTTTCAGCATTGTCCCCCATCCTGCCTTTGCAGCTCCTTTCATGAAATGGCACTGAACCCTGGTGTCAGCACCATTGTTCTACAATAAGGGAGCCCACATTTCTGACTGTGTCCATCCTGCTCCTGCCCATGCTAGAAATACTAAGAGAATGGCAGACATGAAAATGCCTCCCATTTATATTCATTTGGTATTTACTTCTAGTACTGAATGTGAGTGGGTCTTGAATTTTATTTCCAAGTCCATATTGAACTCAAATGTCAGTCATCTTAGAGGGGACATTTTAAGTAAGCATTACCTTTCTAGTCTTTTCAATATCAAATGTAAATCTTAACACATTGGCATATGAAAGTACATGTGCACAAAACCGTGTGCTAGGCTTTCCAAGTGGCGTGGAATAGACAGATTCCAGCCTTCCAAGGTCTCAAACTTATTTGAAGAGGTGGACAGCTGTCTTCATAAATTCATAAATAACTCAAAGATTATAATCACTGATGAAGAAATTACCTTCCTCGATTTCCTCCTCTGGAAAACTAACATGATAATGGTTTCTGTTTCTTAGAATTGTTATGCCAATGAAATGAATTAAAATATTTGATCAGAGCCTAAAATAAAGTAATTGCTCAGTACATTTTATATGTGTGTATATATGTGCATGTGTGTGTACATATATATACACAGATGTATAATGCATTTGCAAAATTGTAAAATGTAATTTTTATAATTTGTATAATTGTAATGTGTCTGTGTACACATTAAAAAATTTTTTGTTTATTGAAGTATAGTTGAATTACAATGTTGTGTTCATTTCTTGTGTAGAGGAAAGTGATTCATATATCTATATATATAGATATAGATGTATATATATGTTCTTTTTCAGCTTCTTTTCCATTACAGGATATTGAATATAGTTCTTGTGCTATATAGTATGACCTTGTTTGTCTATCTTATGCATAGTAGTTTGTATCTGTTCATTCCAACTCCTAATTTTTCCCTCCCCCCTTTCCCTTTTGGTAACCATAATTTGTTTTCTATGTCTTAGATGCATATATATATATAATATTTATTTATTTGGCTGTGCTGGGCCTTAGTTGTGGCTGGCTGGCTCCTTAGTTGCAGCACGTGGGCTCCTTAGTTGTGGCCCACGGGTTCCTTAGTTGTGGCATGCAAACTCTTGGTTGCATATATTTTTAATTCAGGAGACCTCACCAGACTGTATACACTCGACTCGAATTGTAATGATAACCAGGACTTCAGGAGGGAAGGAGGGGAGGAGTCTTTGAGGGTGTAGGTTTGCAAGTTTCCTTGAGGTGAAAGGAATTTAGTTGGGCCATTAAGAATGGTTTTCAATAAGAGGGGCAGAAAAAAGACTTGCCAACAGACATTCTAAGTGATAGTACAACATTTCTTTGTTTCATCTGCTGTTTAATCTTGGTACTCAACATTGTATGGAATAAAAAGCCTTAAGCAAGAAACTAAGATCATATTTCTTTTACAGATACCCAGCTTAGCAAAGGAATTGTTCAGACTATATGCTCTAAGAAAGGTAGCTGAATCCCATTGTAACACATTTTTACTTGACTTCAGGACTTTATTTTTGTGTTGCCAAAAATGCAAGTTGCTGGAGCCCAGATGCTCCAATTTATAACACACTGCCTGGAAATCTGTTGATTTTTCTGGTTGACTAGGCAAGCCTACAGGTGGATGAGATTGTGAGAGTGTTCCGAACCTGGATGATATTGACAGTTGCCTTCGGGTTTTGTATACAGGTTTTAGATATCTTTCAAATATTGGTATCTAAAGATAACTGCTTCAACGTGCTTGAAAGTTGCAGGTAGGCTATTTTAGGATGAAGTGCCACTCTTTTCAGGTTTACTTACTGTTTTTTGTCTTAAGTATCCCCTGATTGTGAAAATTTAGTAATAGATATTTTTCAAAAGAAGGAGAAAATCTTAGTTGTGTCTGAAGAATTTTAGACCAGTGCATCTTGCAAAGATTTTCTTGGAGATTTTAGGAAATGACAAAAACATTTTTTAGAGAGATGCTTGAAGTATAACAAGGCAGTATTTTTGTTCCTCTTTGACTTATTAGCTTGCTGTGAAAAATGTCTCTCTAGTCATATGCCGTTGATAGATTCCTAATTTCTTAGAATCTAGGTTCTCATTGCTTCCTGGGTCTATTCTTTGTATTGACTTTTTGGGATTCTTAGAGGGCTCTGGAATTTAATTGGTGTTTTCTTATTACTTGCACCTCGTTTCCATTAAGATGTCAGCAAAGTGCATCACTGAGTATCACTTAAAAATAATACTAATTATTGCTTCATGGGCCATAAAGTAAACCCCTTAGGAGAGACTGCAGTGCCTACAGCTTCTGGGTGTATTGATGAAGCTCAGTTCGTCCACTGCCACTGTGGGGCGAAGCTGGCATACCATCTTTCAGAATGAACAAAGACCTATGCCCAAAACATCTACTGAATTAGGAAATAAAGCCTATATGAAGTTTTGGGGAAGAATTTTTAGACAACTTTGGGCTTTCTCTGCACTTAGTGCTATCCATACATTACTCAAATCCTTTGCACTGAAAAACGAACTTAGTCGCACCCTCCAAAGAGTGTGCTTCACTGCTGTTGTCTACACCTCCCAGACTGGTCAACAGTTCTCAAACCTGCACGATGAAGACCATTACACCCCGCTGTATTGCAGCAATTTTAAAGTTTTTCTCTAGTAGCTTCTCTCTCTCTCTCCGATTCTCCACCCTGACTTTTTTTTCCACTCCCTTCCGCAGTCTCCTCTGATTTCTGGTTTTGCTTCCCTCACTCTCAGGCCCCACTCTTTCCGCACCTCAACGTTTCCATAGACATGTGGCTCTAAGAGAACACATGCTTCTCACCTCAACATTCATTCCCGTGACCCTTGCTGTCTTGTTCCCTCTCTGCTCTCAGGCCAGATTCATTGCACAGGATCTTTCCCTGACTGCTCTCCCTCAGCTGACCATCCACATTTGCTCCCCAGCTACTCTTTCTTGCAGTGTTCTGTATTCTTACAATGCCCTGTAATTTCCGTTCCCGGCACTGATTGTAATTTGCTATTATGTGTTTCTTTGTTTACTTGTTTAACATTATTATCCTACCCTAGATTGCAAGCACTGTGAGGTCAAAACTGTGTCTGTTTTCTCCTTGTTGTATTCCCTAGCGGCTGCTACAGGGCTTTATACATGGTTGGAGCTTGTAGATTGTTGTTGAATGCATGGGTGCATGCATGCATGCATGCATGGTTCACCCTGGTTGATTTCAGGGAGGAAGTATGGTGACATGTATGTCTCAAGTGCATGGGTTTGATTACCAGCTTCATTTCTTAGCTGTGTGATCTTGAACAAGCAGGTTAAGCTCAGAAATGGAAAAAGAAAAAAAAATACATGACAGAATGATTTTGAGGAACAAATGAGACCATCCAGATAAAGCATTTAACAAAGTGTCTGGCACATATTAAATTATCTCATGGTAACTAAGATAAAATAAAACCATTTTTTCAGGACTCTCTGGTTAGAACAAGTAAATACTCTTAAGTATTAGACTGATGTAAGGCAATATTATTAATTTTAAGTATGGCTTTTTTTTTTTTTTTTTTTTGCGGTACGCGGGCCTCTCTATTGTGGCCTCTCCCGTTGCAGAGCACAGGCTCCGGACGTGCAGGCTCAGCGGCCATGGCTCACGGGCCCAGCCGCTCCGCGGCATGTGGGATCTTCCCGGACCGGGGCACGAACCCGTGTCCCCTGCATCGGCAGGCAGACTCTCAACCACTGCGCCACCAGGGAAGCCCCTTCAGTATGGCTTTTTTGTAATCAGATGGAGCATATTAGAATATATTAGAATACTTACTAACTCCTTGGGCAAATGTAAATTTAATTTTCTTCCTTTCTTAAGTGTCACCCCTCTGAATGAATAACTCTAACAAAAACCTGAACTTTTCCTTCTCCAAAACTGTGTTCCCTGACAAGTTCCATAAAGCCGTGCCCCCTAAAAGGCTCACAACATACTTCACCTTTTAAAGTTGAAGAAAACCAATACATCTTGTTTGTGTTGTTAAAAAAAAAGATCCATTTGATTTCATTTGTTGATCCTAATAATCTTTATAGAGAGCTTCACTGTCCCCATTTGGCAGATTAGAAAACCAGGACTGCCCTGATTAAGTGAACTGCCAATCCGAGATAACAGAGATTCACTGCATACCCGTTCTCTGCCAGGTTCTCGGGGACATGGAAAGGAGTCAGCCTCAGGCTGGGCTCTCAAGGAGTAGAGGTTCAGCAGGAAGAAATGGACGTGTGTAATCAGCAGTCAGTGGGCTGCTGACCTGGAGCCTTCCCGCCCACCCTCTGCATGTCCTGGAGGTGATGAGTGTGTTTATGGAGGAAGTGAGGCTTAGGGCATCAGCCCTTGTAAGGGGGAATCAAAACAACTGAGGTGAGAAACAGCTGATCTTGAGGCCTAATAAAGAACTTCCCAAACATGACAACAGTTCCTAAAATGCTGAGGCTTTCCCACTTTCTCACTGTCAAAACATTGAAACTAATTGCCCCCAGGCTCCTGGATTATCTGCAGTACAGCTGCTCCTTTGACCGCCTGAAAAATGAACAGGCCTCCCGAAGGTTTGTTTACAGGAAAGGGCGGAATTATAGCTGAGTACTCGCCGGCTTACTTACCACGCTCGGTCAGGCCTTCTCTTGGGCCCCAGTGCTCTGGGATCCTGGGTAAGTCGTTGGCAGTCTTCTTTTCACATTCACTCCTTTACATAACTGCACATTGTGTATACTTTGGTTCTTCCTTGGGGTAGAAACACAATCTTTTTCATTATTTGCTTCTGCAAATCACTTTAACTCACTGAACTTCATTTTGTCTCCTGTACAATGGAAATGATGGCAATCTTGAAATCAACCTCAAAGGGTTGTTGATAATTAGTCAAAAACGGGGTATCTGCTCTTTATTTCTTTTGATTTGGAGCAGGAGAAACTGTAAACAAGCATATTACTGTGTAAGATGTCAGATGGTTAGAAGTGCTGTGAAGAAAAACGAAGCAGGGGCTGCAGAGGATAGAGGTGGGGTGCTATTTCAGATAGGGTGGACAGAAGGTCACCCTGAGACAGCAGAGTATCAGCATGTGAGTTCTGGAGGGAAATGTTCGAAGTGGACTGAGTAGCTAAGAGCCTGTGCAAACGCCCTGTGGTGGGAATATGTTTGGTTTGTTGGAAGAATAGGAAGGAAGCCAGTGTGGCTGGAACTAAGTGAGCAAAGGGGAGTTGGTAGGTTAGTCATCAAGGGAGGCGGTGGAGGGCTGTTTCTAGACCACATAAAGCCTTATAGGCCTTGGCAAGAATTGTGGGTTTTATTCTCAGTTCACTGGAGAGCCATGGAGGGTTTGGGGCCGTGTAATGACATGATCTGATTGTCACTTGGAAAGAATCACTCTGCCTGCTGCGTGGGGTCTGTGCTGTGAGGGGGCAGAATGGAATCAGGGAGAGCAGTTTACGTGTGTGACGGGGGTGCTGTTGCTGAGATAGTAAACTCTATAGTCTGATGGGAATGGGGAATTTCCAAGGGCCTCAGCTGAAGAGGGGTGCAAGTATTGGCTGGTAAGCTCCCCACTGGTGGATGACCAGGGGCTTTGCAGCCAGGCCCTGGTGAATCAGCACAAGCAAGGGCTGAAGGGAGATAGATAGAGTCACAAAGCAGGAGCCTCTGGACCTAGAGCCTGTTAGCGAACAGTCCATGCATGACACCATTATAGTCACTGAGGATCCTGCAAGACCCTGAGAGGCAGTACCCTCTCTGCCATGATGTCAAGTAAGAATTCTTTTGGAGCCAGTCCGTAGGTATGGAAGATCTCTGAAATATGGGATAATGCTTCAAGAAAACTAAGTTTCAAGCCAGAAGAAAGATATATTTCTCTCATAACACCAAGATTTTATACCATTCTTGGCGAGGAAGACTGGGAACGGGATGACATCAATGATAAAAAATGCAGAGTTGAATTTTCTTTTGCCCCCCCCGAGTTGTAGTGGGTAAATTTTGACCCTGATGTATTCGACAGAGTGTCTGGGCATAGTAAGTGTTCGGTAAATGTTCTTACTTTGATTCCTGCAGCAGTCATGCAAGAATGGAATAGCAGGGGGATGACAGCACTTGCCAGGGAGCCAGTACTTTTGTGACATCAGAACTTCCTGAATTAGGTCTTCTCAGTGTCCTCTCCCTCCAACTTCTGCCAGTCAGGCAGTGGCAGAAGTCCTATTTATAGTCCTTCTTGCTCCTCTGTAGCTGTGATGCAGAGCCAGGTGAAACAAATTAGGAGGAGGAGCAGTGAAATATCAGTCACGCCGGGAAAGTCATTTGTTAACATGGGCAGAGACCATCACCCTGTTACCCTCCTAGCCTGGCTGCGCCCCAGACTGTAATCACGTTCCATCTCCCCATAAATCCCCATGTGGGTTTTGCATGACAAGAAATTGCTGCTTTTCCATAGTTCTCCACAAGTGCTTTCTCTTTGCAGTGCTTGGAATTAGTACTTGGAAGAATATGGGCATTTATAAAATGTTGCCAGACATCTTCCATTAGGTACACTGTTAGTTCATTTCCAAGCTGGGGAAAAGCCTTCTGTTTCCTTGGTGAATGAGTGACCTGTTTTAGGATCTGTCTGATTTCTGTGGGCAGGAGTTTTTTCTTAATTTAAAGGATATGTCTGTGGCTTGGGCATTAGAAACAGAAATATGTAATTCCCAAAGGAGGAAAATAGGATACCAAAGCATGTTAATCAGAGGTGCCCATGTCTGCTGTTTTCTCTTGGTTTTTCAAGAACTTAATTTATAAATGAAAGATAGAGCATCTATGCTGTGCTAGGTGGATCCTCAAAGGTCTAATGGCATTTCATTTTTAATCGCTGGTGGGTTGGTTAACACAACGCTATAGCACTTACTGTAATGGATGAAGTGAATCCATCCACAATGTTCTCTGCTTACCTGTAAGCTCCTTGATTTTAATCAATAGATCTAAACAGGTACTTTCTTTTTTTTACAGTGTTTTTTAAAATTTTTATTAAAGTATAGTTGATTTACTCTACTGTGTTAGTTTCTGCTCTACAGCAAAGTGAATCATTTATACATATACATATATCTACTTTCTTTTAGGTTCTTTTCCCATATAGGTCATTACAGAGTATTCAGTAGAGCTCCCTGTGCTATACAGTAGGTCCTTGTTAGTTATCTATTTTATATACAGTAGAGTGTATATGTCAATCCCAATCTCCCAATTTATGTCCTCACTTTTCCCCCGGTAACCTGTGTTTGCTTTTTACATCTGTGACTCTATTTCTGTTTTGTAAATAAGTTCATTTGTACCACTTTTTTAGATTCCACATATAAGCAATATCATATGATGTTTGTCTTTCTGTGTCTGACTTACTAAACTCAGTATGACAATCTCTAGGTCCATTCATGTTGCTGCAAATTGCACTATTTCGTTCTTTTTTATGGTTGAGTAGTATTCCGTTGCATATATGTACCACATCTTCTTTATCCTTTCCTCTGTCAATCAGCATTTAGGTTGCTTCCATGTCTCGGCTACCGTAAATAGTGCTGCAGCGAACAGTGGAGTGTATTTATCTTTTCAAATAATGGTTTTTTCCAAATACGTGCCCAGGAGTGGGATTGATGGATTATGTGGTAGCTCTATTTTTAGTTTTCTGAAGGAACCTCCATACTGGTCTCCATAGTGGCTGTACCAATTTACGTTCCCACCAACAGTGTAGGAGGGTTCCTTTTTCTCCATACCCTCTCCAGCATTTATTGTTTGTAGACTTTTTGATGATGGCCATTCTGACCAGTGTGAGGTGATACTTCATTATAGTTTTGATTTGCATTTCTCTAATTATTGGTGATGTTGAGCATCTTTTTATGTGTCTCTTGGCCATCTGTATGTCCTCTTCAGAGAAATGTCTATTTTGATCTTCTGCCCATTTTTTGATTAGGTTGTTTGGTTTTTTGATATTGAGCTGCATGAGCTGTTTGTATATTCTGGAGGTTAATCCCTTGTTGGTTGGTTTGTTTGCAAATAATTTCTCCCATTCTGTGGGTTGTCTTTTCAGTTTGCTTATGGTTTCCTTTGCTGTGAATAATCTTTTGAGTTTAATTAGGTCCCATTTGTTTATTTTTGTTTTTGTCTTCATTACTCTAGGAGGTGGGTCAAAAAAGATCTTGCTGTGATTTACGTCAGAGAGTGTTCTTCCTATGTTTTCCTCTAAGAGTTTTATAGTATCTGGCCTTACATTTAGATCTTTAATCCATTTTGAGTTTATTTTTGTGTGTGGTGTTAGGGAGTGTTCTAATTTCATTCTTTTACATGTAGCTGCCCTGTTTCCCCAGCACCACTGATTGAAGAGACTGTCTTTTCTACATTGTATATTCCTGCCTCCTTTGTCATAGATTAATTGACCATAAGTTTGTGGGTTTATTTCTGGGCTCTCTATTCTCTTCCATTAATTTATGTGTCTGTTTTTGTGCCAGTATCATGCTGTTTTGATTACTATAGCTTTGTAGTATAGTCTGAAGCCAGGGAGCCTCATTCCTCCAGCTCCATTTTTCTTTCTCAAGATTGCTTTGGCTATTTGGGGTGTTTTGTGTTTCCATACAACCTGTAAATTTTTTTGGTCTAAGTCTGTGAAAAATGCTATTGGTAATTTGATAGGGATTGCAACAAGTACTTTGTTTTTTTTGTTTTTTGTTTTTTGCGGTATGCGGACCTCTCACTCTTGTGGCCTCTACCGTCGCGGAGCACAGGCTCTGGACACACAGGCTCAGCAGCCATGGCTCATGGGCCTAGCCGCTCCGCGGCATGTGGGATCTTCCCAGACTGGGGTGCAAACCCGTGTCCCCTGCATCGGCAGGCGGACTCTCAACCACTGAGCCACCAGGGAAGCCCCCCAGGTACTTTATTAATATGATTCAGATAAAGTCTAATTTAAGGCCTTTGTTATACTAAATGCAGTGTGGTATCCTGGATTGAATCCTGGAACAGAAGGAGGACAATGAAAGACAAATTGGGGAAATCCAAATAAATTCTTAATGGAATACATATACTTAATGGAAACATTTTAATTAAAAAAGTATTGTACCAGTGTTAATTTCTTAGGCTTGTTGACTGTAACGTGGTTATATAAGATGTGGACATTAGGACAGGCTTGGTGACAGATACACAGTAGCCCACTGTAATATCTCTGCAACACTATTGTAAATCTAGAATTATTTTTAAATAAAAAGTTAAATTAAAAATGAGTATAATATAGTAGGAGATGGTTTGGGGAATCCTTGTTGTGCCTTTCAAATCTAGTCCTAGAGGCAGTGTCCCAGTGTACATACAATGCAATGAGAAGCAACTGTGGGACAGCAGTGATGATGATGAAGTTATTAAACCCAAGCTATAAGCAGTCAGTAACTTTTGTGGTGGGTACAATTTGACATGCACTGTATAGGCGAGGAAACTCAGGCTTAGAGAGGGAAAATAACTCCTCCTAAATCAACAGTTGGTGATACTAGATTCAGAATTGTAGCCCCTGCTCGTTGATAAACACATCTGCTCTCAACCAAGGAGTTGGAGGCATTCTTTTCAATTGTGGTCTTACCATTTATTAACTGTGATCCTGGGACTTCCCTAGTGGCGCAGTGGTTAAGAATCTGCTTGCCAATGCAGAGAACACAGGTTTGAGCCCTGGTCCTGGAAGATCCCCCATACTGCGGAGCAACTAAGCCCGTGTGCCACAACTACTGCTATGACTACTGAAGCCCGTGTGCCTAGAGCCTATGCTCCACAACAAGAGAAGCCACCGCAATGAGAAGCCTGAGCACCGCAATGAAGAGTGCCCCTGCTCGCCACAGCTAGAGAAAGCCTGCATGCAGCAACAAAGACCCAATGCAGCCAAAAATAAATAAATTAAAAATAAAATAAGTTAAAAACAAAACCAAAAACCAAAACACTGTGATCCTGGCCAGTTCCTCAAGTCCTCTGGTTCTCTGATTCCTCATTCATAAAACAAGGAGATTGGGTTTGATAGCCCTAAGGCTCCTTTCAAATCCAAAATCCTCTGACTTGGTAACCTACACATGAAGTTTGTTTTAATTGAAACCTTACCATTCAACTTTTCTATCCAGTGGAATCCTTTCAAGGCTTACAGAAAATTAACTTTTGGTCTGCAGGAGGCTTATGTGACATTTGAGTTGTCGTCCACATTCCTTTCTTTCTCTGAATGATTCTCCTTATTTCTGGCTAAACATTTTCCAATCCCAGGAAGTATGAACACTTGTAAGAGAAATTTTATCATAAATAATAGTGTTTTTAACGTAGATTTGTATACGTTTATTTTATCTTCATACATATTATTAGCAGTACAGGAATGAAGAGAAATTTACAGTGATAATCTGTTCTGAAATTTGTTTCATATCATAGGTTGGTTTGTAAGAGTAAAATCACTATTACCAAATATTGTATGACAAATCAAAAAAACCTTTCTTATTCATGCATTAATGTAAATTTGATACTGTTTATTTGATTTTAAAGATTAATAACCCATTAGCTATTTTTAAAACCTCTGACACAGGCTAATCGATATTAAGCAAAATAAATTAGTAATAAAAATTGAAATTTCTGAATATTGGAAGAAATTTAACCAATGTGAATAGATTTTTAAAAGTTCAATATGGGACTTCCCTGGTGGCGAAGTGGTTGAGAGTCCGCCTGCGGAGGCAGGGGACACGGGTTCGTGCCCCGGTCGGGGAAGCTCCCACATGCCGCAGAGCGGCTGGGCCTGTGAGCCATGGCCGCTGAGCCTGCGCGTCCGGAGCCTGTGCTCCACAACGGGAGAGGCCACAACAGTGAGAGGCCCGCATACTGCAAAAAAAAACCACACACACAAAAAAACAAAAAGTTCAATACGGCTTGATTATAACCCACTTTATTATATATAACCAAAATAAAAGGACAAAAAAGAATCATGCTCACTTGCTAAGAAAACATTTCCTGGTATGCAGTGTAAAATTATTTTAAAATGGTTTTTACTAACCTTCTTTGCAAGAGCTTGATGATAGCTATAGTGCTTCAATGCATTGGTGCATGCACAAATACACAAATATCCAAATTAACGGCATTTCTATTCTTGACAAAAATAAATAAGTTATTCAACTGAAAGGAATAAAAATCAAAAGGGAAAATAATTGTCATTTTGCTGAATGCTGTTATATTCGGGAAAAAGAGGGTAGATAAACTCAGTAAGTACATAAGCATTTGCATTTGTTTCAATACACAAGGTTAACTTGATGTCTTTATACATTATTGCTTTCATGCATAGAATCATTTTTGATTACTCCCATTCCAATGCCCTTTTAACTACTATTGATGCAGAAAAATCTTAGTGAAATCCTGAAATTTCCCGAACTATATTAAATATCTAAATTTACTTCCTTTCCTTTAAAATAATGAAGTAATGACTTCTTTTATAGTTAACTTGACCTTTAATCATTATCCCTTTGATAGTAAATTTTATGAAAACACTGTGTCTATACTTTTTTAATGACGATCAATCATATGGAAAATTGAGTTCTTTGTGTTGCACCTGCAATTACTAGTTTTATGACTTGACAAAGTCAGGAAACCTTGTTGAGTCCCAGTTTTCTTATACATACAAGGAGCCTACTTATTCTTGCTGGGTTTACATCAGGCTTAAGGGATTTGAATGCTCATTGTAAAGTATACACAGCTATATTCTGTGCTGTTAAAATAGTTCAGTCATTCAGTATTTATTGAGTGCTTACTGTGTGCTAGGCACTAAGCTCATGGTACCTCAGTGAGCAAAAGGCAGAAAAAAAAATCTGTACTCAAGGGGTTGAAATTTTAATTGGAAAAAACAACCAATGAAAAAATCAAGTAAGATACTTTCAAGTCGAGATAAGAATCAAGAAATATATTGAAGAGGTAATGAGTTGGCAGAGGGGAGAGGCCCACTTTAGATAAATGGTTGCAGAAGGACTCTTTGAGAAGGTGAACTTTGAGTTAAGAGCTGGCGGTAAGGGAATCTAAGGAAAGAACATTGCATTTGAGGCCATGCTATTTGGCTCTGGCAAAGTTAACTCAGTTTTAAAAGCACGCAAGCACTTTTTCTGTGTGTTGCTCTCTGTTCTATAACCCTCTATGCTTTTTTTCCTTACCTCTGAAAGGGAGATGGTGATGCCCATCTGGTAGTGGGATAATGATTGCCTGCATGAAGTGTATTAAAAATGGTACGTGGACTAAAAAAATGGTGCAGATGAACCGGTTTGCAAGGCAGAAATAGAGACACAGATGTAGAGAATGAACGTATGGACACCAAGGGGGGAAGGTGGGGTGAGAAGATTTGGGAGGTTGGGATTGACATATATACACTAATGTGTATAAAATAGATAGCTAATAAGAATCTTCTGTGTAGCACAGGGAACTCCACTTTGCTGTACAGTAGAAACTAACACAACATTGTAAAACAACTATACCCCAGTAAAAAAAAAAAAATGGTAAGCACAGTGCCTGGTGTAAACATACTAGTTACTAAATAAATGGTGGGGGTGACTCATTACTAATAACACTAATGTAATTATTAGGAAGCTGTACAAAGAATTGAGGACATGGTTTCTGCCCTTATCTGTGTATAAAAGTTAACTGGCAGCCTACCTAATTTTGGATTAATGAGTACCGAAATATTTTTAAATTTTGAGGTATTACAGGAATCCATAGAAGGGAAAAAGAAACACGCAGGGATGGGGAGAAAAGCAACAATGCTGATGATACTATCTGAGAAGTATTGAGCTCATATTCTGTGCCAGGATTAGTGCTCAGCTTTTCACATGGTTTATCTCATTGAATACTTAGAGTAAACCCCATGGTTGGATACTTCTCATACCCCTCTATCACAAATGAAGACTCAAAGCTCAGACAAGTCCGGTAATTTGCCCACCAGTCCACTGTAGGGCATGAGGGAAGCCAACTTTGCGATGCAGGTATTCTGGCTCCAGAACTCTAGCTTATAACCTCTTTGCTGTATTGTTTCTGCACAAGTATCCTGGAGGAGATTAAGATTTGACACAGGCCATGAAAAGATGTAAGAATTGAGCTGTTGTTAAAAAAAAAAAAATCAGATGGAGAGGAAGGACATTTCATGTGAATGGAGGGATGGATAAAGGTAGGTGACAGGGGTGGGCATAGCAGAGGAATTGGAGTGATTCTGGGATGGCAGCATTAGAGATCAATCTGAACAGAACAAAAAGATAATATGAAGCAATAATGAAAACATGATTATCAAACGTTATCACTCAGGATGTCATATTCTGCCTAGACTCCTCTAGTAATATGGCTTTTACACTTGCCACTAAATATTCAATCCATTCTATAATCCCAGAGAAATGGGTCGTCCAATGACAGCATTCTGAAAATATTGATGTCATACCAAAAAAGAATACTACAGTGGCTTCCTACTACCTACCTCATTGAATTAAAGGCTTTGTTCCTGTGATTGGGCATGCTTTTTTGATCCACCCATATTTTTCAGTATTGGTTTTGTCAGGCAAGAGGCTGGTGATAATTCAGGCCTGAGACAAACTGAAAGATTTAATTCAAAGTCTGAAATTTTGGAATTTATAGACTGTTGTTAGTTTTAGAGGGCTGCACGACATAGGGTTGTGGTACATAAAGTAGGGGGAATGGGAAAAGCAAGATCTCAACAGTGTTTTGAAGGACTCCCCAAGGGAACTTGACAAGTGCATATGTGAGTGGCAGGAAGATGTCAAAAACTTCACGGCTTCTCATCTGAAGTTCCAGAAGGACATTGATAATGGTCGTCGTTGTAAGAACAGAATAGGTTTCATGGGGAAGGAATGTAGACAGAGAATAAGTTACAGCTGATAATTGACTCTTAGGAAATGCCTATTGTTAGGGGTTTGAGAGTGAGAGTTGAAAAGATCAAAAAGTGATTAGGTGAACAAGAACAGTAAACCTACTGGGAGGGAGAAGTGAGTCCAGGGAAGATTTGGTAATGAGAAGATGACGTACAAAATGAAGCAGCAGTATAAAAGTGGTTAAAGAGACACTAATACATTTCAGTGATACCAACATGATTGTTAGTCTAGAGTAGGTTTGATGGGTGAGTAGGGGGAAGACATTATCCAGGAACCAAGAGTATTTAAGGTGAATTGTATTTAGGTTTAATTACTAAGTATTTATTAAGTATATCATCCTAAATTTTCCTAATATATAGGCACTCTTTTAAGCGTTTACTATGCATGCCAGCTCTGAATGTACAGAAAAACAGTAGTAAAAAATTGACTGAAGAAATAAGAGAAAAAATGTATGCATGCATCTAGCTCTTAGTTTTTTTTCTTTTATTGAAGTGTAGTAGTTGATTTACAATGTTGTGTTAGTTTCAGCTGTACAGCAAAGAGATTCAAATATATATATTATATACATACACATATGCATATATATGTATGTATATATGTGTGTATATATATTCTTTTTCAGATTTGTTTCCATTATAGGTTATTGCAAGATATTGAATATAGTTCCCTATGCTGGCTCTTATTTTTTGAGAGCATTCTATTCAGAAAAAATATTTTGTGTATGTTAATATCACCAACTACACTGTTTTTTTTACTACCAATATAGTCCCATTTCTGTTCTTCACACAAAGCCAGTTTTCATCAATCATATCCCTGTCCTCCTTCAAAGAATATTATCCAAAGATATAATAATTAACATAGGAAAATGTATTACTCTAAGAGACTGTGACTCAGTGGAAATTAAAAAGTAACAAGGAGTTTCTGGTTTTAATTTATCTTTTGACAAAATAAATACAGAGTCAGTAACAACTTGTGCATAAAAGAAAAATGGAAATAATGCTCCAAATAAATTCACTTGGAAGTCATGGGCTCAGAAAGATAAGCTGTTATTTAGACTTCCTACGAAGGTCAATTAATATAATTCTGATGGTACTAATCAATAATGAGGAAAGTAAATTAGGTTATATGTTAAGGATACAAACTGGCTGTGCTCTCACTTTGAAGAGGAAAGATTTGTGTTCATTTCAGTTGGACACATCCTTACCTAAATAAGCACTCATGGTGGCTCTTTTCTGTGGATCATTTGTCTTATTTTTTTAAAAAGTGAAAGAAGTTACTTACTGTCATAGTACCAATATAAGTAGAGTTACTGTTGGGTGCCAAGTGAACCACTTTCAGGAAGTGGTTCGAAAAGTCCCCGTCTTTTTGATTTCTCTTGGTTTTAGCTTAGTGTGGTGGAGTAGGGATTTCACTTAAGAACCTTTCATTGGGTGGTGGCGGTGAGTTCGGCGCTTGGTGGCAGCATGACTGAATCTACTGAATTCACAGACTTGGGATGTCATTGTGCATTCTCCTATTTTATCAACTCGGGCCAGGCAAAACTGTCTAGCTTTTATATTTTAATATGCTTGTGTCAGTTCTATGGAAAAAGGACATAGAATCATTTACTTGTAGGCTCTGTTCAAATAGCAGTATACTATAGATATGAAGAGTGGGAAGAAAAATAGGAACATCTCCAAGGACAATCTTATGCCATTTTTTTTATGTGCCAAGAGATAAAGAATCTTTGGGAAATAAAAAAGCAATTTCTTTCTGTCCCATAGCAAGATGTGTTCGATTTTTGAAATCCTAATTTCAATCTAGTTCTAGTGTTTTAGTTGTTTGTGATTTTTTATTTTTTGAAGAAATGATGTGTGTTATTTTTATTAACGCTGGTTGGGTGGGGGTGGGTGGGTGGATAGCTCCACATGTTTATCCTTCAAGACTCAGGAATACCTTACCCGCCATAAAAGTCGTGATTATTCTGACTGATTTCACAAACCTTTAAAAATCTGAGGGCTTTCTTCATTCTGTATTGTAGGCTGCAGAAGATTCTAGCAATATGTGTTACTGCTAGATACGTGGAAAAATGTTGATTGTGGGTTTTTTTTCAGTCTAAATATGTCTCTCCTCAAAACATATTATTTCTCCTTCAATTCCCTTTTCTCTTTATTTGCCTTCAGCTTGAGATAATTACAAGGTGATACATTGTCAAGGATGAGGCTTAAAAGAAGACAGTGGGACCTCTAATTTCTTCCTCTAAGCAATGATATATGCTACAAACAGATGTTTGAATGTCAGCTCTAAAACAAAAATGGATGAATTCTAGAAAATCTTTTTAAAATTGTGGAAATATTTAAAACAAAATATACCTTGATTGTTTGGAAAGTGGCTTTGGGGTCTATCTTATTGAACTAGAAAAATTGCAGATGTAAGCTTCAGAAAACACGGAAAGAGAAAGAGAGTTGCTATTTGATCATTAAGTTCTCCGGAGGGTATTTGTACAACAGTTATCCAGGGAATTTGTTGAATCAACTTTATTAAGGTATAATTTATGTACAATTCACTGCTTCCATTTTAAGTGTACAGTTCAGTTTTGACAGATGTATACATGTATGAAATTACCACTATCATCATTAACATAGAGAACATTCCTGTCACGTCCAAAACATTCCTCAAGCCCTTTTGCAGTCCATCCCCTTCCCCCGAAACTCTCTCCCAATTGCAGGCACCCAGTGATCTGCTTTTCCTCCATGTAGATTAGTTTGGCGGGGTAGTCTTTTATTTGTTCAATGCGGGACGTTGACTAATTTGACAAGACGCAGAGAAAAGAAATGGCATTAAGGGTGGGGAGGGCTTTAGCGTATAGTAACTGAAGAGAATGCTATTTTGATAATGCTTCAAGGGCATCAAATCGGTTAGAGGAGATTTATAAGGAAATCGCTTGACCTGTTGTATTATAACATCAGTTAATCACTACCATGTCAAAAGCTTCGTTCTTTGAGTGCACTTTCAAAACAGGAGTAGATGAATATGAAAGCAGTCACAGCAAATCCTTTTATAAATTAGAGAGTTAAGGCTCTGTACATATACATCTCAGGTGAATTTTCTTTGATTTGCTGTATACATACTACAGATGCTGTAAGTGAATTTCTTAATGTAATTTTATTTATATAGGTAAATGATAAATGTTCCTTATCCAAGCCTTAGTTTTCCTCTTCTACAGAATGCTGGGGACAGCTAATATGTGCAAAATACTTAGCACATGGCAAGCCATATACGTGTTTCACAAACGGTAATCGTTATGACAGTTTGGTGGTATTAGCAGAGATCAGAGCCCGCACATAATTGAACTTATTAGCAATTGTCGCTATCCACATGCTGTTTGAGTTTCTAGCGGTGTCTAAAATTTCACACTACTAATATTTCCCCAGAGGGTCCAACGCTGAGTCACTTTGTTCAGAAATGAATACTTTAATCAAGGCCAAAGCTCAGTCTTAGGCTAATAAAAACAATCAGAATCAAAATAGAAAAAATGTCTGTTGACATGTGAATGACAATATTATTTCTTGCTGTCATCATCACTTTTGGTGCTATTTTTAGCACATGTAGAAGCATATGTACTAGACATTTTGTGTGGTTTATAAAATGTTAGCTACTAATGTTTTAATATGCCCTTTTACACTTTAAATATGCATATATATACATACAGATTTTTTAACAAAATGGATTTTTCTCCATTTGTGCAGTCTTTTTTTTAACCTAATGTACTGATATAGTATTTGGCAGTTAATATAGTTATATTTATCCATTCCTCTATTGCTAGGTATTTGGATTACTTCCTTTTCTTTTTTAACTCTTAAAAAACAGTGCTTCAACAAATCTTATTGTACATACATAGTTGCATACTTATTGGATCTGGTACCTAAAAATATCACTTCTAAGAAAATATCTTAGGGTCAAATCATGTGCATATGATAACGCTTTTGATGAATATTCATGAACTTCCCTCCATAAAGATTGTGCAGTTTATTCTCTCCTCTCCACCCCAGTGGATGTGTGTTAGTAAGTTACTGATTTTCCAGCTTTTACATTTGCTGCTTCAGTTGCTATATGCAAGCATATAAAGAAACACAAGAGGGAATACTCTTTTTGAGAGAAATAGTAAAGGACATACCCAGAATATTTGGGTTGGAAGTGAAGCAACTTCCTTGCCATATGATCTTTAAAGAGTCAATTAACAAATGGTCCTCAGTTTTCACCTCTATGAATACATTGTAGCTCCTCCCCCCAAATGTATTTTCTAGTGATGGATAAAAACTCTTAAACTACAATTTCCTTACTATTATTAAAAATAGGTACAAAAATACAAACAAACTACAGCAAATATAATACTTAACGGTGAATCACTGAAAGCTTTTATGCTAAGATAGGGAATGAGATAAGCATGCTAGCTATCACTGTTACATTTAAACATTGTGCTGTTGGTCCTAGCCAAAGCAATAAAACAATACTACAAAAAAGAAAACATGAGGACTAGAAAGAAAAATAAAAGAACTTGTCACCATTCATAGCATGATTGTGGATATGAAAAATCAAAAAAGAATCCATAGACAAACTCTCATAATTAATAAGTAATTTTAGTGAGATTACTAGGTAGGTGATCAATATACACTCTAGCAACAAACATTTAGAAAATTAATTTAAAAAAATACGACTATGATAATACCAGAAAAAAAACCTACTAATTAGGAATACAACTAAGGAAAGAGATACAGTAAGTGCCCTACATACGAACGAGTTCTGTTCTGAGAGCTCATTCATAAGTCCGCTTTGTTCGTAAGTCCAACAAAGTTAACCTAGGTACCCAACTAACACAATTGGCTATATACCACTGCTTTTACACTGGCTTCCAGACATCCTGGGCTTGAAATAAAGATACTGTAGTACTGTACTCTATACAGTACTGTGCAGTAAAGTACACAAAAGCACAGCCACTTGTAGAGGATGCACGCATGTGACAATGTACACCAGACCCGTGAACTAACTTATGTGATTGGACATGCGAACACAGGTTCGCATCTTTGAAAGTTCTCAACTTGAAGGTTCATATGTAGGGGAGTTACTGTACATGCTCGCACTGCTAAAAAGTGTAAAATATCACTGGGAAAAATTAAGGAAGACCTAAATAATTAGAAGAGTATACTGTGTTCATGGACTGGAACACTTGATGTTGTAACGATATTAATTCTCCTCAAATTGACCTATCATTTTGTCAAAAAACAAAACAAAACAAAACAAAAAATCCAAATTTGGGTAAAGAGATATTTTTTTCAAAGGGATCATTAAAATAAGGAGAGGAAAACTGTTGCAGTAAGGAAAGGGGTACTGTTGCAATCAAGGCATCGCCTTGACAATAATATCTGCATGCATCTCAAAAGTCAGGCCAAAAAAAGCTTTGCTTTTACAGTGAGGAGTAAGCAAGACTAGAAAGGACCAGGTGTGGGGGAGCGGGGCAGGCAGGTAAGGTGAGCAGAGTAGCATGGTCAGATAGTTGTTCAGAAGGTTTTTCTGTGTAAATAGTTGATTCTTGGGAAAGGTGACCTTCGTTCTAGGTTCAAATGCTTGCTTAACCTAGGGGCAGATCAAAGTTCAGGAGTCCATGGGGAGGAGAGAAGCCTGACTAAAGTTTAGTTCAGTCAAGTTAGCAGGCAGGCATTTTGTCTAGATTAGTCAGTGAGTACAAAGGGATCAGCTAATCATTTCTGAGGCAAAGAATGGGAATTTGGAGGATCTGTGTCTGGATTTGTCATACGTAAACAAGGTGGGCATTTGTGAATCTTCTCTCAGTCATGTAACAGAGAGTCGTTCTTAGCAGGAAGCTCTTTCCTGGAACACAAAAGGTTGGGGGAGATTTCTTGACCTTTCCCGTTTTCCAGGAGCCCATGGCTCAAGTAAAGTTCAGTATTGTCAGTTCAGTGCAATCACAATCAAAATCCCAACAGATCTTTTGTGGAAATTGACAAACCGATTGTAAAATTTATATGGAAATGCAAAGAACCAAAAACAGGTAAGACATTCATGAGCAACAATAAATCTGAAGACTTAAAATTACAAGATATTAAGACCTATTATAAAGCTATAGTAACTAAGACAGTAGAATACTGGCACGTGAGTAGAACAAATAGGTAAAGAGAACAAGCTAGAAAATCTAGAAACAAAACCTTTCATATATGGTCACCTAATTAATGACTGTAACCGACTGATTAAATTAATCGTCCTGATTCTTCATCCCTTCCTATATCTGTACTTATCTGCAATGTGACTTTGCAGTTTCTCCCACCAAAGGATCAGAATATCAGAGTCTGTTTCCTTGTCCCTTGATTCTGAGTTTGGCCATGTGCTCTTTCCTTGGCCAGGAGATGTTAGCAAATGTAACATATGAAGAAGCTAGAAAAAAAGTTTGCACATTTCTGCTTCTGCCTTTTTCTCTTGGCCATCGTGATGAGGGCTCATCCAGGCTAGCATATTGGAGGGAGCCACATGGAGCAGAGCCATGTTACTACAGTTGTCCCAGCTGAGGTCATCATCCTAGAGATGGAACACTGGCGTGTCTGGAAAGAGCCAGGCTTCAAAGAAAGGCAAATATTTAAAGAATAAAAGAGGCAGTTAGCTCCAGGAAAAATGAGAAGCTGAAACAGAAGGAAATTGAAATAGTACTTGGCTTAGCTTAGTAATGAACAGTGTTTACATAGTCATAATAATAATTTTAAAAACCACATATGGATTTAATTAAAACTGTGATGAAACTAATACCAAGTGGAAGAAGTAGGGCAAGCCAGTGGGGGTGGAGGTGGTGGAGAAGCTCTTGATATAAGAGTTAAATGATCATCTTTGTTAGTAGCTAATCAGTGGATAATAGCTAAATAAGGAAAATCAATAGCCTTGTAATATATAATTACGTTAATTGGAAACGTGAAAGCTAATACTAGAATGAACAGCTAAAGGGGTTGAAAATGTTGTTTCTGGGATGTGGGAGGCTGGGAAAGGCAGTTGAGGGGACAGATGTTTTTCATTTGCAGTCATCTTATTAGTTGGTTCTTAAATGATGTACTAATAGTACTTTAAAAATATTTTTTTAATAGTTTGAATTAGAAGCTGTCACAGTCTGCCCTTCCTTTGATGCCTGATACTGTAATGCAGTCTCACATTTTCATTGATTTCCCTTTTCCTTCCCTGTCTAAAATTCATGAGATTTCCATACCAAAACTGTAGAGTCCCTTACTAATGAGGCCTTACTCGATTCAGTACCAGTAAAAAGCATCAAGCTGGTTCTGAAGACAATGCTGTCCCCATCACTTGAGTCCCTTCACCCCTGCTAGTTCGCTACAGCCAATCATTCATTCATTATGTCTGTAAGGCAAAGACAAGACCACCAGTATAAGGACACAGCTGATGTGAGGACCACCAGCCCCTAGTGAAACCAGTTATGTCAGAAAACACCTAAGTGATGCAGAGCTGCCCCAAGGCTGAGATTGTGTCCTGCCTCTTATTTCTTTGGAAGGGTTGATCATAAAAACAATAAATTCACAAAGTTGACTGGATTTGAGATGAGTACTGTAATATTCAATATTCTTACGTCCTATTATAAACCTTCAAACACCATTCAAGGAGTGATTATACCCCATGGATACTCACTTTTCATATATCTTTCCTTTTAAATGTCCCTCTGAATTTTATTATATGTAAAATAATTGAAATCTAAGTTCGTTGCTTTAAAATGCTCCCATGGTGGTAGTGGTCAGACAGTAAAATGACTTGCTTTATTATTTCCTTTCTTTCATTTTTTTTTTTTTCTATCCTCAGTCTTCAACTATGTATTCCCGTTTTAATAAAATGTATGCATTGATATCCTTTTTTGCCCTTGATCAAAAATGAAGGCCTGCAGTTGTCTGATATGTACAAATTTACTTGAAGTTAAGGATAATCCAGCATCTAACTTTCCCCCAAGGAAAACTTGCTGGAAACAGTGTGATTCGTTTTTGTTTTTGTTTTTGTTTTTGTGGTACGCGGGCCTCTCACTGTGGTGGCTTCTCCCATTGCAGAGCACAGGCTCTGGAAGCGCAGGCTCAGCGGCCATGGCTCACGGGCCCAGCCGCTCCGCGGCACGTGGGATCTTCCCGGACCGGGTCACGAACCCGTGTCCCCTGCATCGGCAGGCGGACTCTCAACCACTACGCCACCAGGGAAGCCCAGTGTGATTCGTTTTTAACAAATTTCACAAAGGCCCTCTCTGGTGGGACCTCAACAAATGTCACCTATTTTGTGAGTCTTTTAAGAACTCAGTGGACTGTGATTTTTATGAACTAAGATAAAATAGCCGTATCTGCCATGTGCTTTCTTTCCTGTGTCCATGACTCCTGTGTTCAGAACTCACTCAGGACTTGGGGATGTTTTTGATCTGTACCGAACATCTGTGATTAGACAGGGAATAACGAGCTATAATAGAAGCATCCACTTCTAAATTCTCCTAATTGGCCACTCTGATGACTACTGGTACCATTGGAGGGTTTCCCTGGCAAAACTATCCATTTCCAAATTTGTGCGATTACTCGACTTCATTCATTCATTTACAAATATGGATTAAGTACCTCGTTTGCCAGGGCTTGGACTAAGGAGTTGATCGTAATGAAGAGAAACATTCTGGTGCAAAGTGAAGGTAAAATCTAAATAGGGGGTGACTGTCAGAATTCTGAGGTCTTGGGATCGCGGTTGGTGGGTGGCAGGTGGAGGAAATGGACTGGTCAATATCTGTCTATGATGATATATGCATATGCTACTCTTGTTGCCCTGCTGTCTGTTGTCCATTCAAGCGACTGTTGAATCACCCTTCATGCCCACAGTTCAAATACAGCTTTCTCTCAGATCCTCCCAAACTGCTTTGGGGCATGTGAGAGCATCCTGTTTCTTAAATGCCACTTTAGGCTAAGAAAGCCTCTGTGGTGCTAAGACTTTATCAGGTTTTATGCTACCTTAGGCAAATCAGTCATTTTATTGCTCCTGAGTCATGCTCTGACCGGCTGCATGATGTCCTCTCTGCCTGCAGAGACAAAAACCAGTTTTTCTTTGGAGTTCTGCTTTCTTTGGCCCTACCCTGCAGTTGATATACAGGTGCTCTCTGCTCTCCAGTCTCCCTAAACTAATATGAGTTTATCACATCTGCACTTGGAGAGCTCCCCTTTTTCATAAACCTAAAAATCTCTGCTCACTCCTTGCCTTCCATCTCCTCCTTATCCCAATTGGGAATTTTTATCTGGATTGGTGTGTGGAATGGAGAGTCAGCCAGACAACTCTGGCCTTTTCCTATCAAAAGTTTTCCCAAATTGGTGACCTTTGTTTGTGAGTGTATTCTTTTTTCCTAAGAGAATGTGCTGGACTTTTGAAACTCAAAAGCCAATAATTTATTTCTTTTTCTCTTTATGATGTTTTATCCTTCTCTAGAAGCCATGAGTGTAGAATGGCGTGGCCAGTGCTTTAATGAGGGAAGGGGACAATGGGTAAAAGGAGATATGGCTTAGTAAGGATTAGTATTTCAAACTCTTTAGTCATATCTGGTTAGTTCTGCACCCAAACCTGATGTAGACAGAACAGTAGAGAAAACAAGATAAATGACCACAGTGAAGGGGAAGATGCTTCACATATGGGTGTTTGAAGATGGCTTCATGGAGGAAATGGGATCTTCCTTGGATAATGGAGAACGGGTCTGATTCCAATAGGAAGGATTTTCGTAGAGGAGCTACTGGAAAAGGCTTTCTTAGTAAAGAGAATAACCAGAAAAAGGGAAGAAATGTGAGAGGATCTAGGACTTTCATGACAGCAGTTTCCTTTGAGGTAGAATGTTGAAAGCATTCGGTCTAGAACATAGTTTCTGGAGTAAGGCTACATGGGTTGGAATCCTGAATCTGCCCTTATAGCTGTGTGACTGCTGGTGAGTTACTTAACCATTCTGTGCCATTTCACTCCTCATATGTAAATGAAAATAATGATAGTACCTATCACGTGGTATTTTATGACAATTAGGTACATCATATACAGTAATGTTCTTAGAACAATGCCTGGCGGTTAGACAACGCTGTGTGTTAGCTACTGTTAGAATTTTGTCAGGGAAAGCTAAGCTACAGAAAGGTTGTGAAGGGCCTTGAATGAGAGGAAGGAACTGGCCAGGGATGGTTTAGTGAATAATCCATCTTGGCAACACTGCTTAATTTAAAGCAATGATTCTCAAGTAAAATTGTGTGTAAGAGTGAGAAGTAGCTCATTAGAAACGAAATTCCCAGGTTGCCATCTCCCCCCAGTGATCTCGATTCAGCAGAGACAGGGTGTGGTGAGACATCTGTGGTTTGAACAATGCTGATTCTCAGAGCTGGGTTTGGGGTGAGGCGAGTGAGATACCTAGGGGGGCACAATTTAAGGAGGCCTCCTCCCTCCTTATGGCTGTGCTAGTGAGTGTGGGCCTTGAGAGTGAGTGCCTCCTTAAATGTTTACTCTAGAGGCCTCATTCACTTCAGTCTGGCCTGGGCCCTGAGATACTGATGCAGGTGGAGCAAGAGATCATTCATTCCATAATTAGACATATTTCCTGAGTATCTGCTCTGTAGCTGGCATTGTTCCGAATGCTTGGCACACATGAGTAGACACAGTAGACAGAGATCCCTGCTCTTGTGGAGCTTATAGTTTAGCAGGAGAGGCAAAAATAATAGACAGAGTAACTAAATAAATTGTATACTGTGTTAGAATGTGGTATGGATACGGAACAGGGTTCTTGGCCTTCCCCAACCAATAGAAGTTGATAAGAAGCCAGATAAGAAATTCAGGCAAGGCTTTATTGGGGCCCCTGCTGCAGCCGGAGGGGGTGAAAACAAGTAACAAGTTCCCTTGCTCACTCCCTGAGGGGGGGCAAACTGGCTCCTTATATGGGGTGAGGGTAGGGGTGTGTCCAGGGGCGGAGGGGTGGTGTGGAGTGCAGGGGCCATGTGCAGTACCCTGCCTTTGCTCTGGACACCCTGTTTTTGCTCCTGACTCTTCAGAAGTGGCAGTTGGGTTTTTTGGATCTTTTTGTATCTTGTTGTCCATAATTTGCCCCAACTGTGCATGCACGCAGTTATTTTTAGTCCCTTATAGCTTCTTTGTATTTTGTTGTTCAAGGAGACGTTTGTCCAGGTGCAAGCACTGCAGCACTGCAGCAAAGGGTCCCAGGTCCCAGCCCGTCTCAGTATGTTCTATGGAAAAAAATATAAGTAGAGCCAGATAAAGGTGGTAACTCACATCTGGAAATGCTCTGTTTTAAAAGAAGACTGAGGCCAGTTCTGAGGTTGAATTAGCAGAACCTACTCACATCTCTCAGGAGCGGTTTTCTAAAGCCTCGTAGGTTGTAAAAGTATTCTGAAACTACTTCCTCCCTCCAGCAGAAGGGGTTCCAGGAGCACTGGCACTGTCTGTCATGGGTTCAGCCAGGGAGAAGGGGACTGTCCTTTCCATCACTTTGCCTCCTCTAACATATGATACACCAGAAGTTTTAGCTCTTTCAACACCTACTGTTAAGGCGGTTATGGAGTGTACTTGCCAGTGACACAGATGTTCCGTTTTTCTGGAAGCTCAAAAACCTTCAGTCACTGGAAGTGATTCTGTGAGGAAAATCTAAAGGCGAAGTGACTGTAAAATGTCACTGAAATGAAAAAGCAGGCTGTAATGCTAAAACGTTTAGAGAAGAGTGATGAATTCTATGATCTTCTTAGTATTTGTCATGCACAAATGTCATAGAATTTTAGAACTGGAAGGGGACCTTGCCGATCATCTAGCAAAGCAGATATGAAATGAGAGTTAGAAATGATGAGTGCAAGGATCATTTAATTAAGAATATCTCCTTTGTTGTGCGTAAAATTGATAGCTAGTGGGAACGCGCTATAAAGCACAGGAAGCTCAGCTCAGTGCTCTGTGATGACCTAGATGGGTGGGATGGGGCGGCGGGGGGGAGGGAGGTCCAAGGGGGGCGGATATAGGTATACATATAGCTGATTCACTTCACTGTACAGTAGAAACTAACACAACATTGTAAAGCAATTATACTCCAATAAAATATATATATATATATATATATATATATATATATATATATCTCCTTTGTAAAATGAGTGATAAAGGGAGAGAGCCTCAGTTACTACAAAAAGGAAACCACAGCGGAGGGCTTATCCATCAGAACACATGGCAATTAGATATTTGAAGACAGAAGGTGGAGGAGACTAAGGGCGGGAAAGGACAAGGATAGATCAGGAAAATAAATGAGACCCAAAAAATAAATTAAAAGGAGCCATAAAGCGCTGGAGTTTGGAAGTTTGCTAGATTCTGCTTTATGCCATCGCTTACATACAAACAGAAGAGCATGTTAGTGAGGACAGGGTATGTTAAAGCTCCTGATGACAGCAATTTCTTTGAATACGACATTAAGCAAGAGAGCTACAGTTAAAGGCCACTGATTTTGTGGTGGGTAGCATTGGGGAAAAGCATTAGAGAATAGACTATTCTCATTCATTCAATGGTTATTCATTAAGGAGCAGCTAGGTTTCTTTTGAAAGACATTGACACTAGATAAGCCTGGGAATAGTTGGTTTCCTCTCTGGTATTTATGAAAAACCTGCATTCAGAATTTTTGCTATATTCTGTAATCTGGGGTGGAGTTGGGTTTAGGCAGCACTGTGTGGCCTGACTAGCTCAGTTATCTTACCCCAATGGTCCCCAGGACCTGGAGATATAAATCTGCTCTGTTAGTTGGAGCAACCTAGGAGCCCATACTCAGGCTCAGCCAGAGAAAATACCATCAATGAAATCATCTGCTAGAGGGCTTAGCACATAGTAGGTGCTTCATAAATATTTGTTAACTAATGCAAGAACTGGTGACTCATCTACCATATATTTCAGACAGATCCAAAAAAAAAAAGAAAAAGCATCTGCCTGGAAATAACTCCTTTGGAAGGAAATAGGATTCTGGGGTCTTGAATGAAGGGAACCTTTTATGTTTTACCCTCTATAACTTATTGATATAAGTTATATCTTGGGGTAGATAAAAATTGTCCAAATCGATAGTATCTACAATTATACTTACTACACAGCTGCATTATTCCAAGTGCATGGCATGTATCAGTGAACACAACAGACAAGGATAACTAGTCTTGTGGAGCTTGACAGAGAACAAAAAATAATGAACAAAAAATAATGAACGTAGTTACTAAGTAAATCATATGTTATGTTAGAAGGTGATATGTACTATGAGAAAAAAAAGGTAAATAGGATAAAAGTAGTAGTTCACACTTCAAGATGCCCTGTTTTAAAGGAGGACCCAGGCATCCGTTAAAGGAGGTCTGAAAATTTGTCTGTGGTACCAACTCAAATCCATCAGGAGTGGTTACCTGCTATAACCTTCCTTAAAATTTGAAACCTAATAGAGTTAGCTTCTGAAAAATGTTTCTTTAAATATGTGATAACACTTTGAATATGTTTGATCTTTATACTCTTCAGATGCATAAAATAAAGGATTATTGTTTTTGCAGTATTCCTGTGAATTAGATGGGCAAGTCAGAAGGTGAATTCACTTTTTTCCAATTTTTAAAATTATGGTAAAATATACATAACATAAAATTTGCCATCTTATTTCTAAGTGTGCAGTTCAGTGGTATTGAATACATTCACAGTGATGTGCACCCATCAACACCATCCGTCTCCAGAACTCTTCACCTTGTATAACTGAAACTCTACATTCATTAAATAGTAACTTGCCATTCTCCCCTCCCCCCAGTCCCTGGCAACCACCGTTCCACTTTCTGTCTCTCTCATTTTGACTATTCTAAGTACCTCAGATAAGTGAAATCACACCATATTTGTTCATTACTGGCTTATTTCACTTAGCATAATGTCCGCAGGTTCATCTATCTTGTAATATATCTTAGAATTTCCTTTCTTTTTAAGGCTGAATAATCCTACATCATACATATATTATCACATTTGTTATCCATTCATCTATGAGTGGACACTTGGATTGCCTCCATTTTTTCATTATTGTGAATAATGCTGCTATGGGCTTGGGTGTACAAAGATTTCTTTGATGCCCTGCTTTCAGTAATTTTGGGTGTATACCCAGAAGTGGAATTCCTGGATCATATGGTAATTCTGTTTTTATTATTTGAGGAACACATCATACTATTTTCCATAGTGTGCATACAATTTTACATTTCCACCAGCAATGCACAAATATTTCAGTTTCTCCGTATCATTTCCCACACATCTATTTGCTGTTTTTTTTTTTTTTTTCCTTTTGGATAATATCTATCCCAATGGTGTGATGTCATATTTCACTGTAGGTGTGATTTGTATATCTCTAATGAATAAGTGATGTTAAGCATCTTTTCATGTGCATATTGGCCATTTGTATATCTTCTTTGGAGGAATGTCTGTTGAAGTCCTTTTCCCATTTTTGAACTGGGTGTTTGTTTGAGTGCTTGTTTTTATGTTGTTGAGTTTTAGGAGTCATCTATTCTCTTAGCCAAAAAGTTCATTTGTGTTTTCCCATAACACCTTATGGAAGAACCCGAACGAACTTTTTGACCAACCCAATATATATTCTAGATATCAATCCCTTAGCAGACATATTATTTGCAAATATTTTATTCCATTCCATGGTTGACTTTTTATTCTGTTGATAGTGTCTCTGCACAAAATCTTAAATTTTCGTGAAACTCAATTTCTCTATTTTCTTCTTTTGCTCTTGATGTCATATCTAAGAAATCATTACCAAATCTAATGTTGTGAAGCCTCTGCGATGTTTTTTTTTTCTCTAAGCGTTTTACAATTTATGATCTTACATTTAGGTCTTTGATCCATTTTGAGTTAATTATTATATATGGTGTCAATTACAAATCCAACTTCATTCTTTTGTGTGTGGATATCTAGTTTTTCCACCATGGTTTGTTGAAAAGACTGTCCTTTCTGCATTGAATGTTCCTGGCACTCTTGTCAAAAATCATTTGACTTTAAATGTGAGGGTTTATTTCTGGGCTGTCTATTATATTCCATTGGCTAAATATCTATTTTTATTCTCATACCACACTGTTTTAATTACTGTAACTGTGTAGTAAGCTTGAAATCAGGAAATGTGGGTTTTCTGCTTTGCTCTTCTTTTTCAACGTTGTTTTGGCTATTTGGGGTCCTTTGAGATTCCATATGAATTTTGAGATTTTCTTTTTCTGTTTCTGTAAAAAATGTCAATGAGATTTTGATAAGGATTGCATTAGATCTGTAGATTCCCTTGTGTAGTGTTGCTATCTTTATATTATTAAGTCATCAAATCTGTGAACATGAATTGGTTTCCATTTACGTAAGTTTTCTTTAATTTCTTTCTGCAGTGTTTTGTAGTTTTCATTGTACAAGGCCTTTACTTCTCTGGTTAAGTAAGGTGAATTCATTTTTATTTTGGGAGCTAAGTGGTGGGATCTTGCTTTTATAGAGTAGATGATGTTCAGGACAATAACTTGGCGTCACCTGATTCCTAGTCCAATAACTAAAGTTCTACCTTACAGAGATGACAAAAGGAAAGATCATCAGGGTACTGAAATGCAGATCCCAAAGCTGGGATCTTGATGACATCCAGGTATAATCCCAGTTTCCTGAAACCAGATTCTAGATTTTTGTCACTCAGTCCAGTGATTGACAGATGCATTTATCCATATCAGAGTCACAAAAGGTGAATTAATAGGAGTGACATTTTATCAATTCATCAAATAAATGCATATTTACAATTTCTACAATATATGTATCCAGAGTCCAGGACATCTTCTTTCTGAAACTCTAAGTTATGTTTCAAAATATATTAGGTATGTTATTGCATTGGGTCTAAAACCCATGGTTTGTAGGACATCAGTTTTATATGCCCAATAATTTGTTTTGCCTATCTTGTTCTCTCCTTTCCTTATTGCTAGAGTTCCCTCTTTTCTTCCATCTTTTTCATTGAGAGAACACAAAGGAAACAAAACTTTGAGTTACAACTCATGGCTCTTTCACTTGCAGTCTTAGTGGCTGTACAAGTACACTGCTAAAGGCAAGAAATCACAGGCAAGGCTCAAGGAGAGAGACAGTGGAGCTGTCAATCAGGATCACAGCTCAGTAGGAAGCAAGCAATGGGTCTTGGGGCTCAGTGGGAACCAGCCAATCACTTTCACAGCTCAGCCGCAGGAGAGCCTGACTGGCAATCAGCACCCAGCTGAGGGGTTTGGGATTCCCTGCTTAAGTTCCATCTGTCTCTCCTTCAGGAAACTGTAAAAATAAATGAAATGATATGCTTTAGTACAATTCATAGGTGAATTGTAATGACTGAGGAAGTTATCTGATTATATAAATTGTAGAAAATGACTTTGAATGATCCAAGGAAGAAAAAACAATAACCATCTCTAGTTTTCCTCCTTTTTCAAAAGGGGGTTCCTATTCTATAAGAAAGGGGGAACTGGGCTTCCCTAGTGGCGCAGTGGTTGAGAGTCCGCCTGCCGATGCAGGGGACCCAGGTTCGTGCCCCGGTCCGGGAAGATCCCACATGCCACGGAGCGGCTGGGCCCGTGAGCCATGGCCGCTGAGCCTGCGCGTCCGGAGCCTGTGCTCCGCAATGGGAGAGGCCACAACAGTGAGAGGCCCGCGTACCGCAAAAAAAAAAAAAAAAAGAAAGGGGGAACTTAAGGGAGATGGTGAGGGTCCATATTTGATCACTTTGGGGCAGTTTTCCAAAAAGGAATGATCTTATAATCTGATGGTGATGCATTTGGATACTTAACAGATATCCTAGAGGGGATATATTTGTGAGATTTTAGCAGACTCATTCAGAAATTTCTAATAATGGGTACACACCTTTAAGGAGCTCTATTGGTTATCTGTGTTAATAGGGGTTGACCAACTTCTTCTGTAGTAGGCCCAATAGCGTATATTTTAGACTTTGTGGCCACGTGGTTTCTATCACAACTACACTGTCATTGTAAAAACGACTATAGGCTTACACGTAAACTAATGACAAAGGCTGTATTCCCGTAAAATGTGATATATGGACACAAATTTTATTTTCATGTAATCTCCCTGTCATGAAATATTCTTCATCATTTGGATGTTTTAACCATTTAAAAATGTACGATCTGTTCTTAGCATTTAGGCAGTAGTTTGCTGATCCCTGCCTCACCCAATCTAATCAACACAATGAACTTGTTTTCTTAAGATAATCAAAGCCTGATTCTTCAAGCATGTTCATGAAGAAGGGCAGTCGGAGTTTTGTGCTTCAAGATTATTTTTCTAAGGGTTTCTCAAGTCACCATTGTCACCGCCATCTCTTTACTCTAGTCGTTCAGGAGCATGTGGCTTCTCCATGCATGCCCTGTGGCATATCTTAGTCCACATTTGAACAATTAAGCTAGACTTCATTCTCTTCTCCAGTTTTCTTGGTTAGTTTGTAAAAATGGATAACCTGTCTCACAGGCCAGTACATGTGTCTTTTGTTTAGTGACCTCCCTAGAATGTACAGCTCCCTCCTCGCTCTGTATGGCAAAAAACACAGTCCTCCTGCCCACCCAATATGTCCCAGGATGTCTAGCCACCTTGGAGGCCAGACATAATAGAGGGCAGCTCAGAGCGAGAGGGGAGTGTCTCCCCTTGGCCACCAGCACAAGGCTGAATTTCCAAGCCTTGTCGCAAGACGCTCTTTTTACCAAAGACACGCCAGAATGTCCACTCTCTTTAGAGGAGACCCAGTCATTCGCCCACAGAGAAGGGGCATCATCCTTTGGCCTGAACATCTCAGAAGTTTCATCTTTTGTACTTTTTCAGATCAATCAAGAGTGCTTTTCCGGAACAATGTGTTGCATATTGATTTTATTATTTTTTTCAGCTTTATTGATTTATGATTGACAAATGGAATTATAATATATTTAGGGTACCTGTGCTGATTTGATACACGTATACATTATGAAAGGATTCCCAACATCAACTTACACATTAATCACACAGCTTTGTTTGGTGACATTTAGGTTCTACTTTCTTAGAAAATTTCATTTATACATTATAGTGTTAGCAATTTTGGTCACCGTGTTTTACATTAGACGCTCAGGACTTATTCACTTATAACTGAAAGTTTGTACCCTTTACTAGCCTCTCCCTATTTCCTCCACCCGCCCCACCACCCCAGCCCTAGGTAACCATCATTCGACTCTCTGATTCTATGTGTTCAGCTTTTTGTTTGTTTGTTTTCTTTTAGATTCCACATATTAGTGATATGCTGTGTTTGTCTTTCTCTGGCTTATTTCACTTAGCATAATGCCTTCCAGGTCTAACCATGTTGTCACAAATGGCAAATGGCAGGGTTTTCTTCTTTTTTAAGATTAAATAATATTCCATTGTGTGTGTATAAGATGCATACATCATATATACATGTACATACGATATATATCACATTTTCTTTCCATTCATCTGTCAACAGACACTAAGTTTATTCCATAACTTGGCTATTGTGAATAATATTGAAATGAATGTGGGAGAAAAGCTATCTCTTGGAGATGGTGATTTTGTTTTCTGAGAATATATATCCAGAAGTGGGACTGATGGGTCATATGGTAGTTCTGATTTTAATTGAGGAACCTCCATACCATTTTCCCTAGTGCTGCACCAATTTACATTCCGACCAACAATATACAGGTGTTTGCTTTTTTTCCACATCCTAACAAGAATTTTTTGTCTTTTGTCTTTTTTTTTTTTGCGGTACGCGGGCCTCTCACTGTTGTGGCCTCTCCTGTTGCGGAGCACAGGCTCTGGACACGCAGGCTCAGCGGCCATGGCTCACGGGCCCAGCCGCTCCGCGGCATGTGGGATCTTCCCGGACCGGGGCACGAACCCGCGTCCCCTGCATCGGCAAGCAGACTCTTAACCACTGCGCCACCAGGGAAGCCTGTCTTTTTGATACAAGATATCTTATTTGTGAGATGATATCTTATTTTGGTTTTGATATGCATTTCACTGATGATTAGTGATATTGAACACCTTTTCATGTACCTGTTGGTCATTTCTGTGTCATCTTTTCAAAAATGTCTATTCAGAGCTCATGCCTATTTTTGAGTTATTTGTTTTTGTGCTGTTGAGTTGTATGAGTTCTTGCATAATTTAGATATTAACCCTTATGAGATATGTGGATTTTAAATATTTTCTCCCATTCCATAAGTTGCCTTTTTATTTTATTGATGGTTTCCTTCACTGTGGAAATGCTTCTTAGTTTGACATAGTCCCACTTGTTTATTTTTGCCTTTGTTGTTTTTATTTTTGTTGTCAGATCAGGAAATAATCACCAAGACTGATGTCAAGTAGTTAACCTCCTGTGTTTCTTTTTCTGGGAGTTTCATGGTTTTAGGTCTTAGATTCAAATCTTTAATGCATGTTGAGTTGATTTTCGTGTATGGTCGTGGTTGAGTTTCATTCTTTTGCATGTGGCTGTTCAGTTCTATCCTTCTTACCCATTGCATATCCTTGGATTATTTATATTAAATTCATTAACCATATACGCATTGGTTTATTTAGGGTTTCTCTATTTCTTCAATTGATCTATGTGTCTGTTTTATGTCATTATAACACTGTTTTGACTAATATAGCTTCATAATATAGTTTGAAATCAGGAAGTATGTGCCTCTAGCTTTGTTATTCTTTCTCAAGATTGCTTTGGCTATTTGGGATCTTTTGTGGTTCCACAGGAGTTTTAGAATTGTTTGTTCTATTTCTGTAGTAAATACCATTGAAATGGTGTTAGAGATTGCACTGAATCTGCAGATTTCTTTGGGTAGTGTGTACATTTTAACAATATTAATTCTTCCAATCCTTGAGAACAGGATATCTTTCCATTTATATGTGTCTTCTTTTTTTTTTTTCCATTAATGCCTTATAGGTTTTGGTGTATCAGTCTTTCACCTCTTTGATGTTAAATTTATTTCTAGGTATTTTATTATTTTTATTATTTATAATCCCAATTATAAATGGGATTGTTTTCTTAATTTCTCTTTCTGATAGATCATTAGTGTAGAGAAATGCAAATGGTTTTTGTGTATTGATTTTTGTATCTTTCAACTTTCCTGAAATCATTTATTAGTTCTAACAGTGTTTTGGTGGACTCTTTAGGGTTTTCTACGTATAATATTCTGTCATCTGCCAATAGTGACAGTTTTACTTCTTCCATCCTGATTTGGATGCCTTTTATTTCTTTTTCTTGCCTAATTTCTCTGGCTAGGACTTCCAGTACAATGTTGAATAAAAATGACAAGAGTAAGCATCCCTATCTTGTTCCTGATTATAGAGGTAAAAGCTTTTAGCTTTTCACTAAGTGTGACATTAACTGTGTACTAGTCATACATGGCCTTTAGTATGTAGAGGTATGTTCCCTCTACATCCACTTCTTTGAGTGTTTTTATCATAAGTGAATGTTGAATTTTGTCAAAAGCTTTTTCTGCATCTATTGAGATGATCCTATGATTTTTACCCTTCATTTTGTTAATGTATTGAATTACATTGATTGATTTGCACATGTTGAACCATCCTTGCATCCCCAGAATAAGTCCCACTGAATCATGGTATATGATCTTTTTAATGTGTTGTTGAATTCCGTCTGCTAATTTTGTTGAGGACTTTTGCATCTGTGTTCATCAGGGATATTAACCTGTAATTTTCTTTTTTATTTTTTGTGACATTTTTGTCTGGTTTTGGTATCAGGGTAATGCTGGCCTCATAGAAAGTGATTGGAAGTTGTTTCTTCCTCTTCTGTATTTTGGAATTAATTTCCCTTTCAAAGTTTGGTAGAATTCACCAGTGAAGCCATCTGTTCCTGAACTTTTGTATTTTGAGGGAGGTTTTGAGTACTTATTCAATGTTCTTACTAGTAATTGGTCTTTTCAGATTTTCTCTTCATATTCAGTTTTACTAGGTTATATGTTTCTAGGAATTTATCCATTGCTTATAGGTTGTCCAATTTGTTGGCATATAATTGTACATAGTAGTCTTTTAGATCTTTTGTACTTCTGTAGTATTAATTGTAGTGTCTCCTCTTTCAATTGTGACCCTGTTTGAGTCCTTGCTTTTTTTTTTTTTTTTTTTTTTGGTGATTCTGGCTAAAGGATTGTTTATTTTGTTTATACTTGCAGAGATTCAGCTCTTAGTTTCATCATTCTTTTCTATTGTTCTTTTCGTCTCTATTTTATTTAATCCCATCTGTTCTTTATTTCTTTTCTTCTACTGACTTTGGACTTACTTTGTTCTTCTTTTTCCAGTCTTCAAAGTGTAAAGTTAGGTTGAGATCTTATTTTTCACTAGGCCTTTATCCCTCTGAAAATTCCCTCTTAGAACTGCTTTTGCTGCGTCTCACAAATTTTGGTATATTGTATTTTCATTTTCATTTGTCTCAGGATATTATTTTGCCTTCTCATTTGATTTCTTCTTTGACTCATTGATAGTTCAGGCACATATTGCTTAATCTACACATATTTGTATATTTTTCAATTTTCTTCCTGTAATTGATTTCTAGTGTCATACCATTGTGATGAGAAAAGATGCTTGATATGATTTCTGTCTTGCAAAATTTATTAACACTTGTTTTGTGACCTAGTATATGATCTATCCTGAGAATGTTCCATGTGTACTTAAGAAGAATGTGTGTTCTGCTGCTGTTGGATGGAATGTTCTATATATGTCTGTTATGTCCATTTGGTCTAATGTATAGTTTCAGTCCAATGTTCCTGTGTTTATTCTTCTGAGAAGATGATCTATCCATTGTTGAAAGTGATGTACTGAAAGCACCTGCTCTTACTGTATTTCTATCTATTTGTCCCATCAGCTCTGTTAATATTTGCTATACATATTGAAGTGCTCCAGTTTTGGGTACATAAATATTTACCGTTGTTACATACTCACGATGAATTGACCCCTTTGTCATTATATAATGATCATCTTTGTCTCTTGCTACAGTTTTTGGCTTAAACTCTATTTTGTCTAATGTAAGTTTAGCTACCCCTGCTTTCTTTTGTTTTCCATTTTTATGGAGTATCTTTTTCCATCTCTTAATTTTCAGTATGTATGTGTTTTTAAAGTTGAAGCTATTGAAGCTAGTCTCTTTAAAGCAGTATATGATTGGATCTTGTGTTTTTTATTCATTCAGCCACCTTGTGTCTTTTAAATGGAGGTTTAGTTCACTTACATGAAGTGATTTGATGGCTATGGAATTAATATTGTCATTTGTTAATTGTTTTCTGGCTCTTTTGTAGTTCCTTTATTCCTCTCTTCCTCTCTTTCTTTGTAATTTGATGATTTTTCATAGTGGTATGCTTTGATTCCTTTCTCTTTGTTTTTTAATGTATCTACTATAGGTTTTGACTTTATGGTCACCATGAGGCTTACTTAAAAGATCTTGTAGTTATAACAGTCTGTTTTAAGCTGATAACTTAACTTTGAATACATATAAAAACTACATTTTTATACTCCCCTCAACATTTTTTGTTTTTGATGTCACAATTTACATTTTACGTTTTTATGTTGTGTATCCATTAACAAATTATTGTAGTTATGGTTATTTTTAATATTTTTATCTTTTAATGTTTATATTAGACTTATAAATGTTTTACCTGTCACCGTTACCATATATAGTATTCTGGAACTATATATGTACCTTTACTGGTGAATTTTATACTTTCATGTTTTTTCCTATTACTAATTACCATCCTTTTTTTCTGTTTGCCTAACTCCCTTTAACATTTCTCGTAAGGCTGGTCCCATGGTGATGAACGCCTTCAGCTTTTGCTTGTCTGGAAAGCTCTTTATCTACCCTTGAATTCTGAAGGAGAAATTTGCTGGGTAGAGTCTTCTTGATTGATAGTTTTTTTCCTTTCTTTACTTTGAATATATTGTGTCACTTCCTTCTGACCTGTGAAGTTTTGCTGAAAAAATCTACTAATAGTTTTATGAGGGTTACCTTGTATGTAACAAATTGTTTACTCTTGCTGCTTTTAAGATTCTCTCCTTATCACTAATTTTTGATCTTTTAATTATAATATGTCTCAGTGTGGTTCTCTTGGATTCATTTTCTTTGGAATTATCTTTACCTGGATATGGATGTCTGTTTTTTTCCTAGTGTAGGGAAGTTTTCAGACATTATTATTTTAATAAGCTTTCTGTTTCTTTCTTCTTCTTATAGGACCCCTGTAATGCCTGTATTAGTCTGCTTGATTGTATTCCATAAATCTCTTAATCCCTCTTCACTCTTTTTCCATTCATTTTTTCTTTTTTCTCCTCTGGATTAATTTCACTGCCCTGTCTTTGGGTTTGCTGATCCTTTTTTTATACTTGACCTAGTCTGCTGTTCAACTTTTCTATTGAATTTTTTACTTTAGCTACTGTATTTCTTAACTCTATGATTTCCATCCGGTATTTTCTGTCTCTTTTAAAAAATTCTCACTTTGTTCATGCTTTGTGCTCCTAATCTCAGTAAGCATCTTTATGATTATTTACTATTATTTTCAACTCATTTTCAGGTAAATCACTTATTTCCATTTCATTAAGATTAGTTTCTGGAGTCTTACCTAGTTCTTTTGTTTGGAACATATTCCCTTGTTTCTTCATTTTCTTTAGTTATGTTTGTTGTTTCTTCACATTAGATAAAATAGTCCCTCTTACAGTCTTGACAGGCTAGTCTCATGTAGGAGATGAACCTCATCAATCAGCCTGATCCAAACTCCTGGTTGCCTCTCAAACCTTTGTGATTCAAGCCACTGTCTCTGTTCCCAGAAGGATTTTTTCTATGTATAGCTGTACTTTCAGTGTGTCCTTGGGAGGAGGGAAATTCAGGAGCCTTTTATGTTGCCATGCTTGCCTCAAGTCAAGATCTTCTCCAAACAGGCTTTTATTTCCACCAGTATGTTTATCAGTTTATTGTAAAGGATACAACCCAGGAACACCTAAATGGAAGAGGACCATAGGATGATGTTTGGGGTTTGGGGCGCATTCTGTCCTCCCTGAACCTCCACGTGTTCACCAACCCAGAAGCACCACATGTTGATAGATGTTAAAGTCACAAGTGGGTTCTTTGGAAATGAGATCAGTGATTGGTTTTGATGGCTTCAGGGTGAAGACTGACAGCATTCATGTTGTAGACATTTCAGTCCTGGCCTATATCCTCAAAAAACTGCTGGTATCAAAAAACAGGATGAGAAAAAAAAAAAAAGCTGCTTTCAGTTGTAGGTAGGGGCATACATAATAAGTACAGAACTTTCCCTGAACATGTTAAGATTTAAAATTTTAAGTAGACAATTATTTGAAGTATATTAATTGGGCATTTAATACTCTCTGTAAAAAGAGGTTTAACACATGAATCTCTCCTATTTTTGTTATTGTTGAGAAATTACTAATCATATTGTAATTTAAGTAATATACGTTGGTGGGGGGAACAGTGAAAGAGATTACATTCTATTTTAGGAATGTAAACTATTTTACATATATGAACTACAGATGAAGTAACACAATGACAAAATAAATAACTGGAATTTGAATTGATTAATATAATATCTTGATGTGATTAATATTTTTATAATAGAATTTAAATTTATTAAGAATCTAATACTTTAATTAATTAATAATATTATAATATTGTATTAATATAATACCCCAAAGAAGTTAAGCTCCTTTGGAGCCTGGTTCTTCGTTTACTATTTGTATGATCTTGGGCCAGGCAGTTAAACCATTTGTGGCTCAATTTCCTGAACCCCAAAGTGGAAATGATAGCACAAATCCCATTGACTTACTGTGAGGAGTAAAATCAGATAATTGTATAACACATATTGATCATATAGTAGGTGCTCAATGAATAATAACTGTGGTGGTGGTGGAAGTGGTTTCGGTAATGATGATTATATTTATCAAGTTGTAGGGAAAACTGAAACAAGCTGCAGAAACAGATTAAGATAATGTCCACTATCGCTAAATTTTAATGTTCTTTAGGGAATGTTTATTTCTCTAATAATTATTTACCCTATTTTCACTGTAAATGGTGTTGCCAAAATTATTAACCAGATGATTAATACTTGTTTTTGATCTATTAACCTCACTTAAACCCCATGCTAGCAATTTCACAAAACCATTACCACATTCAAACAGAGAAAGCTATTCATTAGTCTTGCCGTATGCTTCCATATGCTTAGCATTAATCATTATTTAGCTGGGTAAACAGGAGTTTGCATTTTATTCTTGATGTCGTTAGGAAAATTAGTGTAAATGAGAAATTTTGTTCTAAAAAAGCCCTGAAATATACCGGAGGCTTTTACATCCAAATGTTATATGATATCATTTAACATTCTTTTAATCAGAAGTCAGCTTTTTTGTATAATGTTAGAAAATTGTTATGAGTTATTTTGTAGAAGATTGGAAAATGAAGGAAAGTGCGAAGAAAATTAAATCATTCATAATCATCTCTCACCATCCAGTAATAACCAACTGTTAACATGCTGATGCATATGCTGTTGTTTTTTTTCAGTATATGTACATGTTTTTTATTAAGGTCTTGTCACCCAACTCCAAACCTACTCTTCTGCACCTTGCTTTGTGACGATGTGGCTGGTACTGGGCAAACCATAATCCTTCTTTGTTGTTGGTTCCCTGGCAGGTCCTGCCAATTGGGAGAGTAAGAGAAAAATTAGAAGATGGTAGACTGGCAAAAGGAATTGCTTTATCTTTCCTCATTATTCCATCAGTAGCATTTTACCAAGAGCTCTGCTAACAAGGCAGCAGTTGATTTCTGTATCAGTTGGTGTTAAATTCCATATTATTCCCATACTCCCAGAATGAAACTTATGCACTCTTTCCTGAGGGCTGTAGGTGTCAGCTTTTTGGGGCATTCCCCTGAGCTCTGAAGGCACCAGCAATTGGCCCGGAGGGCGCTTCCTCAGAATTCTAGGTCCTAGGTCCCTTGGAGCTTCTCACTTCTGATCATTGCAATTTCATTTCTTTGTTACCCCAGCTCTAGGGGATGTCACTGTTTCGTGTAGCTACTACCATTGTGATGCCTAAATGTTTCCCTTTGCCTTTCTAGTGCACCTATATCTCTTGAACTATTTCCATGTATTAAATTCTATTTGTTAAAAGAATGGACGGACCCTGACTGGTGTGCTCAATATAGAGTTGATTCTCAGCCTTTTCATCAGGTTTTCATCCTCTTCTTGAACATCACACATAGGACTCCAGTCTACCTTTCACAAACCAAGTGTAGACTTTATGCATCCGCAAGTACAGACATTTCAGACTGTAGTATCACGATTCTGCCTACCAGCCAAATGGTCAATCTTTTCAGTATCACAGTCTTTGCACATCATGATTTGTATAGCTGTTTAATATCAATATTATAGGCATTTAGTTTTCATTTTATAAAAATGAAGGAAAAGAAAAAAATAAGTGTTGATACTGAACATATACACTGTTGGTCATGAATTTAATATAATTTGGACAAAATTCGGGGCTCAGGAAAATTGAAGGAGGGGTATTATTCACCACTTGTGGATACTTGGCCTTAAGCCAGTCAACACTTGTGTTGTATTATGAGGGAAAAGAACAAAAGTTAGTCATGTATCCCAAATGCTAGAAATATATTATAAAAGATGATGTCTGAAAGACTATTTTAGTTCTGTGGGACTAAAACCAGCCATAGAACACCTAACTGTGGCAAAATAGTTTCTCATACATGCATTCTGTATTTATCAAACAAGGAACTTTACACAAACATTATTTTTATTAAACTGACATATGGACTATGCAGTGCTTTATAACCTTTGTTTTCACTTAATCTATTATGAACATCTTCACATGTCCTTAATCACTCTCCGAATAAATGATTCTTAATAACCATTTGTTTAAATAATCCCTCATTGTCAGATATTTATATTGTTTATAATTTTGCCATACAAAAGTAAAGCCTTTTAAACTGTCTTGTAGATAAATATTTGCAGAAATTCTTAATGATTTCCTTAGAAAATTTTCCCTAAAAGTGCACTTGAGTGGACAAACTATACAGACCTTTTTGTAGCCTTCTGATGTACATTGCCAAATTGCCCTCCAGAAATGGCGTCTCCGTGACATTTCCGCTAGTAATGAATGAGAACATGCGTTTCCCAACCCTCACTGATTAATTTGAAACAACAACCCAAAAAGTTTAAGATATTTTTCTCACCTAATTTATAGCCCTGTCTTGGTTAATACTTTTAAATCATCTGTTGAATTACTGTTTGTTCCCACATATTAAAATCTCAATTTTTTAGAATTGAATCAATTTCTTTCTTTTTTTCAGTAAATTACTTGGCTTTTGTGGCTGTACTAGGGTTGAAAGAGAGCAAAGTTAGTAAAAGTGCTTAATAAGAAAGGGAGAGTACAAAATAAAGGCCATGTCAAAGGATGAAGCACCATATTGTTCTATGAATTGTAAGCCAAAGCCTATGAGAAATTATGTTTTCTGTTCACTTTCTTGCAGATCTTAATTGTATGTGCTTTTTTTTCCCCTATGTATTTGGGCATGTTGGTTCTTATCTCTCCCAGGTTCTCTTTCTCTTTGGTTTATTCTTAAATAATCACCCTAGATTACCCCCAAGCCCCATCCAAAGAGGGAGGAGAAGAGGAAAGAGAAGGAAGGTCACACTCTGTTCAGGTGGGCCGTTCTAGCAAAGTACCATAGACTGCATAGCTTGTAAACAACATACGTTTATGTGGTACAGTTATGGAGGCTGAAAGTCCAAGACCAAGGCACCAGCATGGTTGTGTTTTCTGGTGAGATCCCTCTTCCTGGTTCATAGCTGGTGCCTTCCTGCTGTGTCCTCACATGGTGGATGAGGCTAGGGAGCTCTGTGCAGTAGGTTTATAGGAACATTAATCCCATTCATTAGGGCTCCACCCTCATGACTTAAGCATATCTAAAAGGCTCTACCTCCTAATACCAACATTCTTGGAGGTTAGGATTTCACCATATGAAATTGGTGCGGGGGACTGGGGTGGGGGTGGGGTGGGGATGGGGAGCGATCACAGAAGGTAGGGAGGGAGAGAGTGAGGGAGGAAGGGAGGAAAAGCCTATTCTGTTTTCTGACTCCAAACATGCTGGCTCTCACTTCTTCCCTCCTCACCTCTCTATCCAGCCCCCAACTTCATTCCCTCTTACCATCCCTTTGTAAATATAACAGAAATATTAAAATTCAGGGAGGTATTTTCTATGTTGAGACCACCAACATCTTTTCTACTTCAGAACTGTGTTCATCCATTTGTCCATTTTTTAGATACTGTGTTTGTGTGGAAGAAACAAAGGCAGCATAAAAGATGATCTTTACTGATAAGGACAGGTACAGATGGTGGATAAGTAGTCTAGGAGTTCTTGGAGCAAGTCCAAGTGCCTTGTGGTAATTGTGTATAGATGACTGTTTTTTTTGTATCCCATTAGAAATAATGTTTTCTCCTTCATTCATTAATAATAATTTACTGAGTCCTTGGATTGTGAGACACTATATTAGGCACCTTGCATTTATTAATTCATTTATTTTTCGCAGCAGTCTTATGGAATAGGTACTATTATGTTTCCCACTGTGTTGATAATGAATCTGAAGCTTGTGGTGGTTGGTAACTTAGTGAGTGGATGGTTGGACTGGGATTCTGGCTCTCGTGTCCCTACTCTCACCCTTTACTGCCTTCAAGAAGTGGCTCTCTGGACCATGGCCCTCTAGATGTGAAAGAACTAATGATTTCCTCTTGGTGGTTTATTGAGGACTCAAATGGTACAAAGAATTTTTACTGGGATTTTAATGGACATCAGTAGGAAATCTCTCTCAGTACCCTTTTTGATAAATTTGAGGTGTGACAGAGTCATATTTTGTGCTTCAATTTTCAGAAAGTTATGGACTTGACATACAGTGAATAGGGCAAATGTGTTTAGAATCAGGACTTTTTAGTGAATGGGTGTTCTGACAATTATCTTCTTGGCTTGAAGAAAAGGTGGCACGTATGCAGTAACCCCATTCCCTCAATACAGGTGCACACGTGCACTCACATGTAACTTCTTGCCTTAGTGGAAAAAGAAACCCTGGACCTTCTTCCTGTGGGACTAGACAAGCCTTTGAAGGCTTTTCAATATGTAGCTTCAGAGTACATTGCTGTTTGAGTGGATCAGCAGCTTGAGATAACGCTGATCTGCTTTCGCTTATCTAGTCCAATCACTTTCATAGAAGAAGAGCAAGTTAAGGTTCAGTGAGAGTTTTGACTTGATTACTTTGGCTGTCAGCTCACAACCAGCCTTCTGTCATTTCTTGAGTCCAGAACAAAATCTTTGCCTTAGAGGTTTTGGAAGGAAGAAGTTAAAAGAGGTAAGCACATTGTAAGTGCCCCACATTTAGTTGGCTTTTAGGAAATGGCAACCGTGAGACAAATGGCTGCCTCGCCAACCTCAGCACCCATCTTTAGTAATGGTATTAGTCGAGGCGCAGTAGAAGAAAGAAAGAACACTGAACTGGGAGTCTGGGGGCTCCACGGTTCCAAGTCTGACTACCGTCTTTTGGCTTTCTCACCTCTGGCAAATTACTTTACCTCACCATGCCGAGATTGCTTCCTTTTTAGAATAATGACATTGGATTAGCAATAATTTCGAGTTTTTGTAGATCATTCACCCACCAAAAGTCTATAAACTTCATTAAGGCAAGGACTCTCTCTCAGCTGAGCTATAGTGTCCCCAGGGGCAGACTCGTAGTAGATGCTTTAGTGCTGAGTGAATAAATGATTCATTAATTAGTTAACGTCACTGATCTTTCCATCCCACTGCACAGAAAACATAAACTCAAAACGTGCTGTCTGTTTTCAAAACTTCATGGACTTCAGATGACTGGGTCTCAGGTTAAAAAAAACATTGCCAGGCTTCCCTGGTGGCGCAGTGGTTGAGAGTCCTCCTGCCGATGCAGGGGACACGGGTTCGTGCCCCGGTCCGGGAAGATCCCATATGCTGCGGAGCGGCTGGGCCCGTGAGCCATGACCGCTGAGCCTGCGCGTCCAGAGCCTGTGCTCTGCAACGGGAGAGGCCACAACAGTGAGAGGCCCGTGTACCGGAAAAAAAAAAAAATTGCCTTCAAAATTTTGTTTATCTTTAACATTATAAGAATCAAATAATGACCCTATTAAAATGACATGATATAAAAGAAATCAAAGAAAATATAAATAAATGGAAAGGCAGCCTGTGCTCATTGTTTGGAAGACTTAACATTGTTAAAATGCCCATATTACACAACGTGGTCTACAGATTCAATCCAATCTCTATCAAAATCCCAATAATAATTTTTGCAGAAATAGAGAAAAACATCCTAAAATTCATATGCAATCTCAAGAAACACCAAAGAGTTAAAATAGTCTTGAAATTGAAAAACAAATTTGAAGGCCTCCTACTTCCTGATTTCAAAACATACCACATAGAAACGGTAATCAATATTGAGTGGTACTGATATAAAGACAGATATGTATAGTCCAGTGGAAAAGAATAGAGCACAAAAGTAAACCCTCACGTAAGTGATGTTCAGCAAAAGTACCAAGACTACACAATGGGAAGGGACGATCTCTTTAAATGCTATTAGGAAAATTAGGTATCTATATGCAGAAAAATGAAATTGGATCCTTACCATATACCATATACCAATATTAACTCAAAATGTATTAAAAACCTTAATGTAAGACCTACAACTGTAAACCTTCTAGAAGAAAACATAGGGGGAATTTTCAATGTATTGGATTTGTCAATGATTTCTTGGACACGGCATGAAAAGCACAGGCAACAAAAGCAAAAATAGACAAATGGAGCTGCACAAAACTTAAAATTTCTTTGCATCAAAGGAAATATCAGAGAGTGAAAAGGCAATCTATGGAGTGGGATAAAATATTTGCAAATCACATATCTCATGAGAGTTAATATATAGACTAAGGAACTTTTGTAACTCAACAACAAAAATCCTCATTAAAAAAATAAAAGACTTCACATTTCTCCAGAGAAGATATATAAATGGCCCCAAAGCCTGTGAAAAGTTGCTCAATGTGACTAATCATAAGAGAAATGAAAATCAAAACCCTAATGAACCACCATGATCTCACATCCATTAGGAAGGCCACTATCAGGAGAGTAGAAAATAACAAGTGTTAGAACAAATAGATGTAAGAACTGTTGTGCCCTGTTGGTGGGAATGTAAATGGTGTAACAATGATGGAAAACAGTATGAGATTTTCTCAAAAAACTGAAAATAGAATTACCATATGATCTAGAAATCTTGCTTCTGGATATATAGCCTAAAGAATTCAAAGCAGGGCTTCCCTGGCGGCGCAGTGGTTGAGAGTCTGCCTGCCGATGCAGGGGACACGGACTCGTGCCCCGGTCCGGGAAAATCCCACATGCCGCGGAGCGACTGGGCCCGTCAGCCATGGCCGCTGAGTCTGCGCGTCCGGAGCCCGTGCTCCGCAACGGGAGAGGCCACAACAGTGGGAGGCCCGCATACCACAAAAAAAAAAAAAAAAAAAAGAATTCAAAGCAGGATATTGAAGAGATATTTTCATACCTGTGTTCATTGCAGCACAGTTCACAATAGCCTCAAGGTGGAAGCAACCCAGATGTCCCTTGGCATATGAATGGATAAAGAAAACATGATATGTACATACAAAGGAATATTATGCAGCCTTGAAAAAGAAGGAAATCTTGTAGCATGCTACAACATAGATGAACCTTAAGGACATTGCACTGTACTAAGTAAAACAAGGTAGTCACAAAAGGGCAATTACTGTATTATTCCATTTGTATGACATATCTAAAGTTGTGAAAATCATAGAAATAGAAAATAGAAAAGTTGCCAAGGACTGGGGGGAAGCACAAGGGGGAATTAATGCTTAATAGAGTTTGAGTTATGTAAGATGAAAAAGTTCTGGAGATCTTTCGCTCAACAATGTGAGTATACTACATTACTGAATTGTACACTTAAAAATTGCTAAGATGGTAAATATAATCTTGTGTTTTTTACCACAGTGGAAAAAGTGCTATGACAGAGCATGGCACACAAATACACAATACATTTCAACTATTATGGTTATTTTTAAAATAATGTGTTTTATTTTTTGAAAAACTGAGGAACCCAAAGTACCATCTTTGTGCAAACTGTAGCCCAGAACATAGTTTCAGTAAACATGTTGACATGCCTTCTTCACTCCCAGTGTAGCAATGCACAAGGCTGGAATCAACGCCTAGTGCCAAGATGGCTCAGCGTGACATTACAGTATCACCATAGGAGGTTTTGGTTGGAAGCCCGTAGTTTAACAGGGAAATCACAGTCTGTTGGTAGATTTGCCAGCATCCTAGGACCATGGCTATTGCAAATGAGTCCAGTTTGGGAGGTAATACAATGAGTGTTTTCTAATGGGAAAATGTGTTGTTAAAATCAAATAAGTGCTCATGCCGCAGGAGGGAAGAGGACAAGCCTATAGTTCCCAAGATTTTTTTTTTTTAATCTAATAAGTGCTTTATCACTTTCAGTTTCCTCAGCCTGAGCCAGGGATGTTTGGGAGTTATTATAAGATTTGAAAGAATGCTGAGTTTTTGATCTTGTCAGGACTGAAAGTGCTTTATAAATGTCAGAGTTGGTGTGTAGGAATCTAGGACCCTATTCCAGTGTATACCTTGTGAGAGCCAGCTAATGAAGCCACAGGAGAGCAGCCATCTGAGTGACTCCTGGAGTGGCCCTGACTTCGAAAACAGCTCTGGATCTGCTCAGTAAAAGAAATTCGCGTTGTTGTTGTTGTTGATGATGATGATTGCAAACAAGTATCCAGGTTTAAGTTAATTCATTCTAATCACCATTCTTTTATAACCTTAAAAACACTGCTCATACTCTGGCTGCCTCCTTGTTTGAGGGAAGACATCACGTAGGGGTTTCTTTCTGGACCCTTAATATTAAAATGATCTCTTGATGGGGTGTGACCCCACTCGATATTGAATTCCTCTTGGGTAAGTTTTCTCATACTGGATTAGTGTTGTTTGACTCCCCAGAACTTAGTACTCCTCTCAGTCCACTTCCCAACACATAGTAGGCTTAAAATAAATTGTTGCTCAGTGAATGAATGGAAACCAAACTGGCTTACAGTTATGAGTTTACAGTATGATTCTGCTGTTGCTAATGTGGCCTTTGACTTGTAAGTGAATTTGAGCTTTATTATGGCCTTAAATCAATTGAAAGAGGTACAAGGCTAATGATAAGCTGTTGCAGTTGTGGTTTTTAGCACTGAAATTCCTTGACCCTCATTGATCAAACTAAGGCCACAGAGAAACATTAATATTGCAAGAGCCCTTAAAAGTCTCGTCTAAAGCATTCCATTTAGAGAAGATGCTTGTGGTTCCAAATAATAAGTTTACAGCTCCCAGGTTTTGAAGATGCAGATCAACTCTCTGCTTCATGTAGAGTCTCCCAGGGGTGTCAGGATCAAGAAGCAATGGGGAGTGCTAAATGTGTTCATGGATAATACAGTTGAATAACAGAGGTTCTGTTTGTTTTTAATTTGAAAAGACTGTAGTTTGAAATTGATTGACTTTAATGCCACTGGTCATGGACAAGGATGTGCTCTACTAGCTTTTTCTATGTCCCATGCTCAGTAACAGTGTTTCCACAGTATATTTTATTCAACACTGGTGATGTGTTTTAATTGATGTCTTCTATAAAAAGTGGATTCTGTGGTCAAGCAAGTTTGAGAAATGATGGATTTAACGAATTAAGATATCTGAAAGCTTTGATACACTTATGCTTTGGAAGCTCTAGCAAGGTGTCAAAGAATACACCATAGCCCAAAGATTTTGATCATAAAAACCTTTTTTTTTCTGAGAATTTTCCAGTATTAGTGTTTCATAGAAGCCACTTGGGGAAACCATACTCTAATTTTGAATGTAAATTCACATACACTTTTTTTGTGTTTTGATGTGGACCATTTTTAAAGTCTTTATTTAATTTGTTACAATATTGCTTGTTTTTTTGGGTTTTTTTGGGTTTTTTTTGGTTTTTTGACCGCAAGTCATGTGGGATCTTAGCTCCCCGACCAGGGATCTAACCCACACCCCCTGCATTGGAAGGTGAAGTCTTAACCACTGGACTGCCAGGGAAGTCCCCACATATACTGTTTATTAGTTTCTATATTTTCTGTGGCATTCTCTCTACCATTTTGTTCAATTACGTTATGTCTATACTCTCTTTTAAAAATTTTCTATTTGGAGATCAAGCCTAGATTTTTGATACTTAGAATTTAAATCATTTTAGATCACTAAGATAATTAAGACCACAATGTAACCATCTTCTATTCATCACACAAATAAGGAAGTAAAAAGGAGTAGTTCCTGTGTAGTTTGACGTTTAACGTTGATCAAGCGTGACATCAAAAGGAAAGCTTTTTGAGACATTTGCTTGATTATTTGTGAGACTGTGCAGCTATAAATTCTTGAAATTGTAGTGGTCTTTAGTGGTTATATATCCCAACCATTTGTTAACTTATTTGGTCATCCTACATTTTTTGAACTTGTTTTATGTTCCAGACATTATGCTTTATACTAGGGAAATGAAGATGAATAAAACATCATCCCTGATCCCATCTGATACTTGAACTCCCTAAAAGAATACATAGAGAGTTTAGGAAGACTTCCAGTTGGAAGTGAGCTTTCCAGTTTTTTTGTGCAAATGTCAATTTTATCCATCAGAATAGCAAAAGGCCAACTAATGAAATAACTTGCTCAATATCACAGTTAGCTAGAGGCAGTATAGAAAATGGAACCCAAATATTTGGATGGAGCTCAATGCTCCAGCTAGTGCACTAATATTATAATATAAAAGTGAGAGGTATTTTTTAAAATTTATGATTAAGTTTGTGTGACTAGAAAAGAAATTTCTGCAAGTTGGAAAAATATTGAGAAAGATCCCAATATATGATTTTATTAAATCAGTGAATATTTATCGCATGCCTATCATGTGCTAAATACTGTTTAGTGTTTTGAAGACTAAGTCCCCATTGAGCTCGCGTTCTAGAGGCGTCCATATTGCTTCAAACTATAGCGTTTATTTAATCTCATGACACAATAATGTCACACAATATTAGCCACAATAATGGCTAATTGGAGATACTCATAAAAGCAAAACGTGTGGTTTGTGGAAGTTGTCATCCCATGGTGAATTTCACTTCTGACTCTACTATGTCATGGGCAGAGAGGTGGATTATCCTTCCAAACAATTGTGATTAGGCCAAATCTGCAGGAGATAAACCCACTTAAGTGTGAGGGGTTTAACCTGTCTCTAATAGCAGTGGCCAGGAGAGAACTTTCTGCTGTGTAGACAGAGTAAAAATACCATTTCAAAGATATGGTTATGATGATGACTTTATGGCTTGTGAGAATCATGTATGAGGCAGAATCACTTGTTAAAGGCTTGTGGTGTGATAGCAATTTGCTAAGCAGGGTGGGTGACATAAATATGTACATAATGTAAGGTATTATGTATATAATATAAGGTTAAAATTTAACCAAGGAGGTAACACACTAACAATACAACATGAACTACACTGTTTCTTGGATTGATAAACTATGATTACGTGCCAAGTGGATGGTGTAGACGGTAAATCGAAGTTAATTTCTTGTATTATTAAAACCTCCTATGTGTGTGTCAACATATGTGATCTTAGCAAGTTATATCACTCCCCTGAGCCTCAGTTTCTTCATCTGAGAGAAGGTAATGATAACAGTAACTACCTCAGGGAGTTGTTGAGAGGAACAAGTGCAGTTATGTGGATGCTCATACATGACACTTTAGGTAATTGGTGTTAAACAAACTTCGGTCTGTCTTTTCCTTTATCTGCAAAGGAACGTACAGAGACAGGATCTCAATGAGATGGCAAGATATGGTTTAAGTAACCACTTAAAAATCAGGGGAAGAGACTTATAACTAGATTGGAAACTTGTGTCAGATGTTTTATTTGGCAATGAATGATACAGGAATAGAAATAAGTATTTCTAGCACCATGCTCAAAAGACCAGAGAAAAATTCCCAGAATGTATGGGAATGCTGTATCTTAAGATATTGGCTACACACATGTTAGTTTCACCTAAGCAACATCCATTTCCTCTCTTCCAGTAACTGCACGTAGATTTTTACTGTGGTCAACTGCCCATCCCCCATGATAGCAGGAGGTAAAGCAAAAGCTCATAGTGTATACTCGGAATAGACTGTTCAGAACTCCCAGACTCCCCAGACACCCTGGCTGTTTTCTTTCAAAAGCCTCGGTTTCTGAGAGCTACTTTATGACTTACATTCCTTTAGGCTGGCTAGAGTTAAGATTCTTCAGTTGGAAACAACAGAAACTAATACAGGCTACATTTGAAGTAAAGAGGGAACAGCTCAAAGGCAAAGAAATGAAAAGTTACCATAGTAGATTGGGCTAATAAAGGATAGAGTTTATGCAGAAGAATAGTAGAAGGCATTGTTTAAAAGGTTGGATGGAGCTAGATTGCTTAGGACTTTTGAAGATAACCATACGGGCTCCATTGTATAAAACAGTACTGTACTGTAATGTCAGAAACCTACTGAGAGAGTAAATGTCTATAAATTTTACTTTTTTCCCCTAGTGTTTGTGAGTTTCCTAACCAACTTACAGGATGTCCTAGATTCTGTAGAATTATATCTTCTGAGATTGTAACTTGAATATACTTTCGTATAAAGGGACAGGATAGTCACCTCTACCCTAAATGAAATACATCAAATTTTAACGTTTTTGAAATACCAGTACCTTGTTAACTTCAATAGATCCTAATCCCCCTAAGTGCGGATGAGGGTGTATCTTGTGTGAGGGGAAACAATGGACCAGGAGTCAGTGGGATTCTAGTCCTAGCTCCCTTACAGATGAACTGTGTGAACAAGGACAAGTCTTTAAACATCTACAGACCTCTGTTTCCTCATTTGTTCAAGGCGGTTCAAGGGGTGAGCTGTCTTGCCCTATCTTGATGAGTCATTGTGAGGCTTATGTAAGATAATGTGTGAAACTCCCTTAAAAACCATAAAGAGTTACTTTTCTCTGTATAGATGTGTGTGTGCACATGTATAAGTATAATACCATATAGAGAATATAATTACAAGGTAATTTTGATTTCTCAGTATGGCTGAATTACCTTAGGAGACCTGATCTTATGCTTCAGAAACTGTTGAATGTGCTGTGTTATTCAAATTTCAGTTCCAGTAAAACTTTCTGCCAGAATACAAATAACAAAATAACAAATAACAAAACATATAACAAAACATAACTATACCAACATGTAATGTTCAGTGAGTGCTCACTGTCTTTGACATACTTGTCTATTTTTTTCAAATCAATAGCGTCTTCTATGTCAGGCATTATACTTAGTGTTGTACATACATTTTTTCCTTAAACTTATTATTTTAGAATAATTTTAGATTTATCAAAAAATTGTGAAGATATTACAGTGAATTACCATATACTTCACATGCAGTTTCCCTTATTTTGTACATATATTTTTCATGTAATTTTAAGAACAAAACTATGAGATGGGTATTATGATCTTGTTGAGTATGATACACAATAAATGAAATTTTAGATTTCTTTGCAGTTCTTTTTGTCTTTAGAATATTTCTGACCAAGGAAGTTTAGCTACTTTTTAGATGTGCTTGTGTAATCAATTTGATATAGTGTTGTTTATTTTCTCTTTGTCGTTTACATTAGGTTTGGCTTTTTATCCATTTTAGTTTTTGAAAATATAAAATATTTATATGCTTAGAATTTAAACTATATGAAAAGGTATCCTCAGAAAAGTCTCAATCCCATCTTTACTTTTCTACCTTGTTCCTACACTTCCATTGGTAACCGTTTTATTATTTTCTGATTTATCAGTAGTGTGTATATTCAAACAAATGCTACATATGTACACACACACATATATCCATATATTCCTGTGCATACATACACATGAATCTATGCATATATGTACAGTCATATATATATTTACTCATATTTAACTTTAATTTTTACTCAAAAGGTAGATATGATATTCTTTCACACCTTGATATTTTTACCTGACTGTATATCTTGGAAATCACCCCATATTTGTTCATAAAGATTTTCTGTTTTTCTTTATATGGCTATATAATACTCCACAATGTGGTATTATAGTGTATTCAGACAGTCTCCTATGCCTAGGCATTTTGTTCATTTGAAGAAAGACTTTTTCTTTGTGTATCACTTTTTCTTGGAGTATTTGTGTAGCATATAGCATATAGATTTATCTCCAAAAGGATCAAGTCTTTTTTTTACATGAAAATGCTTCATATTATTCAAAGATGACTCCCTAGCCTCGTGAAAAGTTTCATAGTTTTCTCCTATACACTCAGCCACATGTTTACAGGTTCCATTATTACGATGATTGAATGATAAGACCTAAAATGATACGTTTATCATATCAAAAATATTTTAATAAAAATACTTTTATTGGTGAACATATACCTTGGATTTTGCCAATTGTGTTTTATTTAAAGTGTATTTAGAAAGAATAATATAGATCAGAGAAGCACCTTCCTAAAGATATCCTTTGAAAATTTTAGTTTCCACCATTTTGAGAAAGGCAAAAATAAACTGAATCAGGTGAGTATGACCCCCTTCTACTCTTTTTCAGAGATCATTGCACTTACATTCTCATAGCTTTGAGATGCTTATGACTCAGTCAGTATAAGTTTAAAAAAATGAACAGATTTTAACAGGACAAAAAGTTAGTAAAATAACAAGGAAGGTGCATGGCTTTTGGTCCTAGCATTGTCCTTTATAACCTACAAGTCATTTTATATTTCTGGATTTCAGTTTTTTCCACCTCTACTATGTGAGCAGTTTGGACTAGTTGATCTTCAATGTCCTTTATAGTTTGAAAATGTATTCTTTTTTTTTTTTTTTTTTTTTGCTGTATTGGGTGTTCGTTGTGGTGCGTGGGCTTCTCATTGCGGTGGCTTCTCTTGTTGTGGACCATGGGCTCTAGGTGCGTGGGCTTCAGTAGTTGCAGCATGCAGGCTCAGTAGTTGTGGCTCATGGGCCCTAGAGCACAGGCTCAGCAGTTGTGGCACACGGGCTTAGTTGCTCCACGGCAGGTGGGATCTTCCCAGACCAGGGATAGAACCTGTGTCCCGTGCACTGGCAGGCGGATTCTTAACCACTGCATGATCAGGGAAGTCCCCGAAATGTATTCTTGATTATAATTATACTATCAATCTTTGCTGTCTATGTTTAACCCATGGCACTTCCGTAGGGAATAGCTGAGTCTATATCAGAATTAGTTCTTGAGTTTTCCAATTTTTTCCTAAAGTTATTATTTGAATGCCAACTGCCTATAGTCTATTGATTGTTATGTACCATGGAAGTTTGAAATTTTGAGTTACAGAGGCTACCATTTACCTAAAATTATAGGTAGAAATGAGAGGTAGGGAGGAAAAAAAGCTTGTCTATTAATTTATCTGCATTTGTTGTTGTGCCTATCACTATAGCAACTGTTCACCTTGATAGGTTTCTTTTTTCATTCAGAAAAATAAACAAGTGAGGTGAGAAGCAGAAGTGATCTGTGTGTTTACTTAAATTCTTTTATTCATTAAAGAATCATTTTTGAGAATCTTCTGTATAAAACCATGATTTTAGATATTAAGAAAATTAGACATAAAACAGCACTGTCAATAAACATGCAATTTAACTTGAGAGAGGTAAACCGTAAATACATGAGAAGAATTGCAAGCATCAATCTTAAAAATACAGATTATGCTTATCGTGTTAGGGAAGACTTAGAATAGGTAGAATTAATGCAGAAAGACTTCTTGCATGAGAATAAGTTCAGTGCAAGATTTGAAGTGAATCAATCTGCTTCTCACTATAGACTGAAGCTCCATTTTTCCTCTCCTCTAGAGTTTGGCTATAATGTGACCCAGTAGAAAGCAAATGCAGTAAACTTCAGGCCTATTTTAGGTTTTAGTTATTATATGTTGATAAAATACTCAAAATAGGGTCATTTATGCTAGGTGACTCTGAAGCTTCTGTGTTAACCCTTTTGCAATTGGCTAGCCAATTGGCTAGTCAGCATTCTGACTAGCTCCCAACAATGATTAGAAGCACTTACATTTCAGGACCTTGGAGAGCTACCAGTGGCTGTGGGTTACATACCTGTTAGCCATTCAGAGGATTTGGGGCTCTCCGGTTCCCTTGAAAATACTGACTGAACTTCTTTTTTTTTTTTTTTTTTAATTTTTATTGGAGTATAGTTGATTTACAAGGTTGTATTACTTTCTGCTGTACAGCAAAGTGAATAAGTTATACATATACATATATCCACTCTTTTTTAGATTCTTTTCCCATATAGGTCATTACAGAGTATTGAGTAGGGTTCCCTGTGCTATACAGTATTGACTGGACTTCTTGAAGGCTAGTCTCTTTTGACTCTCTATACCCAACAACTGTAGATGTGCCTTAAAATATTTAACAATTTCTCTATTGATAAATAGCATACTCATTGTTTTTGCTCTTACAATTATTTCTTCAGTAGACATCTTTGTACATATATTCTTCTGTCCTGGTGCTTTTACTTCTATAAAGGTAAACTCCTAAATCTGTAATACTAGATGGGTTTCTTTATGTAAACATCTTTATAATGCCTGGGCAATACTTATTTTCCTCTTTTACTCTAAGCTGTCTCTTACACCAACACCTAAGAGGTCCCCTGCAGCATACTTAACATCTGTGAAATTAAATACGAACTTTTTCAGAAGAGAATGGAGACATGCATTTGATATAGCTTTGTAATTTGTATCCTGTCATACTAATCTTCAGGCCTTTAATTTTGTTGTGGGGATGAGGTGAAAATACTTTGAGGAATTCCAGGAAAAAGAATACCTTAATGTGTGTTCTGAAAAAAATAAAGTAAGTTTAAGCAAATGAATGTAATGTGTTAATATTAAGGGTTTTATGGCCAAAAAAGTGTAAGCTTAGTTGAAAACAGAATGCATGGTTCTTTAAACAATGGCATCTCTGAAACTGGCATGCTGTTATAAATATCTTTCTGTTAAGTGTCTTGATGCTAGGCATAATTTATACAATCATGAAAAAAATTAATTTGTGTTTTTAATAATGAAACATAGTTTGTGTTTTAAAGATTACCTAAAAATCACATCCTAATTTTTTTAAAAGTATAATCATACCTTCACAGATCATCAAGGAACAATATTAGCCATTGATTTTCTAAGCTAACCATGAAATTATTAATTTAGTTTTCTTTTGGCTTTCCTTCTCCTATTGAATTTCTGGTATAAAGAATTGATGTGGTGTAACCTCACAACAGATTTTAAATCCCCTTAATCTGTATTTTAAATTGTATTATTTTTACACAAAAAAATGAGTTCTGCTTCATCTCTTTTTATCCTTAGGTAACAGCTAAGAAAGCCTTAATCTAGAGATGCTTGACATTTTGAACTCTTAAATTTTTTGACTGCCTCAATTTTTTTTTTCAGTGAGGTAGGACATAAATAAATTGAAAAGAACAGATGTTAATCTTTTGACCCATTTATATTGATCCACAGAGGGAGTAATAGAGCAATAGCTACCTTTAGAATGTACAAGTGAATCTTTGAGAGAATTTTTAAATTTCATTACTTTTAAAATATATTTTATATGTTCATCATAAAATTATGGCCAAAATCATGTAATGATTAGTTTAATCGAGGAAATGATCTGTTTTTGAATTTTAACATGAACAGTGTTACCGTTATTAAAATGGTGTTTTGAGATTGTCGTTAAAGCAACAGGAAAGACATTACATAAATCACCCACTTGGTGGGGGGCGGAAATGAAGAAGAGACAAGATGACTCACATTTACTTTAAGGCTGGCCAGAAAAAAAAAAAATGCCGTAGATTTGCTAGCATCTATTTTATAAGATGACAACAGTTTAATAGCATTTACCAACATCAGATTTTGAGTCTGGGATAGAACAATGTTAGAGCCAACAGTTTGTATTTGGCAAAACTTAATTTCGCCAGCTTCAATTTCCTAAATTGGGATTTTGCTGAAATGGCAGTAGTTTCCAGAGCCCTTTTCTGGGGTCTTGGTGACATTTACCTGAATCTTGAGCGAAAGGCCGGAGTCATGAGTTAGATCCAATTCTTACTCTGTTTTTTTAGTAACCGTTAATACGACTACCCACGGCTGTTTTTTTTGCAGTCTTTAAAACTCTGTCTACCAGTAGTTGAAAGAATGCTTCGTCCCTATTCTCTGTGTATATATTGTGTATGCAAGCATCCTGCCAATATAAACAGTGAACGTATTAGCATATTTTATAGTTTTCATGCTTATCCCGGTTAGAGAGTAAATTTCCTAAAAAAAAAAAAAAAGAACCATGCCCTGTTATTTTTCAGCTTTAGTGCAGTCTGATTGACATTTAACATTGTATAAATTTAAGGCATACAACGTGTTGATTTGCTACATGTATATTGTAAGAAAAGATTACCACTATAGCATTAGCCAACATATGGATCACATCACATAGTAACTATTCTTATTTGTGCTGCGAAAATTTAAGATCTGTTCTCTTAGCAACTTTCAAATATATAGCACAGTGTTATTAACTATAATCATCATGCTGTACATTAGGTCCCCAACTCTTTTTTATCTTATAACTGGAAGTTTGTATTCTTTGACCAATGTGTCACCATTTCTCCAAACCCTCAGACCCTGACAACCATCATTCTACTCTCCGTTTCTATGAGAAGCAGCTTTTTAGGATTCTATACTATAAGTGTTATGATACAGTATTTGTTTTTCTCTGACTTAACTTCACTTAGCAAAATACTCCCAAGGCCCATCCTTGTTGTCACAAATGCTATGTTCTCTTTATAATTAACCCTCTCTCATTCCCATCCCTGTTCCACAGGACCTAGCACAGTGCTTTCATGTAGCAAACTTACCCATCCACTCACTCATACATTCTTACTGTCCTGTCCTGTAATTAGCCTAACAATAGATGTTTCATCAAAAGAAATGAGACATTCATAAGCAAAAAATGTACTTTAAGCATATAAATGTTTCTGGGTAGTTTCTTACTCTATTTTTTGTCACACTATTTAGTTGAGATTTCCAAAGCTATAGATCAAGAGACCTAGATTCTCCCTTTGTGACCTTGTGAAATTCATTAGAACCTTATCTACTTCAATTTTTTCATCTTTAAAAGGATACGTCTATTCAACTTACCCTATAAGAAGAGTAGTGTATGGATAAAACTAGGAAAGAGTTCTGAAAATGTTGTGAGAAAGTAGATTTTTTTAAATGTTTGTTTAAATAGGTAAAATTGGAAGAATAAGCACATGGGTCATACACATATACATTATATACAAATATGCATATACATATGTGTGTGTGTGTATGGGTGTGTTCTTTTCCTACACGTGTGTGTGACTGTATATCTTTAATTGAGACAGAATTTCCATTCTGGTAGTCAGACCATAAGTTATACTGACTTATTGTGTTGTGAAAGCATCCTGAATCTGATTTTTTTTTTTTACATAATTCCTGCATTAAGAAAAAATATTTTCACATGCTTCAGGATCACCGACTGCTAAAATGAGACCTTGTGATTTGAATGGCTCAAGCTTCATTGAGAAGTGGCTGTATTTCTGTAATACTTTATTGAGGTCAGACTAAAAATAGAAGCCAAAGCCTTATGTATATTGCTATCTCTCAGTGACATAGCTACACATGGCTTTTCTGCCATCTAGACCTTAGTTGATTCAATGACAGGTGAGGCCAGCTGTAAGATTTAGTTATGGTGGAAATAGTTGATAATCTTGGTCTGTTTCTGTAGCTTTCAAAGTTTTAGCCCTGTATGAGAGAAGTATTTTAGATCAAAACATGCAGAGGTACACTTCACAAAAATACCAAGGCAACTAAGGCACATTTTGCAGTGGTAGCAACAGTGCCAATTAGAATATGATCTTTGAATTTAAATTCCCAGGGATAGGGTTACCATGACTGAGGTCTTAGGCTAGTTCAACCCCTCTATAGATTTTGATGAATGCTGCAGGCAGAATATAGGGAAAATAGCCACACTTTGCTGCTTTCAGTTAAAAATCGGTTATCATTTTGATAAGTATTTGAGACTTCACACATACTGGAGCTGTCATGGTGATTCAGGATTTGGGGAAGGAACATTTCCAGTTTTATTCGTTCTTTACTTTGCAAAGCTCAGACTTTATGAGTACATGTGTCTGGAGTTGTATCTTTGTAGAACTGCTGCTCCTTGGGTTTTGGATTCACACTTCAGAGTAATGGCAAGATATGGGAGTTTGTTCCGTTTTGATATTGCAGGTGTGTGCACGCACTTACACCTTGACATGTCCTGATGCTGTGAAGAATGCACTCCTGTATCCAACAGAGTCTATTAAGTAGACCAGCTTCTTCTGACGTTATCAGTATAAATCAGAAGCTTCAGATACAAGCATGAAATATCTGTTGAAAATAATCAGAAAACAGAATTGTATCTTAAAAGAAAGCATTAGTAAGCAGTGGTGTGAATGGTGGACTGGGTTTACCAGTTACATAGATGTAATGACATAATAACTGTAATCATAATAAAAAATAGTCATTCCACTGTGTTTATTATTCTCATTTTTAGAGATTTTTCAGATTATTGGGAATGACATCCCTAGAGATAAATGTAAAACAAAACCATGATCATGATAATAGCAAAACTTTTTTTTTTTCTTAAGGAAGATGTTGGGGGTAGGAGTTTATTAATTAATTAATTTATTTTTGCTGTGTTGGGTCTTCGTTTCTGTGTGAGGGCTTTCTCTAGCTTTGGCAAGCAGGGGCCACTCTTCATCGCGGTGCGCGGGCCTCTCACTATCGCGGCGTCTTTTTGCGGTGCACAGGCTCCAGACGCGCAGGCTCAGTAGTTGTGGCTCACGGACCTAGTTGCTCTGTGGCATGTGGGATCCTCCCAGACCACGGCTTGAACCCACGTCCCCTGCGTTAGCAGGCAGATTCTCAACCACTGCGCCACCAGGGAAGCCCAGAAAAGCTTTGTTGAAAGTGTTTATGTGTATTTTAAGCAACTTACATACACTATTTACCAATTATCATAACAAAATTGTGAACTAAATGCTGTTACTCACAGATAAAAACCTAGGTTTCAAAGGGTAAATCACTTGCCCAAGGACCTGCAACTAATGCAGGACAAAACTAGTACTGAGAACTAGATCATTCTGACTCTCAAGCTCATGGTTTTAATTCCTCTCAATTTTCTAAAAAGCGTGATTGGAACAACTGGTGGCCTACATAATGAAAAACTTTGAAGTTTGTGTGAAATGGAAGTATTTGAGGATCTATCATGTTAAGATGGTTAAGCTTATTCTGTGTGGCTCCATATGGCATAACTAGGACCAATGAGTAGACATCGCAAGCATGAAAATTTCAATTCTGTTCATTTTATTAAAAAAATAAAATAGAATCTTCTGGAAGGAATGAACGCCCTGTCATTGGAAATTATTGATCTCAGACTTCAGACAAAAGTCAAGTAGAAGAGTTTCTCATGGAGGACACAAAAAACGAGTTAGATTATTTCAAAAGTTCTGTCTACTGCTAAGATCCCACACTTCAGGTTTTAACTATTTGCAAGTGTTAATTTGTGGAGGCAAAGTAGAAAACATCAATAATGCTACTTTTTGAGATTACTACATACCAAGATTTCACTTTATGCTATTCTATTGAATTTGTTAATAATTTATTTTGGAGGGCAAGGGAGGGGCAAGTTTTGACAAATTCTTACACTCAGGATCTTTCATTATTTCTTACTGGAGATTATATTGTGGTTAGTTAGGTAAATTTGCCATTTTTGGTGATAGAAAGTTTCAGGTAGATGTTGTTACTTTAAAAAGCCCTTACATAAAGTGGATAACTTTTGAGATGGAATTCATTCTGGACTTACAAATTCCACATCTTCTAGGGGAACATAAGAATGGAATGTTCTCCTTTAATGTTATCTGAAATTTCAAAGTAAATAATGCATTTTTAAATACATACTAAGAGCAAGAAGGAGATGCAGTTTTTTGACTTTTAAAAATACATAATTTAAAATAATTTTTGATCATTTTGTTTCATTGGATATTGTTGGGCCTATCTGCTTGCTGAAAATATTTTTTTCCTACCTAATGTGAAAGATAAAGCACCACAGAGGTTACCTTTATGTCAATCATGTTCTACTCACTTGTTTTTAAATGGATTTCCTCCACTTTGACAATTCTAATATGCCTCCCTGGTCACACCCTCTATTCCCCTGTCCCCCATATACTACTACTGAGATTCATTGCTCTTGATATAAATAATAAAATAATTATGGTACATATGAAAGTAAGCCTTATACTTAGATGAATGTAAAGGGGAGTGTGTAGTTGGCCATGGGCAGTTTCTTCCTAGCTTGAACGTATTAGTTTATCAGATGAGGGAGAAAGAGTTGATAAAGTTCATAAGAAGTAAGGAATTTTGACTCTTTGAATTGAAAATAATAGCATTCATGATACAGGATTATGAAAACTCAGGGCCACTTGGACAGATGGACTCTGAAGAAATTCTCTTAAGTGATTCGTGGAAACAGCTGGGTGAATGGTCACTGTGCTAGGAGTGTCTAGAAATTAGACGCTGTGAGAGAATGATCATATATTGTGGAAAGTCCCCTCTTCAGATAAAGAAGCCTGCTATGATGTAAGCAAACTGAGTTACATTGGTGTGGTGTGACAAGGGAGAACACACAGAATTCCAAAATGAGACTGTTAGGGGAAGTGAGCACATGTGTTCTGTTGATCGTGGTTTGAGTTGGAAGTTCATAGGGATTTCAGAAATTGGGCAAGACTTTGGTCCCATTGATTTCTTAAGGAAACATTTCATGCAAATTTCATGGGAAATAGGTTGGACTTAGCTTGAATTTGTGACAGCGGGGCTGGAATGCTATGTTTACAAGAATGGAGAGCACAATGCTGACATTAATGATGCCATGGAAGAGTAAACAGCAGGATATGGTGACAGATTGAATGCATGGGGGGGACCTAAATGACATTACTGCCTTGTGGCTAATGTGACAACAAAACAGCAGGATATAGATTGTGTGACAATTGCTTTCTGTCCAACGACAACCACAAATGGAATAGTAATCACACCAGGAAATTTGTTTCTAAATAAATCAATATATGTGACCAGGTATGCATCTAATGAAGGTAAAATTAAAAATGGTCCATAAATTAATGAATCCAGTTAGCATCTATATCTTCTTTGACTTTTGCTTGATTTTTTTAGATACTTTATTTATTTATTTATTTTAACATCTTTATTGGAGTATAATTGCTTTACAATGTTGTGAAGTTGTATTAGTTTCTGCTTTATAACAGTGAATCAGCTGTATGTATACATATATCCCCATATCTCCTCCCTCATGCGTCTCCCTCACACCCTCCCTATCCCACCCTTCCAGGTGGTCACAAAGCACCAAGGTGATCTCCCTGTACTATGCAGCTGCTTCCCACTAGCTATCTGTTTTACATTTGGTGGTGTATATATGTCCATGCCACTCTTCTCACCTCGTCCCAGCTTACCTTCCCTCTCCCCATGTCCTCAAGTCCATTCTCTACGTCTGTCCTGCCCCTGGGTTCTTCAGAACCATTTTTTTTGTTTTGTTTTTAGATTCCATAATTATGTGTTAGCATACAGTATTTGTTTTTCTCTTTCTGACTTACTTCACTCTGTATGACAGTCTCTAGGTCCATCCACCTTACTACAAATAACTCAATTTTGTTTCTTTTTATGGCTGAGTAATATTGCATTATATATATGTGCCACATCTTCTTTATCCATTCATCTGTTGATGGACACTTAGGTTGCTTCCATGTCCTGGCTGTTGTAAATAGAGCTACAGTGAACATTGAGGTACATGACTCTTTTTGAATTATGGCTTTCTCAGGGTATATGCCCAGTAGTGGGATTGCTGGGTCATATGGTAGTTCTGTTTTTAGTTTTTTAAGGAACCTCCATACTGTTGTCCATAGTGGCTGTATCAATTTACATTCCCACCAACAGTGCAAGAGGGTTCCCTTTTCTCCACACCCTCTGCAGCATTTACTGTTTGTATATTTTTTAATGATGGCCATTCTAACTGGTGTGAGGTGATACCTCATTGTAGTTTTGATTTGCATTTCTCTAATGATTACTGATGTCCTTTCATGTGTTTGTTTGCAATCTGTATATCTTCTTTGGAGAAATGTCTATTTAAGTCTTTGGCCCATTTTTGAATTGGGTTGTTTGTTTTCTTGATATTGAGCTGCATGAGCTGCTTGTAAATTTTGGAGATTAATCCTTTGTCAGTTGCTTCCTTTGCAAATATTTTCCCCCATTCTGAGGGTTGTCTTTTCATCTTGTTTATGTTTTCCTTTGCTGTACAAAGGCTTTTAAGTTTCATTAGGTCCCATTTGTTTATCTTTGTTTTCATTTCCATTTCTCTAGGAGGTAGGTCACAAAGGATCTTGCTGTGATTTACATCAGAGAGTGTTCTGCCTATGTTTTCCTCTAAGAGTTTTATAGTGTCTGGCCTTACATTTAGATCTTTAATCCATTTTGAGTTTATTTTTGTGTATGGTGTTAGGGAGTGTTCTAATTTCATTCTTTTACATGTAGCTGTCCAGTTTTCCCAGCACCACTTATTGAAGAGGCTGTCTTTTCTCCATTGTATATTTTTGCCTCCTTTATCAAAGATAAGGTGGCCATAGGTGCGTGGGTTTATCTCCGGGCTTTCTATCCTGTTCCATTGATCTGCATTTCTGTTTTTGTGCCAGTACCATTTTGTCTTGATTACTGTAGCTTTGTAGTATAAACTAAAGTCCGGGAGCTTGATTCCTCCAGCTCCATTTTTCTTTCTCAAGATTGCTTTGGCTGTTCGGGGTCTTTTCTGTTTCCATACAAATTGTGAAATTTTTTGTTCTAGTTCTGTAAAAAATGCCATTGGTAGTTTGATAGGGATTGCATTGAATCTGTGGATTGCTTTGGGTAGTATACTCATTTTCAGAGTGTTGATTCTTCCAGTCCAAGAACATGGTATACCTCTCCATCTGTTTGTATTATCTTTGATTTCTTTCATCAGTGTCTTATAGTGTTCTGCATACAGGTCTTTTGTCTCCTTAGGTCAGTTTATTCTTAGGTATTTTTATTCTTTTACTTGCAGTGGTAAATGGGAGTGTTTCCTTCATTTCTCTTTCAGATTTTTTTGTCATTACTGTATAGGAATGCAAGAGATTTCTGTGCATTAATTTTGTATCCTGCTGCTTTACCAAATTCATTGATTAGATCCAGTACTTTTCTGATAGCATCTTCAGGACTCTCTATGTATAGTATCATGTCATCTGCAAACGGTGACAGCTTTACACCTTCTTTTCTGATTTGGATTCCTTTTATTTCTTTTTCTTCTCTGATTGCTGTGACTAAAACTTCCAAAACTATGTTGAATAATAGTGGTGAGAGTGGACAACCTTGTCGTGTTCCTGATCTTAGAGGAAATGGTTTCACTTTTTAACCTTTGAAAACGATGTTGGCTGTGGGTTTGTCATATATGACCTTTATTATGTTGAGGTAAGTTCTCTCTATGCCTACTTTCTGAAGGGATTTTATCATAAATGGGTGTTGAATTTTGTCAAAAGCTTTTTCTGAATCTGTTGAGATGATCGTATGTTTTTTCTCCTTCGATTTGTTTATATGGTTTATCACATTGATTAATTTGTGAATGCTGAAGAATCCTTGCATGCCTGGGGTAAAACCCACTTGATTACGTTATATTATCCTTTTAATGTGCTGTTGGTTTCTGTTTGCTAGTATTTTGTTGAGGACTTTTGCATCTATGTTCATCAGTGATACTGGCCTGTAGTTTTCTTTCCTTGTGACATCTTTGTCTGGTTTTGGTAGCAGGGTGATGGTGGCCTAGTAGAATGAGTTTGGGAGTGTTCCTCCCTCTGCTAAATTTTGGAAGATAGGTGTTAGCTCTTCTCTAAATGTTTGATAGAATTCACCTGTGAAGCCATTGGGTCCTGGGCTTTTGTTTGTTGGAAGATTTTTAATCACAGTTGTAATTTCAGTGCTTGTGATTGGTCTGCTTGTATTTTCTATTTCTTCCTGGTTCAGTCTTGTAAGGTTGTGCTTTTCTAAGAATTTGTCCATTTCTTCCAGGTTGTCCTTGTTATTGGCATATAGTCACCGCAGTGTCAGTTGTTACATCTCCTTTTTCATTTCAAATTCTATTCATCTGAGTTTTCTCCCTTATTTTCTTGATGGGTCTGGCTAGTAGTTTATCAATTTTGTTTATCTTCTCAAAGTATCAGCTTTTACTTTTATTGATCTTTGCTATTGTTCCCTTCATTTCTTTTTCATTTATTTCTGATCTGATCTTTATGATTTCTTTCCTTCTGCTAACTTTGGGGTTTTTTTGTTCTTGTTTCCCTAATTGCTTTAGGTGTAAGTTTAGGTTGTTTATTTGCGATGTTTCTTGTTTCTTGAGGTAGGATTGTATTGCTCTAAACTTCCCTCTTAGAACTGCTTTTGCTGCATCCCATAGGTTTTGGATCGTCATGTTTTCATTGTCATTTGTTTCTAGGTATTTTTTGATTTCTTCAGTGATCTCTTGGTTATTTAGTAGTGTATTGTTTAGCCTCCATGTGTTTGTATTTTTTACAGATTTTTTCCTGTAATTGATATCTAGTCTCATAGTGTTGTGATCAGAAAAGATACTTGATACAATTTCCATTTTCTTAAATTTACCAAGCCTTGATTTATGACCCAAGATATGATCTATCCTGGAGAATGATCCATGAGCACTTGGGAAGAAAGTGTATTCTCTTGTTTTTGGATGGAATGTCCTGTAAATATCAATTAAGTCCATCTTATTTAATGTATCATTTAAAGCTTGTGTTTCCTTTTTTATTTTCATTTTGGATGATCTGTCCATTGGTGAAAGTGGGGTGTCAATGTTTCCTATTATGATTGTGTTACTGTCTATTTCCCTTTTTGTGGCTGTTAGCATTTGCCTTATAAATTGAGGTGCTCCTATGTTGGGTGCATAAATATTTACAATTGCTATATCTTCTTGGATTGGTCCCTTGATCATTATGTAGTGTCCTTCCTTGTCTCTTGTAACATTCTTTATTTTACAGTCTGTTTTATCTGATATGAGTATTGCCACTCCAGCTTTCTTTTGATTTCCATTTGCATGAAATATCTTTTTCCATCCTCTCTCTTTCAGTCTGTTTGTGTCCCTAGGTCCTAAGTGGGTCTCTTGTAGACAGCATATATACAGATCTTGTTTTTGTATCCATTCAGCCAGTGTATGTCTTTTCGTTGGAGCATTTAATGCATTTACATTTAAGGTAGTTATCAACATGTATGTTCCTATTACCATTTTCTTAACTGTTTTGGGTTGTTATTGTAGGTCTTTTCCTTCTCTTGTGTTTCCTGCGTAGAGAAGTTCCTGTAGCATTTGTTGTAGAGGTGGTTTGGTGGTGCTGAATTCTCTTAGCTTTTGCTTGTCTGTAAAGGTTTTAATTTCTCCGTCAAATATGCATGAGATCCTTGCTGGGTAGAGTAATCTTGGTTGTAGGTTTTTCCCTTTTATCACTTTAAACATCTGCCACTCCCTTCTGGCTTGCAGAGTTTCTGCTGAGAAATCAGGTGTTAACCTTATGGGGATTCCCTTGTATGTTTTTTATTGTTTTTCACTTGCTGCTTTTAATGTTTTATCTTTGTATTTAATTTTTGATAGTTTAATTAATATGTGTCTTGGTGTGTTTCTCCTTTGGATTTATCCTGTGTGGGACTCTCTGTACTTCCTGGACTTGATTGACTTTCCTTTCCCATATTAGGGAAGTTTTCAACTATAATCTCTTCAAATATCTTTTCAGTCCCTTTCTTTTTCTCTTTTTCTTGTGTGACCCCTATAATTCAAATGTTGGTGCATTTAATGTTGTCTCAGAGGTCTCTGAGAGTGTCCTCAATTCTTTTCATTCTTTTTTCTTTATTCTTGCCTGTGGTAGTTATTTCCACTATTTTATCTTCCAGGTCACTTATTCGTTCTTCTTCCTCACTTTTTCTGTTGTTGTTTCCTTCTAGAGAATTTTTAATTTCATTTATTGTCTTGTTCATAATTGTTTGTTTGTGCTTTAGTTCTTCTAGGTCCTTGTTAAACGTTTCTTTTATCTTCTCTATTCTATTTCCAAGATTTTGGATCATGTTTACTATCATTACTCTGAATTCTTTTTCAGGTAGACTGCCTATTTCCTCTTCATTTGTTTGGTGTGGTGGGTTTTTACCTTGCTCCTTCATGTGCTGTATGTTTCCCTGTCTTCTCATTTTGCTTAACTTACTGTGTTTAGGGTCTCCTTTGCGCAGGCTGCAAGTTCGTAGTTCCTGTTGTTTTTGGTGTGTGTCCCCAGTGGCTAAGGTTGGTTCAGCGGGTTGTATAGTCTTCCTGGTGGAGGGGACTGGTGCCTGTGTCTGGTGGATGAGGCTGTATCTTGTCTTTCTGGTGGGTAGGACCGTGTGCAGTGGTGTGTTTTGGGGTGTCTGTGACCTTATTATGATTTTAGGCAGCCTCTCTGCTAATAGGAGGGGTTGTGTTCCTGTCTTGCTAGTTGTTTGTCATAGGGTGTCCAGCACTGTAGCTTGCTGGTCGTTGAGTGGAGCTGGGTCTTAGCGTTGAGATGGAGATATCTGGGAGAGCTTTCACCGTTTGATATTACGTGGAGCTGGGAGGTCTTTGGTGGACCAGTGTCCTGAAGTTGGCCCTCCCACCTCAGAGGCACAGGCCTGACACCTGGCCGGAGCACAGAGATCCTGACAGCCACACGGCATATGCCTGGCACAGTATTAGATGCTCAAGAGACAGGAGTCAATGAGAGACATGATGTACTCCGCCCTCCTGAAGTTTATATCCAGTTGTATTTATATTGAGCATGGCATATAATTTCCTTGTCTGAATTCATCTGTGGAGGGAGAGGATAAAGCCACCACGTCCCACTCACTGCGCTCTTGGGGAAAGCGCTTTGCCTCCTCGGCCTCGCCAGGGCCTTGCACTGGCACGTGTAGGGCAAGTGTGGGGGTACCTAGTGCCCAGATGCCTGTCTCCTTGTGGCATTTGGGAGGTCAAGGGGGACCACTTTGCCTCCCAGCAGGAAACTCAGCACCCCCGCCCCCAGCAGAGGAACCGGCAGATTAAAGGCCACAGCCACACAGTGGGCGAAGGATGCTGCAGCTTGGCTCAGGACGCTGGCTGGGGCAGCGCCCCTGCTTGACTTTTTATAACAAATGTCAACATAGAGAAGTTATGGATTTGTGTAAATGTAACAGCAGTTTTCATTTTTCCATTGCTGGCTTACTGGATAACACGCATTATGCTAAGTGTTTTATATGCATCATTTTATTTAGTCTGTCTATGTACCATTTTCACCCCCTGTGTGTAGATGGCAACATTGAGGTTTAGGAAGGTTGAGACTCTTGCCCAAGTTTATGTAGCCAGTAAGTGGTAGAGCTAGGATTTAATCTTTACCTTTCAGACCCAGACCCATTCTCTTTAGAATTTGGCAGCCTACTTCATAATTAACTTTGAGAGCATGACCTACCCTGGAGGCAAAACCATTATTCCTCAATTAGCATTTGAAGTAGACAAAGCATGAAAGGAAGTGGCCCTGACAGAAGGGGGAAGCCAGAAAAGAAGCATACAAACAAGCAAATGCACAGATAGGTTTTTAGTAACCCAACCAACCATTTTCATCATCATTATTAAGAGCAACCACACTACAAAGAGATTGATGTCCAGATTGTGTTGTAGCCCGAGTTGACATATTTTCATTTTGTAAACTGGCCATTTTATAAGAATCAGTATGTCTTAATGTAACTAGTTCATCTCAAATGAACTAAAGAAAGAGCCATGGGAAAAGGCTGGTTATGGAGACAGAACAAAACAAAAACCCATGACTTCAGCTCTTTGTAGAAATTAAGTGTGCCTTTGATATCTCTTAATGAATTATAATTCAAACCAGAAAATAAGGATAAAGGTATATTTTATGTTAGGCTCTTTGATTTTACTGTGGGCAGGTCACTTAACCTCTTTGCACCTGTTTCATCATCTCTGAAACAGGAAGGAAAATATCTTCCTTATAGACCACCTTGTTGTGAACCTCCAATGCAAGTCTTTTAAAGCCACTAGAGACTCATACAGCACACCCCAGGTGTCAGAGGGGTCCTTAGTTTGAAGATTTTCCTTTTTCCCTTGGTGTTTCGGAGTTCAGAGTTAGTTAAACTTTAGTATGCAACACAAGACCTGATTCTTGACTGAAAATATCCCTTGAAGAAAAGAAATCTAGATATCAGACTACCTTGAAATATTCATTTCTGTTGGCACACTGTGAAGATTAATGTGGTGTTTGCCCAATACATGAAGCTACTTACAGAAAACTCTTAGGAGCAGATTTAAAAGACTGATTATTATTTTTATTAGTAGTAGTATTATAATCACTTATCCCAATATGATGTTAAAGAATGCGCACAGCCATTTGAGAAACTAAAGTGGAAGAATATTTTTTGCCACCCTCAATTTCATCTTCAGGACCACTTACTCAGCATCCTCAGTGCTTGCTGCTTCTGCTGGCTCAGAAATCAACAGTTTGTTAAGGGAATGAATGCCACGTTTGCCTGTAGTTGCAAAATTCCAGTTTGATTTTTGACTCTTTCAACAGTATCTTTAAAATCTCTACTGAATAAAGGGATTGAGGATCAGTATTTACTGAAATTGCTATTGGAACTGACAGAAGAGATTTTTGATTTAGATTCAAAAATAGAGAGAAAAGCACAGATGATGAAAGAAAACTGGAAATCTAGGAGAGACGCCCTTATCTTTTGACTCATGGGTTTACATCAGTTTTGCAGAACAACAGTATTTATACTGCATGATGATTTACACAGTTGCATGGCTTCTACTTTTATAAGTGAAAGAAATGAAAAGGTGTTGGGCACAGAGGACATTTATTTGAAATCATTTTGTATGCAAGTGATGGAATCAGGAAACAAGCAGCAACAATCGTGCCTTGCACAGCGCTGAACACGTCGTATGTACTTTGTAAATGCTTAGTGGTCCAATAAGTGAGTTCTGTAAGCCCAGGGCAGTTACTGACCATCACCTGTACCAACAGTGTTCCTAATGATCATACAGGATATTTGGATATGCAGACATTCCCTAAGGTCTAAGTGTCAGCTCCTCAATATCCATCACACAAAAATAATCAGCTCTGTACAGTTTTCCTCACTGAAATGCGTTCAGAAAAACAGAAAGTAAGCTGAATTTGAACTTTTGAGAGGAATGATTGAGGATAAACAAGGAAACAAATAGACACCAGAAGGGCTGTTTCAAAAGGGATGACATAGTCACTAGGTCCATCTATGTTGCTGTGAATGGTATTACAGTAAGTCCCCCACATACGAACCTTCAAGTTGCGAACTTCCAAAGATGCAAAGCTGTGTTTGCATGTCCAATCACATAAGTTAGTTCACGTGTTTGGCATACATCGTCACGTGCGTGCATCCTCTACAAGTGGTTGTGCTTTTGTGGACTTTACTGTACTGTACGCTATACAGTATCTTTATTTCAAGCCCAGGATGTCCGGAAGCAAGCATAAAAGCAGCGGTGATGTAGCTGGTACTGCTGAGAAGTGCCAAGTGATAACGATGGAACTCGTTGTGCAACATGAGGAGCTTACTAATGAAGACCTGATGGAACTGGAGGCCCAGAGAAAGGACGAAGAGAGACAAGAGGAAGAAGAAGTAACTGAAGAACCGAAGAGATTCACGACGCAGGAAATGGCAAGGGGATTTTCTTTATTTGAGGAGGCACTGTTAGTTTTTGAGGCACAGGACCTGAACGTAGCACAGTACACAAAGGTTGTGGCAGCCGTTCAGAATGCAAACCAGTGCTACCGTGCCATCTATGATGAGATAAAAAGAGCTGCTACCCAGACATCACTGGATCATTTTTTCAAGAGGGTAGATAGAATTGAATCCAGCAAGGAACCAGAATCTGTGCCATCAACGTCAGGTGTGAGTGAAACTGCAGCTTGCCCTCCATCTCCTATTGCTGATGATCCTTCAGCTCTACCATCTCCCACCTCCTCTCCCTCCTCCAGTCAGTAACTCTTCTTGCCTGTTCACTCAATGTCAGCCCCAATATGCCAACTGTTGTACTGTACTACTGTACTTTTCAAGGTACTGTACCGTAAGATTAAAAATGTTTGCTTTATTTTTTGTATTTGTTTTTTATGTATTATTTGTGTGAAAAGTATTACAAGCCTATTACAGTACAGTACTATATAGCCGATTGTGTTAGCTATGTACCTAGGCTAATTTTGTTGGGCTAATGAACAAATTGAACTTATGAATGTGCTCTCGGAACGGAACTCATTTGTATGTAGGGGACTTACTGTATTTCATTCTGTTTTATGGCTGAGTATTATTACATTGTGTGTGAGTGTGTGTGTGTGTGTGTGTGTGTGTGTGTGTGTGTGTGTGTATACCACATCTTCTTTATCCATTTTTCTGTTGATGGACATTTAGGTTGCTTCTATATCTTGGCTATTGTAAATAGTGCTGCTGTGAACATTGGGGTTCATGCATCTTCTTGGATTAGAGTTTTCTCTGGATATATGACCAGGAGAGGGATTGCTGGGACATATGGCAACTCTATTTTTAGTTCTTTAAAATACCTTTTTCAATAATGGTTGCACTAATTTATATACCTAACAGTGTAGGAGGGTTCCCTTTTCTCCACACCCTCTCCAGCATTTATTTGTAGATTTTTAATGATGGCCATTCTGTCTGATGTGAGGTGGTATCTCATTGTAGTTTTGATTTGCATTTCTCTGATAATTAGCGATGTTGAACATCTTTTCGTGTGTATATAGGCCATCTGTATGTTCTCTTTGGAGAAATGTCTATTTAGGTCTTCTGCCCATTTTTTGATTGGGTTGTTTGTTTTCTTGTTATTGAGTGAAGTAAATCAGACAAAGACAAATATCATATGGTGTCATTATATATGGAATTGAAAATATGATACAAATGAACTTATTTGCAAAACAGATGCAGACTTACAGACATAGAAAACAAACTTATGGTTACCAAAGGGGAAAGGCGGGGGAAGGGATAAATTAGGAGTTTGAGATTAGCAGATACAAACTACTATATATAGAATAGATAAACAAGGTTCTACTGTATAGCACAGGGAACTATATTCAGTATCTTGTAATAACCTATAATGGAAGAGAATATGAAAAAGAATATATATATATAATATGTATAAGCAGGATCATTTTGCTGTATACCAGAAAGTAACATAATATTGTAAATCAACTACAATATAAAAAACAAAATTAAAAGTATTTAAAAAGGGATGGCATAGGAAAAATCAAGGAAAGGAAGGATGATGTACCTTGGGGGGGCATAATAAGTATGAGATGCTATCCTGATACACAAGGAGAACAATGTAGTAGGTGGTTGCTGATGGTTAGAACTAGCAATAATTATTGGAGGTTAGGTCCTTTCCATGGAAATGCCCTTACATGCCTTGTTGAAAGGTGGATCCTAGGAACTTATTAATAGAGTTGAACACAAGGTAATCCTGGAAAGTTGATTGAACCAGAGGATTTACTGACTCAAGATAAATTGCTCAGATTATCTTGATAATGTGGACTAAGAATTAGAAAGTAGAACCGTAGTATAGGGTACTAGACCTATAGATTAATATGGAGTTGGGAAGAAAGTTGGTATCCTGAAAACCCCAACTATAGGATTACTTTTGTTTGGTGGGAGCAGGACTCATGTACCATATAGACCTGCCAATCAGAAGGATGGGAAGATTGCTTGAGAACTTGACACTTTTCCTCTTCCCATTTCCAGTTCTCATGGCTCACATGCATACCCTGGACTTCCTGCCCTTGGGTCTTTGAGATATCCCAATCTTTTCTTGACATAGATTGATTAACTAAGACAGCTTAAGGTATAGCTTCAGAGACACTGTCAGTAGCGTTAGGAATGTTCCTCAGAGGCAGTATCAGTAGGCATTAGAGCATTAGATTGGGCAACAGAAAAAAATAAGTTTCCTAATCTTGGCTAATAAGAACACGCTGAGAAAATCAAGAGATTCTGTCAAGGAAAATGAAAACCAAGAGTAGACCCAATACTGTCTACAACTAAAGTAGCTGAATGTACCCAGAAATTTCCTTTAAAACTTCCATAAGCCTCCATTTAACACCCTCATGCTTTGCTACAATTAGCTTAAGTGTTTACGCTTTTTTTTTTTTAAATCAATAATGACATGGGTTAGAACTCTCTTAGATAAATGACCAACCTATCCAGTGAGTGAAACCCTTTAGCATCCCTGCTTAAATATCTCTGCTTGGACACTTCCAATATTTGATTCTAAGAGCTATTTAAACCTCACTTCCAAGTACTGGACAGCTGCCTAATATTGAGGCAAAAATCCATCTCTCTATGTACTTACCCATGGATTCTTGTAATACAAGATATTACAGTTGAATGATCCATCTTATATTGGTGAGCCTTTCACGTTCCACCTCATGATTTAATGCTATTAACTCTGCTTTCCTGAGAAACTAATGGCAACAAACAGTGTTTCTTTAACTTACTTATGTAAGCTGTGTTCTGACATATGCAATACGTATCATTAGAACTCCACTCATTCCAAACTTGGAATGATTTGGCAGACTGTGAAATCTTAATGGAATTGTAGCCCCTTCTGACTATATTAGCATGCCTATTAGTATCTCCTGTAATAAACATATCGTGTTTTATTTTAGGCAGTTCTGGGACTTTGCATTGCCATTATTCACAATTCACTTCATGTATATATATAAGTAATATTGTCTGGGGTTCTTCCTGTATATTCCCCAGTGTTTTCCCTTCCATTAAAAGGACCATTTATCCCATCAGAAAAGAATGGAGACAAATATATAGGAGTTCTCTTTATATACACAAAAACTAAATGCCTTTTAACTCTTCTCTCATGTATAGTAGCTGGAGATGGAGAGCTGGTATGGGATTGGCTAAAAGGATTTTTTGATGCATAGTTTCCCTCCTTGGAGGATAATATATATTTTTTCTTGACAATAGGAAATCAGAGAAAGATTGCTGCATTACAATTTGTTTTGCCTATCCTAATAGAACCAGGATAAAATTTGTATCCAAATTGAAAAATACTATGTAAGACAAATGAATATAGGCTACATCCATTGCCTATGTAAAATGCCAAGATTTGCTTCATACTTTATCCAGAGAAAGACAATTATTTGTCCAGTGTGTTTGCAATAAAGTATAATAACATGGAGTAATAAATGTTATGTTTCTTTCAGTAACTAAACTATAGTTACTATAACTATACTTAGTTACTAAACTTAGTACTAACTTAGTAACTAAGTAGTAACTTAGTAACTATACTTAGTTACTAAACTAAGTTACTATAACTTTCAGTCATTAAACATCATAATAGGAATGTTCTAACCACAGTTTACCTGTCAGTTATTCTGCATATGGATTTCCACTTACTTCCACTAAAACTGTTAGTGAACAAGGGTGTTTTCAAGAGGCAAGCATTAAAGAGCTAGGGCATTTACTATTAGTGAAGAGAAATAATAGGTTGAGAGGGTGTTTAAGGGTACCTCTGAGCATTCACTTAACTTAAAGCTAGTTAGAGCATTGATAGATGCAAGACACTGAGGGGAATGTGTGTTGCAATCTTAGAATGTCAGCATGTGTATATGCAGTCAAAAGGGAACATGTGGTCATGGTTTGATACAGTGAAATGAGAACACAATCGCCGTGTTTCAAAGGAGTTTAGAAGTAAATGCTCAAGTTTTCAAAAGACAAGTTTGTTGCCTCCAAAAATGTTTTAAGAAATTGTGAAACTGTCTTCCAAAGTGACTCTGCCATTTTGCACTCCCACTAGCAATGAACGAGAGTTCTTATTGTTCTACATCCTTGCAAGTATTTTGGATTTTAGCCTTTCTGATAGGTGTGCAGTGATATCTCATTGTTACTTCAGCCTGTACTAACTTTTGGATTTTGGATTTTGGATTTTAGCCTTTCTGAAGGGGTGCAGCGATATCTCATTGTTACTTCAGTCTGTACTAACTTAATGACATATGAGGTTGAGCATCTTTTCATATGATTATTTGCTATCTGCACGTCTTCTTTAATGAGAAGTTTGTTCACATCTTGTGCCCAGTTTTTTGTTTTTTTTTTTTTGTTTTTTTTTTTTGCGGTACGCAGGCCTTTCACTATTGTGGCCTCTCCCGTTGCGAAGCACAGGCTCCGGACACGTAGGCTCAGCGGCCATGGCTCACGGGCCCAGCCGCTCCGCGGCACGTGGGATCTTCCCAGATCGGGGCACAAACCCGTGTCCCCTGCATCGGCAGGCGGACTCTCAACCACTGTGCCACCAGGGAAGCCTTTTTGCCCAGTTTTTAACTGGCTTGTCTATTTTATTTTCTTTTTTTTATAATTGACATATAACATTATATTAGTTTCAGGCATACAATGTAATGGTTTGATATTTGTATCTGCTGCACAATGATCACCATAATAAATCTAGTTAACATCTGTCATCATATATAATTGCAGGGTTTTTTTCTTGTGATGAGAACTTTAAAGAGCCACTCTCTTAGCAACTTTCAAATATGCAATGCAGTATTATAATAGTAATAATCGGTTTGTCGGTGTTCTTATTGTTGAGTTTAAAGAGTTCTCTTTTTATGTTGAATTCCAGTCTTTTATAAGATAGGTGTTTTGCAGATATTTTCTCCTAGACTGTGGCTTGTCTGTCCATTCTCTTAACCTAATATTTGGTAATCATTTCAAAATGCAGATTCTAACCCTGAAGCTTAAATTAATACCCTAGAGTAAAGCAGAAGCGCGGAGTCCAGTCCGGTAGAACCCCTCCCCACCTTCTCCTTAGGGATGCCGTTAGGAATTCAGTTTGGAAGCCATTAAGTGCTCTCTGGAAGTGTGAGATTTGTGATGAGGAAGAACTTTTCAACTATCAGAAGAGCTCAAGGAAGAAACCGTCGTTCAGGGTAGTAGATAGGGTAGCCAGATTTAGCAAATAAAATACAGGCCACCCAATTACATTGGGATTTCAGGTACACAACAAATATTTTCTTTTTGCATAAATATGTCCCATGCAATATTTGGAATATATTTATACTGAAACATTTTTCATTATTTATTTTAAATTCCAATTTAACTGGGCAGCGTGTTTTATCTGGCAACCCTAGTACTAGATAAATAATTCTTAGTCCTGGAAGTGTCCAAAGTTGGGAGTCCATTTGGTAGAAATCTTGTTGAGGAGTCCCAAGTTGAAAAAGAGAGCTTTCAAGTGTCTTCCAAATGAGAAGTTCTATGATTCAACATTGCTATGTGAAGGAGAGGGCAGGATTTTGTGGTGTAGGAAAAGTTATTTAAGAGTCTTTTCCCTCTATTCGCACATCCTCGATTTCTCTTGGAGGATCTCAGTGACCTAATAAATGGATTCAAGAAAGCAATCAAAAAAAAAAAAACCAAACAAACAACAACAAAAAAAGCAATCATAGTTAATGTGTCCCTACCAATGAGCATCTTTATTTAATCCAGAAGATAGCAGTGTCTTAATTAACAGGGGATTTTTAAACAGTTTCTGATATTTGGTATTATCAAGGAAAACGCCTCTGAAGTAGGCCTGGCGATTTAGAGAAGAGGAAACTTTCTCAAATCTGAAGTGTGGAACATTTATAAAATGTCTCCAGTGTCAGTTCTCAGTTTTTGTACCAATGCCTAATTTTGCTTTGCAAGAACCTCCTATCGGGCTTCCCTGGTGGCACAGTGGTTGAGAGTCTGCCTGCTGATGCAGGGGACACGGGTTCGTGCCCCGGTCCGGGAAGATGCCACATGCCGCGGAGCGGCTGGGCCCGTGAGCCATGGCCGCTGAGCCTGCGCGTCCAGAGCCTGTGCTCCGCAACGGGAGAGGCCACAACAGTGAGAGGCCCGTGTACCGCAAAAAAAAAAAAAAAACCCTCCTATCTCTGCTTGTGGTCCATGAGGTTCATATGAGCATGACACTCACGTCTGTCAGTCACAATCACAGTGTTTAGTTCTACTGCTTCAATGATTGGCTCATAGATCTGGAGTCAATAGTAAGAGTCCAGAAAACTTGTAAGCACTGGTACATTTTTGTTGGATTTAGACCTGGGCAAATGTTATCATGTGCTTCTGGAATCCAAATGCTACCACTTAGAATCCGAGCATAATGCCAATTGGAGACAAATGCAAGAGATGGAAGAATCACATAGGGTTATCATCATATGATACCTTGGGTCAACACCTGTACATGGGCTTTGTGTCACTTGCAACCAAAAGGGTCTTGATAGAAGCGTAAATGGGTATATTCTACCAGTATATAATTCCTCTCTGATAGAGGATATTTACAGAGCTGAAGAGTGTTTCCTGTAACACCAGTGAGACGTGATTATAAATCAGAATCTGTAACCTGATAATGTATGGTCTTTCCCCATCCCAAACCTGTCTGGTGAGATTTACATAGAGAAGAGAAAACTACTTCAAAGAAGAGGAGGAATTCTCAACAGCGGTGAATAAAGCATGCAGTTTGGATAAATAACATAAGCCCATTATTGCAAGTCATATTGGGTAATTGTGCATGTGGCCTGGTTGACCCGGACTTCATAATTCCGTTTGGTGTACAGCTTTGTTCAGAGGCAAAAGATCAATCATATTGCAGCATGTGACTCTTTGATAATTGATATCAGTGCAAAAAAAAAAAAAGGAAATGAGTAAGCAAGGGAACATAGTTACTCATGTCTTAAAAATGGTTTTCATCCCTTTGGTTTGACTACTCACCTCCACAAGCTACTTGCCTATATAGGGCAGGAAGAAAATGGGACTAGAGAAATATGCCAACCTTGATAGGTTTCTAACAGCCGAGTGTAAACCTGTGTTTGGTGAACAAAAATGTAGCTCAGAGCTTTGTCAGAAATAGAGTTGTTCTGTTGATTATGAATTAACTTCATTTCTTAATGAAAGAGGCAGCTCTTTTCTTCTTCTCTCCATTACTGATAATTCAGGTTAAAATACAACACGGTCTGTCCTCCAGCTGAAACTGCTGTAATTAAATTATTCAGTCTTAAGGATTTTGGTTAATCTGAATCTATTATGTAAAAGTTCATTGGAAAGCTGGATGTACTTCAAATAACAAAGTTATAATTGGATACTGTTTTATTTTGTTTGAGGAATTTATTTTCCAATATGCTTTATAAATCTGAGAATTCAAAGGTCTATCCTGTCTCTCTTATTATGGAAACTGGGAAATGTAGAGAGAAGGAGAGAGATTTGTCATGAAAACGGTATATTCTACCTCACCTCCTCATCAAATAATTCTTGAAGTAAACAAACATAGTTTAGTAGATAGGACAGAGATATATTGTGAGATTTTTCTGTCTTATAAAAAAATGTATATACTTGTTGATATTGTAATGTACCCAACAACCTTTATAGAAAAATTATTTTAGAAAACGATTAAATGAGAACAGTCTGATTGATACTGTCTTTAGAAATAAGTTCTCTCCCCCAACACACACAGATATTAACAAATGGGTTGATCAAAATGTTTTTTTCCTCAAAATGTACTGTACTTAGGAGTGAGACAAGATCACAGTGTGTGCCTTATTATACACTCAAGACAAACCTCATTTAGTTTGTCGTATTATCCCTTTGGGTTTAGCCAAAGGACATTAATTTCAGCTCCAGTGAATTCTCAGTCTGCATGAGTTAAGTTTGCTGCCATCTGAAGTTTAGAATATCAACTGATCATTTTATACCTACAACTTAGTTACCAGTATATATTGCTAATTTTATATACATTTATTTGTAATGCCCCCTCCCCTCCTGACACCAAAGAAACCAGGTTATAACCAGTAGGGTAATGCATATCTGAGCCAGAATTTTAAACAGAAAAAATTTTAAGTTAAATTTGAATGTTTTGTCTCTAAAGGGATCACCTGTACTCTTAGATCAAATGCCAGACATGCAGCTGCACTGAAAGAGTTAACAGAAGTTCCTACTGTAGGCACTCACTCTGTCCTTACTGTTCTCCTGGCACCTTGGCTAGATGTCTTTTAAGCTGGAGTGACCACATAATTTATAAAACAACCTCGGGCACTTTTGAGAGAAAAAGAGGGTTCTATTCATAAATAAATACACTAGAGCAACTGGTATAAACTGAAATAGACGTGGCAAAACAGGGTCTGTGTTCACCCTAATTATAATGCTTTTAAGGATAATTGTTAAGGGACTTCCCCTGGAGGTCCAGAGGTTAAGACTTCACCTTCCAATGCAGGGTGGCGCAGTCGTTGAGAGTCCGCCTGCCGATGCAGGGGACATGGGTTCGTGCCCTGGTCCGGGAGGATCCCACATGCCGCGGTATGGCTGGGCCCGTGAGCCATGGCTGCTGAGCCTGCCTGGCTGGGGAGCTAAGATCCCACATGCCTCACAGCCAAAAAACCAAAACATAAAAACAGAAGCAGTATTGTAACATATTCAATAAAAACTTTAAAAATGGTCCACATAAAAAAAAAAAGCTAAAGATAATTGTTAAAGTCAACAGTCGTTCCATATAAAACATGCCAGATATTAGAGATACAATGTACAAGAAGAGTCATAGCACCTACCCTCAAGGAGATTGTAATCAGATGGGGAAGTTAAGCTCCCAACGGTAGAAGGAAAGGCTAATAAAGAGTAAAACGAATGATTTTTCCTGTTCAATTTTGTATTTGTGACTTTGTGCTTTTGTTGGACTTTATTCAGTGAAGTATTACAACTCCCAGCCTTTTGCTCTAGATGGTATTATAGCCTAGATCCTCTTCACTGGGTGGGGCATCCATCTCCCACCTATGTCAGCAGCTCATGGCTCACAGGTGCCCCAGTCTCTGGACCACGGCCTTAGTCTCTTGGGATTGCAACTCACTACCCCTAAGGATGCAGAAGGCTGGTCCCTGTGGCTCAAGCCCTCTTCCTGTGGATCAGGCACAAGATAGATTTGATGTTCTTTTGGCCCTTATGGCCACTGAGTGTTTACAGTGTGTCTAGAAACGGAACTTTTAATCTTATTGAATTTTAATCAATTTACATTTAAACAGCCATATGTGGCTGGTGGCTACTCTATTGAAAACACACTTCATGGTACAGTGTGTGGAGCCAGGCTTCTCCACTGTCTGAAACAACCCCCAGGATCACTGAACGCCAGGAGCCCTGACCTAAGCTGGTACCCAGTTGTGACATTGATTGTCAGTGTGTGGTCCCAGAATGTTGGTGTCCTACAGTCAGTTCTGGACGTTCGGCCTTGCTTCTTTCGCTATGATATTAGAGTTACAAAAGAATTCCTAATCAGTGTTCTCCCGGAGATTCTGAGTGAGATACCGGGGTCTGGCCTGAGTGGAAACTGATGTTTCTCTTGTTGGACCAAAGGCATTCCAAACAGTAACCTGGAACATTTTTCAACAAAAAAATGAAAATGTGAGGCCTCCTTTGATGACCTGATCTGTTCCTGGAACCATTCCAATTTGGTTTGGGGCCCAGTAGAACATCTTTGATCTGGAAATAAAGGATCAGGTTTGGTTAGTTCAATGAGGAAGAACAGAGTACAAAGTAGTACTCTTCTTTAGTTTCAAGCTAAAAAATATTGCTCTTATCACAGATCCACTGTGAAGTTTAAACAGATAAATATGAAGATAGATTTTGTACATTAGAGGAAAAAATCTTGTTTTTCGTTGTAGTATGTATAGAAAATGCTTAGGAAATGAAACCATTATGTCTAGTTTGTGGGTGTGCAGTACATGCTATAGAGTATAGACCCTACGCTGCTGCATAGGGACATTGGCTCTGAGGCCAGGTCTTTTTACCTACTTGCTGTGGAGTTTGAAACAAGTTACTTATTTTCTGAACTTCAATGTTCTTGCCTGTAAATGAGAACTTTCTATCCAGGCCCTCTCATGTGGTTTTGTGAGATTTCAATGGGATGACTAAATGTTTTGGACCTATAAACTTTTATGGAAACATAAGCTCCTGTAGTAGTTTGTTGGAGCTCTTTTTTGTGCTGTATTATTGTTTGTGGAGTCCACTGACCTCGACTTTATTAATCTCCATTAGCGGTTGTGATTTCAAAAGGCTAAAGTTTCCAAGCAGGTAACTTAAATAAGTAGATTAACCAAGTGAGGCCTGTGGGGAGTGGAGAGGCTCACCCCATCCACAAACACCCCATGCCGCCACCACACATGAATGTGGGCCCTTAACTTTAAGGAAGTTAAAGGACAACTTATAATAAATTTTGTGGGACAGAGTTCATTTGTTGTCCTTATCTAGCCTGTAGGCCACCAGTTTGCAACTTGCAAAAAGGATTTAAAATGTGTTGTATTGAAACATAGAACGCAGTAGAGAAGAAAAGCCGAGGAGAGAATCAAGGAATAGAATAAACTGTTTTCTGTTGATCCATAAGAATTTATTAGAGTCTACCAGGCTGAATGCTTTGGGAGATGCTAACAAAATAGAAAACATTGTCTTTGACCTCAAAGAGCATGGAAGGTCCTCAGGGCGTTATGCAAATGCATGAAGTCTTAGAGAAGGAGAAGAAAGCAAGCTGTAATTAGGTGTGAGATGGCTCAGTATAGCCAGTGCCACTCCAAGTGTGGGCTGTAGCCCGGTGCCATAGTGCACTGTTAATCATCCCTGATGAGATAAAAAACCACCATTGAGAATAAGTCCTTAGAAACTTCCAGACCAATGTGACAGAGTACTTCTTTGCTTGTGTAATTTAATTTTAAAACTTGAGGCTTATATTTTGTAGCTCTTTGTCTTTTAAAAAATTTTCCTTTCCTTATAATTCATATTTAGTGTATCTTACAAAAGTGTTTATCAGTGGTAGGTTTACTAAAAAAACAAAAAGCAAATAAACACCAACAAATCGCTGATTCTTCATGCCAACATATTGAGAGGCACTGGTAGATATCAGCAGTTGAAAAGTCGGAGAATAAATAACTTGCTATTAGATGAGAGTTGTTGGCCCTAGATTAATTTATTAGATGACTTATTCTTTAAAAGCTATCAGGAAAATCACCTTGAAATGGGTTTGCAACACTTCACAAAAGCTGTTTTCACTGTGAGAGGCAGACCATAAGCAGACAGATGTATAGAAGGCAGTTGACTATACTTAAGGGAAAACTTAACCAATTGCTTGTAAACCACTGAGAAATTGAGACTGGCTGAAAATCAGAAATTTGAAACATGTGAGAATGGAAACTCAGCTCAGTGACCCTGATAAGGCCACAGCTGACTGGCCATTGAGAATTCATAATGAAATCAAAACTTCTTTTTTGGTGGGGGGGGAAGGGATCCGTAATTATTTAGCTAATGGATAGCTTGGAAAATTAATCATTCTGATAATAATCAAGCTGATTTTCAGTGGCTCAACTTAATTCCAGAATTAAAGAAGCTTTCTTGAAAAGGTAAGGTCGATCACAAATTTCTGTCCTTACCATGTTAGCATGCCGGTGGAATAGCTCATTGTGGGCTTACAGGGAACGGGCATGCATACAGTTATGCATGCATAGTGGAGGAATCAGCTAGGATAGAATCATGGGTTAGTTCCACGCTGCTGCCCATCCAATTTTTTCTTCTTTAAAAACTTTCCTAACATTTTCTTCCATTCCTCTCTCTTTTATGGCATCATTTGTTCTTATTCCTAATCTGAGGACTTAACATCCATCAATTACTAAATTAAGACATACTTGCTTTGTCTGTTGAGGATGCGGATTCTCAAATGTGCCTTCCCTCATTCACAGACATTCATCGAATGCCTAGTTGGTGCAGCCACTATTCTACTAGGTACTAGAATTATGTTCTCTGAAGTAGCCTTTTCACGATGTTTATAATCACTTAAGCCACTTCGTATTTCCCTTTCATACTGTTCTGTCCTAAAATCCAGTAAGTAGGGTATATAGCAAAGAAGATATCAGTACTTGGGGTTGGGAGAGGTGGGCTGTGGAGAGCATGGTGGCTCAGAGTGGGTGTTGGTACTCAAACCTACTCTGAGGGTTCTTGTGTAGGAGTGTGGGCCACTGCAGGATGTCGGAAGCCAAGTAGGGTGTACACACAAAAAGCCTGTATGCAAACGTTCACAGGCTCTTTATTCCTAATAGCCCAAAACTAATTATAACCCAGATGTTCTTCAGCAGATAAATGGTTAAACAAACTGTGCTGCATCTATAGTTTGGAATACTACTCAGCAATAAAAGAGAACACACTACTGATGAATGCATCAGCTTGGATAGATCTCCAGGAAGTTAGGCTGAGGAAAAAATGCTAATCCCGCAAGGCCACACACTTGAAGATACCATTTATAGAACATACTTTGCTTGAAGGTACCATTTATAGAACATACTTTGCATAACAGAATTACCGAAACGGAGTCACATTGGTGGTTGCCGAGGATTAGAGGTGGTGGTGGTTGGTGGGAGGGGGTGCATGTGGTTATAAAAGCACACATGAAGGATTCATGTAGCGATAGGACTGTTCTGTATACTGAGTGGTCAGGTTTACATAAATCTATAACATGTGATGAAGTTGCCTGTAGCTAAATACATACACACACATACACACGTGAAATTGGGGAAATCGGAATAATATTGGTGGATTATATTAACGTCAATCTCCTGTTTTGTGATACTGTAGTTATGTAAGATGTTACGTTTAGGGCAAATCCAGTAAAGGCTATGTGGGACCTCTATATTACTTCTTAAACCTGTGTGTGTGAATCTGCAAGTACTTTTAAAATAAAACATTTTTTCCAGCTCTATTGAGAGATTACTGACATGTAACATGTAAGTTTAAGGTGTACAGTGTAATGAGTTGATACATATGTATAGTGAAATGGTTACCACAGTAAGGTTAGTTAACACCTCTATCCACTAACATAATTATCATTTTGTTTTTGTTGTGGTGAAATTATTTAAGACTTACTCTCTTAACAACTTGCAAATATATAATACAGTGTTGTTAATTATAGCCACCATGCTGTACATTAGATCTCCAGAACTTATTCATCTTACAGATGGATGTTTCTCTCCTTTGACCAACATCTCTCTATTTTCGTCTACCTCCCAGCCCCTGGAAACCACCATTATACTCTCTATTTCTGTGAATTCAGCTTTTCTGGATTCCACGTATTAAGTGAGAATAGGCAGTATTTGTCCTTCTCTGTCTGACTTACTTCACTTAGAATAATGTCCTCAAGGTCCATCCAGCTGTTGCAAATGGCAGGATTTCCTTCTTTTTATATGGTTGAATAATATTCCATTTTACATATGCATTTACCACGTTTTCTTTATCCATTCATCTGTCAGTGGGCAGGCACTTAGGTTGTTTCTGTGTCTTGGCTATTGTGAATAATCCTGTAATTAATGTGAAATGAAATTATGTCATTTCCTTTGGATATATACCCACAGTTGGAATTGCTGGATCATACAGTAGTTCTGTTTTCAATCTTCGAAGACCCTCCAAACTGTTTTCCACAGTGGCTGCACCATTCTGCATTCCCACTAACAGTGCACCAGCGTTCCCTTTTCTCTACATCCTTGCCAACATTTGTTGTCTGTCTTCTTGATAAGAGCCATCAAATAAAACATTTAATTAAAAGCCAAGCCAAGCCGAGGGCATTAATGTAGGAGGGCTGCCCAGTGCAGGGTGTCAGAAGCAAGCAGGCTGTAGAGGGTATTGAACAGAAAGGGTACCTAGCCCATGGTGTTGGATGGAGCCTGAGAGGATGAGAGAGCTGTCTGTATTGGGCTGGTTGAGGGATGATTCTGAACAAGATGTCCGATCCTAAGAGGTAAGAAGAGGATGTGCACATGGGGTGGCCAGGATATCAAGGTCAGAGTGGAAGCAGGGTGACAGGTTTTTCCCTGCGAAGAGACATCCTGGTGTGGTGAGCAAGTGAGGAGGGTGTTCACACAGGTTGCTTCACATGTGGGGAGGGTGATGAGGATAACTGATCATGAGATGTCAGAACGTAAGCAGAGTGAGGGCTGTGTCCACACAAAAGGGCAGCCTGGCCTGGGGGTATGGAGCCTAAGCAAGACGGAGGGTGCGTCTGTGTGGGAAGGTGGCCTGGAATGGGGGGTCATGGCTTAGGGAGGCTGAGAAGGGTATCCATGCACACAGTGTCAGGGCTCACGTGAGGTATGGAGGGCTTCCACCTGCTGCTGAGACACATGCCCAGGGAGGCGGGCAGTCAGGAAAGTAGTAGCCAGGTGTGGGGTGAGGAGGTAATCCATGTGAGGGAGAGACTTATGAAAGTGATGGGAGATTGGTTACATTCAGGGAAATTATCAAACAAGTGAATATGTTAAGAATAATAAGAACTAGATTTTTTTTTTTTACTGTTGGAGACAGGAGTCCAAAATATAAAAAGAGTAAACTAAAATGAACCCATTGGTGTTGGATTAGAATTAGAAGTAAAGTTATAATTTATGCTATGTTTATATATATATATATATATATATACACACACACAAACATATAAAAGAACTCATAAATATTTGTGTATTTCCTATCTCTGTCTGCTGAGATGACGTTGAAGCAGTGACACCCCAGAAGCACTAGACACACATATCACCCAGGTCTGGCTTCTGCAGACATTTCTTTGCTAAAAGAACTAGGGCTCTCTGAAGACATGGCTGATCTTAAGGCTAGAGCAAGGAAAACGTAAGATGAAACTGAAACATCTTCTTTTGAAATAAAGCAAGCAAGTGCTCAAATAATGACAGAGAAATGCCAAAAAGGTGCAGAAGCCAACTCAAAGAGCTGGCTTTGAGTAAATCTGGCACAACAGTAGCAAAAAAATAAATGACAGTAATGGGTTAAAACCCACTGAATCAAAAGAAAAGCTCATTCATGAGCCCGTACTGATATAAATGAGTAAATTATCAAATTTAAAGATTAATGAGGAACAAAATATTTACATTGCTTAACAGTATCTCGCTCTAAACTACTTACAGATCTTTAAAGAGTCACTTTACAGTGAGGAATCCTGGCAGAAACTACCCTAATTAAGTCAGTCAAGTGACCAAACAATGGGACAAATCAAAATTGTGTGTCATCCTTTGTTATAAAGCAGAAACTAACACACCATTGTAAAGCAATTATACCCCAAAAAAGATGTTTAAAATAAAAACAAAATTGTGTGTCATCTCATGGGATGCAATGATAAGAACAGCATTATTTCTATGATGTTACTGCCAAAGGTGCAAACCTCAATCTAATGAAGAGACGATATCAAACAAACCCAAGCTGAAGAATGTAGTCTTCAAACGATCCTGAAAATCAAGAAAAAAAATGAACTATTTCAGATTGAAAGATGCTAAAGACACATGATAACAGGGTTCTTTTGCTATAAAAGGCATTTTGGAACAATCGGCTAAACTAGAATGGAGTGACAGGATTAAATGGTAGTGATGTATCAGTGTGAGTTTCCTGCCTTTGGTCGATCTTTGCTATATTATAGAATATCCTTAAGTAATAGAATAAGGTGTAGGAAATACACACCGAAGTACTCCATAGTAATGGGATGTTGGGTTGGCAACTTTACTTCCAAATGGTTTAGTGGATTTTTTAAAGTTATTTCTTCGGCATTGGCAATATTTCTGTAAGTTTGAGATTGCCAATTTTAAATAACACATAAACAAAAATTCAAAAAACAGAATCACTTAGGAAGATTTTAACAGCTCAGTTCTTAGGTATTGAGAGTTATACGTATTAGCATGTAAAACAAATTATTGAGAGTTATACATATTAGCATGTAAAACACAGAAACAAATTATCTGTGCTTTGCAATCGTGAACCTGCAACATAGTCGCTCATTTTAGACTGTTAGGGAGAATTTAAATTATAAGTATAGGTAGTAGTAGAATGAACCTCCATGCACCCGTAATTCAGCTTCAACAATTATCAACACATAGTCAAATTCGTTTCATCTAAACCTTCTCTCTTCTTCTAAAAGGGTTACTTGAAAACAAATTGAAACATCATACCATCAGTAAACACTCTGGTGTACATCTCTGTATAATAACATCTCTCGTGTGTTTTTCTACTTAACCACAACACTGCTATCACACCTTAAATGCAAGGGAGATTTCTTAGTCTCTTCAAATAAACATTCAATGTTAAAATTTCTTCATTTATCTCATAAATGATTTTTACAGTTGCCTTGTTCAAAATCATCAAGGTCTACACATTGCATTTGATTAATATATTACTTAGATCTCATTAATCTGTAATAATTTCCTCCTTTTCTTTCTCTTCTTTTTGAAAAATTATTTGTTGTGTTTTAGAATTTCTCCCCTTCTGGATTTTTGTGGGTTACATCCCCGTGGAGTTATTTAATGTGTCCATTTATCCCCTGTGTTTCCTGTAAATTACCCTTGGGACTAGAGGCTTTCTCGGATTCAGGTTCCATTTGGGGGCTTGTTTTGAAGGTGCTTCATGTATTTCTTATTGCTCTGCTTTAGCAGATACACAGTGTCAGGTTGTCTGTCTTTCTGTTAAGATGAACCATCAGGCTTTCGTGTCATCTGTGAAGTCCATCCATTATAAAACTCCCCATGGGATTTTCACCTTTTGGGTTTATAAGCCATTGATTATTATTGCCTGGCTCCATTATTTCAATAGGGAATGCAAAATGATGGTATTCAGATTCTGTCATCTCTCACACATTTATTGGTTGGCATTTTTCTCTAAAGAATAACTTTCCCTGAACAACTATTTGATTACCCTGAGATGCCATTCGAATAAGAAGGAATAAGTGTTTGACTTTTCCTTTATGTATCATCGTCAAAAATTGTAAAGATAATATGATGATAGGAAAATTGTTTAAATTGATGAAAATATACTAGAGGAAGCAGTGTAAAGTAGATGCCAGAGAGAAGACTATGAAAGGATGCTGAATGTCTGAATGTCTTTTTTTTATGTACTTAATATCTCACTAGCTACTCTCCCAGTATAGCCATTTCCCTCCCACCCCTCCACCCCTGATGTTAGCAGCTAGCCGTCACCTTCATTGGAGATACAGAGGTGAACCAAATGTGTGTCTTCCATCAGCTTTCAAGAAAACAATCGCTACACATGTTCTCCAAGTTAAATATTTAGAGGCTTTGGGCTTCCCTGGTGGTGCAGTGGTTGAGAGTCCGCCTGCCGATGCAGGGGACATGGGTTCGTGCCCCGGTCTGGGAAGATCCCACATGCTGCCGAGCGGCTGGGCCCGTGAGCCATGGCCACTGAGCCTGCGCGTCCGGAGCCTGTGCTCCGCAACAGGAGAGGCCACAGCAGTGAGAGGCCCGCGTACCGCAAAAATATATATATATATATTTAGAGGCTTTGTTAATGTGAGACAAAATGGATATTGATAAAGCTTGGAGAAAAAACTGCAAACTACGTATGCAACCACAGTAACAGGATTCAGATTATAATACATTTATATCTGATACATTTAAATGGTGGCTGCCTTTGCAACATCCTAACTTTCTAGCTTTTTATTCCCAACTCTGGTTTGTCTCTATTATCTATAAGAACATTAGAGGATTACCGGCTCCTCGCTGTTACATAGATGATCTGTCCACTAAACGTAATTCATGCCCATCACCAAAATCGCTCTTAATGTGTCTGTGATCTAAATATTTTATGTTGTATTACGTTTGTTTGCTTTGCTTCTGTGGAGTGATCTCTAGTCAGCTGTACTTGCATAAAATCAGCACATTTTCATCTCTGCTGCACAGATACTGGCAGGAGACGGATGTTGGAGAGGGAAAAGAACCCTTAAAACAGTAAAATTCTGTTGAAAAAAATCAATAGTTTGTTTTCTCTTTGGAAAAAACAGGGTTATAGATTTCCCCCCCAACACACAATATTGATGGATTCTGTTAAAGCCCAAGAGAAATTTAGTTTTCAATGGAGTTGTTCTTTCACATATGCTGAGCTGATTGATTCAGTAAGTTGATATTCACACCAGTTGAAGGCAGGTGTAGAAACTGCTTCACATGAACAAGGAATATAGTAAAGCTAAGAGAAGTTTTTCAAACTCACAAGCAAAGGATGTAGTATCACTATATTCCAATACATTTAAATATATGCAAATATATTTAAATAATTTTGTTTAGGAAAATAATGTCCTTTTTTTGTGCTCACTGTGACCCACTTGGTAATAAAATACCACAGCATAATTCAGCACATCTTTTCGTAAATGGCTTTGCACGTTCTATGAGTTTCATCATGCCAGACCCCAGAAATAGCATACAGTCCGTGGATATTGCCTGCTCACATCTTAATAATGACCACTTTAGGCCTCAAACATATAATTAGGTTCCCAGTACTGAGCATCTCATTGAAGGATACTGCTAAGTAACCAGTCTGCAGACTACTTAATTAGCATAAACAAAAAAAAGCACCACTTACACTCTCCATCCTGGGGCACCAGTGGGCCCCTTTTCATTTGAAGCACTTGATGAGTAATTTTGTAAAGAGGAAGAGGTAATGAAGATTATTACCCTGTTGCACTGTTAGCCACACTTAGCATTGGGACTGGAAAGAATAGGAAATTAGAGGATAATATTAGCCTTCTTTCATATGAATTTTGAAAGTCGTGAATTGTTAAGTACATTTTATTCAAAATATAATAAGCATTCTGTGGAGGCCTAATCACTAGAAATCATTTCTTGGTCCCTTCTTGAGCTTCTTCTGGTTTTGGAAGCTCACAGTGAGACCCAGTGTAAAAGGAGACCCTGACTTTATTCAGTACGCAAGCTCTTCCAAAATTTCCTTAAAAAAACTTTGGCAAAAGAGATTACAGTCACCGTGTGTTCAATAACTTAATAGTAGTTTTTAGCACCTAATATGTGCCTGGCATGGTAGGTACAGATAGCAGTTGCTTACAAGTTGTTTACATCCTTGTCAGACTGGACAGAAAATAAATAATTTAAGGTGATGATAAGAGGAAGAAAATGGTGACATGATAGAGAATAATGGTGTTGGAGGAGATTTTTTTTTTTAAATTCTAAAGGTTTTTAAACAGGGAATTGAAGTGGTCTAATTAACTTATTTCAATAATCATTTTAGGTTCTGAGTAGAGAAATAATTTTAGGAGAATGAGGGGGAAAGTAGGGAGACTAGTTAAGAGGTAATTGCAATCCCATCAAGAGATGTAGTGCGTCAGACCAGGAGATTTCAGTGATGCTGGAGAGAAGAGAAGTGAAGGGATCCTGGATGTATATTGGAGATAAATGCAGCAGCCTCAGCTGATATAAAGAAAGGAAGGAATGAAAATGATGTTTAGCCTTCTAACATAGACAGTGTGGTAGATTATAGTACTATTGGTGCAGTCAAAATACCCAAAGGGAGGTTAGTTATTTGAACTAATAGCTTTGGAAGCAATTAACCTTTTCTTTTTTTTTTTTTTTTTTGCTGTACGCGGGCCTCTTACCGTTGTGGCCTCTCCCGTTGCGGAGCACAGGCTCTGGACGCGCAGGCTCAGTGGCCACAGCTCACGGTCCCAGCCGCTCCGCGGTATGTGGGATCTTCCCGGACCAGGGCACAAACCCGCATCCCCTGCATCAGCAGGTGAACTCTCAACCACTGCGCCAGCAGGGAAGCCCCAACCTTTTCATTTTTGGTGTTACTCATTATCCCTGGTTCTCTGGTAAAGCAGAAATTGATTCATTCACATTTATTGAGTACCTGTAATGCATTGTGCTTCAACAGGCCCTGGGGATCCAGTTCCAACTTCATGGAGGCAGTGGACATTATACAAGTAGCCACACTAATGAAACGGTAATTATAAACTGAAATAAGTCTCCTGAAGAAATAGAACGTGGCTCTGTGTGTGTGTGTGTGTGTGTGTGTATGTGTACATACACACACACACACACACACACACACACACACACACACACACACACACACACACACACACACATATACCTATTGAATCTTACAGAGTCAGGATGAGGTGGGAATGTTGGAAAAGGCTTCCCTGAAGAAGACATGTTGAGCTTAGTTCTAGAGGATACGAGAGAAATAGAATAAAGGGTGTACCTCTGTGTGAGATGCACAGGAAAGAGAAAATGTGAGTGAGTGTGTGATGGGGAGGAATGGGAAATTCCACTTAGAGGAAACGGAATCTGCCAAGGCCCTTTGGCCAAAAGGAAGCCTGGCTTCTAGATTTTAAAATGAAGTTCAGTGAAGTACAGAGAGCAAGAGGAGGGAACTAGAAGAGGAACCTCAAAAGGCAAGGAGAAGCTACCTCTTATTGGGCTTTGCAGGACAGTTACAAAGATTTAGGACTTTATCCTAAGATGAAGCCCCTGAGGTGTAAAAATATGGCTCTGGCCACTGTGTAAAATGAAGTGGGATGTTGTGGGAGATCAGTTAGGAGGCAGTGGAAATCTCTGAGCCGGAGATGAAGATGGATTAGTCAAGGATGTTAGTCATCGAGAAGGCAAGAATACACTTGGAACAGGCCTTGGTATGGATGGGATATTAGGGTTGGTGTTCATCGTGATTCCAGACTTCCTGTGTAACAGAATGGGATAAAGTGACACTGCTCACCAAATTATTTAACCCTGGAAGGACACTGGGTTTGGAGAAAGAGACGTCAATTTTTTGAGACTTACTGCATTCTGACATAACTTTGAGATACTGGATTGAAGATTTAAAGATGCCTTGGAGTATGTATGTTTCTAGGCCAGATAAGAGCTCCTGGGTGGGCTTATGCGGATGAGTAGAAATCAAAGCTTTGAGTATGAATGGTAATGTATGGGGTGACAGAGGGAGATAGTGGGACTGTGCCTTGAGGAGCATTACCATTCATGGCCGGATGGAGGAAGGGAGACTTGTAATGGTGAGAAAGATGGATGGGCAGGGGAATAGAAAGTGAACAGCAGATGAGATGTCATGGAAATAGGGAGATGAGAGTGTTTCAACTGGGAGACGGGTAACAGCATCAAATACTACTGAGAGGAGATCACGTAAGATTAGGACTGGGAGAATGTTGAATGGGAACAACTAAATCATCATTTTGATGGGAATGGGTGCCAGACTGGAGTATAGTAACAGTCTTCCTTCTGTAGTTCGTATTGGGCAAATGTCTAGAACCTTTGGTTTCCTCTGTGGTCTGAGACAAGTTCCGAGACAGACAGATGAGATAAGGCAAAAAGCTTAGGACGTGATGTTAGAAGACTTTAATTCAAGTCCTGGTATCTCTACTTGTCAGCTGTATTGACCTTACACGAGCATTTTTTTTTCTCTCTCTCTCTCTCTCTCCTGCTCCCTCAGTTATGCAATTCTGCAGGAATTGAAATGAAAATAAAAATTAGTCCATAAGTTTATTGTAATAGGACAAAATAGATACAGTATGTGCATTATCTCAGTGCCTGGCACATACATAGAACACAATCAAATGAAGGTATGTATATGTATATTTTCTGCATTTTTCCAAATTCTCTAAAATGGCTGTCATTACTCTTTTAATCAGAGAAAACCAGAATCATAAACTTTATTTTTAAGGAGGGGATATATAACAAAATACATCTGTGAAAGAATCTGGCCATCCAATTGGTAAGAAAAATTCCCTGGCCAAGTGCTTGGATAGGTTTTAAATTCCGTGCCCATAGATTTTACACATTAAAAAATGATAAGATAAAGATGTGACTGTCTCTGGGCTCCCATAGAATTTTATAACTATAATGAATGTTGAAACTTTGATTCATTCTCCTGCTTGGATAGTCTCCTATGCCCACGAAAACCAGCAGTGTCGATTATGATTTCCTCTTTTTTGGCATTTACTGTGAAGCCAAACATAATTTATAAAGAAACACTGAAGACTACCTTTGTCACCACTGATATTTTCCAGTTAGTGAGGTGCCTTTTTAAAATGAAATCTGATGTTTATACAATGGAGAAGAATAGTTATTCTTCTTATGATCTATATTGGAAAAGGTGTGAAACCTATAAGGACCACTAAGAAAATTAATGAGGCTTCAATTTAAAGATGTCAAAATCCAATGTATAAAACTCCAAGTAATTTGCTTTACCCAGAGGCAGGGGAGCATAGAAAGAATATCTTGGGCTGGGAATTCGTGTTCAGATACTGCCCTACCTGTAATGAGCTGTGAGTCCCTGAATAAGGCTCTCCTGCTTCATTCCCATTTGCTCTGAGAATAAAAAGATAAAAAAGAAGAAAAGAGGTTGCACCAGTATACATTTTGCCTATAAAATACACCAACTCTAGGATTCTGTAACAAAGTCCAGAAATACCTTTAAGAAAGACTCAGGGGCTTCCCTGGTGGTGCAGTGGTTGAGAGTCCGCCTGCCGATGCGGGGGACACGGGTTCGTGCCCCAGTCCGGGAGGATCCCACATGCCGCAGAGCGGCTGGGCCCGTGAGCCATGGCCGCTGGGCCTGCACGTCTGGAGCCTGTGCTCTGCAACGGGAGAGGCCACAATAGTGAGAGGCCCACGTACCGCAAAAAAAAAGACTCAGCTAGGGTATTTTAGTGTTTGTTTACACATTATTACCTGTTTGACACAGAACTGGAAGTTGGGAGTTAGTGATCAGGGAAAACTAAAACTCTTTTGTTTGGAGTCAGTGCCAATAGAAAATGAATCTAGACTGAAAATAAAGCATATTTGAAATTACTGAGTAAGTCAGTGGGGAACTAATGGTAATAAAGGGACAACTAAGTATCTTGCTGCTCTTTTTTATAGACACTTAACCAAGAGCTTGGAAACAGGCATTGCTCTGGAGAGAGTTTAATGATTTCTTTTGCTTTAGTTTATTGAATTTAGCTCAATTTTATGGTTTGCCAAGTTATGCTTATCTTAGGAAACTTACGTAAAGACATTATTAAAATATAAACACATTTTACATTAATAAATGTAGAAATCTTTTAGTAGAAATAAGAAAAGCAGATCATTAAAGGATCTTTTCATGTTTTAGAAAAGCAACCAAATATCACATTCTTCTTTTTTTCTTTTTCTTTCTTTCCTACCTCCCTCCCTCCCTCCCTTCCTTCCTTCCTTCTTTCTTTCCTTCCTTCCTTTCTTTCTTTCTTTTTATAGTTTGCACTTGTGCATTGTGGGCAACATTACAGATTTTTTTTCTCTATTTCTTATTGCCCAAAACAGATCTGGAAACACTGTGGTTACAAAGTAATTGCTTTTAGAGAAGAAGACCATGTCTATACCCACAGGAATATGAATGAGATGTTAAAAGGTGCTCTGATCTTTCCTCTAGACCTAGATCTGTTCTCTCAAAGGTAACTACTGTTAGTCCTTTGGAGTAGATCCTTCCAGCGCTTTCGCTATGGTTTTCACACTCATAAATAAATACTCATGGGAAATATAGGAGTCATTGAGTGTCTTATACTTTCGTTTAAAATTGATTTTACATGACTCATACTGTAACTTTTCTTTCTCATTTTTTAAACTCAGTGCTATGTATTGGACATATACCGCTAAGATTTACCTTATTCTATTTGCTCTGTATTTACTCCCCCTTACCCTGAAACCATAGTTTATCTAATTTCTCCTCTAAGCAAAATCTTCATTTGAAAATGCCCTTCAGTTTAGATGTAACGTTAGTGATGTTGTTTTAACTCATAATTCTAGTTTGAATACATTTACAGCCATTAATATTAATTCATTTTTTATATTGGTATTTGGATCCAGTCATGTAAATATATAGAATGAAAGTAACTAGATAATGCAGAATGTTGCAGAAGCTATTGTGGACCTCCACATAATTTGTCCTTTAAAAAATAATAATAATGATGATGAGTAAATGAGAAATTTCATTGTGAACAGTATTCGAGACTATACACTCTGACAAATGGAATTACTTTTTGGACTGTTCTGATTATTGGTATAATGCATGAGTGTTGTTCAAACTTTTCTTCTGAAGGGCCCCCTAATGGCAGAGGAAAGCAGTGGGGACTCCATAAGGCTCACACTTAGCCTTAAGCAGTCTGCCAACAAGCAGAAAATTGCCTTGAAGTCTTGTATTTTATCTTAAATATTCATACAAAGTCTTAGTGTAATTTTTTTAAAAAAGGTATTTTATGTTACCTAATATCTAGTAAATTTGACACTACACGAAGATGCAGCATGTTTATCCTGTGGCTTTGAATGCCTGGTAGTGTACTGCTGGATGCCCTTGGAGTCCACGGGCCCTAGTTAGGAAAAGACACAAAATGCTGTTTTATAAGGTGCTCCTATTTAGAAGTATCTGGCAAAATAACTAACATCTGCTCTGTTAAAATAGATTATCCTTGTAATGCAATAGGACCTCAGTTTTCCACATATGTCTTTATCAAGGCTCTGTGCTTAAAAGTAGCAGAAACTCACAGGACTAACTTTATTTTTTTTAAGGGATGAAAACACTTTATTTTTTTAAGTTCATTTTTATTGGACTATAGTTAGTTTATAATGTTGTGTTAGTTTCTGCTGTACAGCAAAGTGAATCAGTTATACATATACATATATCCACTCTTTTTAAGATTCTATTCCCATACAGGTCATTACAGAGTATTGAGTAGAGTTCTCTGTGCTATACAGTAGGTTCTTATTAGTTATCTATTATATGTATAGAAGTGTGTATATGTCAATTCCAATCTCCCAGTATATCCCTACCTGCCTTTTCCCCCTTGGTAGCCATAAGTTTGTTCTCTACATCTGTGACTCTATTTCTGTTTTGTAAATGTAATAGGTTCATTTGTACCATTTTTTAGGTTCTACATATAAGAGGTATCATATGCAACAGGACTAACTTTAATTATTAACGGTGTGTATGTTGGAGTGGGAGTGGTGATTAAATAGAGACAATGGTGTCTCACAGAACTGATGTCAGAAAGTAGAGTTGCACTGAAGTTGGGATCAGGAAAGGAGACAGAGGTCTGCAAGTGACTTGGGTTCTGTGCCTCTCCTAGCTGACTCCTTTCTTCTCTTGACTTTCCTCTGAGTGCTTCTCTATCTCTTTGCAGACCATGGCCCAATACTACAACCCCTGCAGTAATGGGTCATCTATTCCAATGACAGGAGAAATGAACTAGTAGTTTTTGATTCCAATTTTATATTCTCAAGAAAGAGACTGTGCCAAAATCAGTCCCCAAACATGGGTATCCTTGTGCTGGGCTGAAATTCAAGACTAAGAAAAAAATTCAGAGATTAGAAATGTATTATGAACAAATGTCCATTCTCTTGTAATTGGCCTCATTGCCTTTTAGCTTTCCAGAGGGGCCTTCCCATTGCTGTATAACTTTCTATCATCCGAAATACTTATTCTGAGCACCTATGATGTATAACACCTAGTAAATTAATTCATCAGAAGCATGTCTGGCCCATGATCAGGTCCCTCAGGTAAAGTCACTTAACCTCAGTTAAACAAGGGAAAATGTTGTAATTTAACTGCCCTCCACCTGAAAGTCAGATTCAGTTTGGTGTTCTGAATACAGTTCTGCAAATAATTATCACTTGTACTTGGACATTTATTCAAGGGTAAAAGCAATGTTTTCCCTAATTCCAAGAGAACCTAAACTTTTAATGATTAAGCTGAATATAGCAAGATCGATAAAGTCACAGTTAGTGAGTGAATAATAAAAGCCACCTTCTCTTCTATAATTTTTAATGAATTGTCTTTATATTTGAGGAAGGAGAAGTCTATGTAAACTATTACATAATCTGCAAATAAAGTCAGTTTTATTTCCTTCTTTTCTTTCATTTCTAGTTCTATTGTAATGGCTAAGAGTCTTTATAATTGTTAAATAAAACAGTAATGTTTGACATGCATGGCTCATCCCCGATTTTAAAGAGAGTGCTTCGGGCTTCCCTGGTGGCGCAGTGGTTGAGAGTCCGCCTGCCAATGCAGGTGACACGGGTTCGTGCCCTGGTCCGGGAAAATCCCACTTGCCGCGGAGTGGCTGCGCCCGTGAGCCATGGCCGCTGAGCCTGCGCGTCCGGAGCCTGTGCTCCGCAACGGGAGAGGCCACAACAGTGAGAGGCCCGCGTACCGCAAAAAAATAAAAAAAATAAATGAGTGCTTCAAAGATTTAACCATTTACGACAGTGTTTGTATAACTGATTCACTTTGTTATAAAGCAGAGGCTAACACACCATTGTAAAGCAATTGGACTCCAATAAAGATGTAAAAAAAAAAAAAGGTACTGTTTATCAGGTTAAGCAACCTTCTCTTCCTAATGAATTAAGAAATTGTATGGGTTTTTTTTCTAAATAGGTACTAAATTCTATCACTTTTTTGGTATCAACTGGTATAATCATATTTTTTCTCTTTAAATCTGATATTATTGTGAAAAGTAGTTATGAATTTTTAAATAATAAACCATTCACACGTAATTGAGATAAACCCAGTTTTATCTTGGTTATTATAATATTAATAATATTGTTGGGTTCGCTTTGGTAAGTTTTTTAAAGCAGTTTTAATTTGTATATTAATTAGTGTAATGGATCTCTAATTGTTCTTTCGCATGATGTGTTGGTGTCAGGATAAAACTAATTTGGTGTCAGGCTAACACTGACCTGTATCTCCTTTTCTGTTAAATGGAAGACGATATGTGAAATTTGGATCTGTTACTTGAAATTTTGGTAACACTCATCTGTGAAATCACTGCCTGGTTTCCACTGGAGGGGTGAATTCTTAGGTCAGTTTCGGTAACTTATTTTTCTAGGTATTTCATTTAGGTTTTCAAAATTGTTGGCATATCGTCATTGATAGTATGCTTTTTACTGCTTTCACAGCTCTACTTTTTCTGTCATGTACCGTCTTCACTCATAATAGTTTTTATTTATATTTTCTCGCTTTTCTTGATCAATCTTAACAGACATTTGTTTATTTTGTTTTTTCAAAGAATCAACTTTTGGCTTTATCGATCTGTATTGCATTCTGTTTTATTAACATCGAATATTTATTACCTCTTTCTACTTTCCTTGTTCTATATTATTATTTTTTGTAAATTTATAAGTTGAATACTTAGATCAGTAATTGAGATTTGTTATCTAGTATTTTTTTTTTTGCAGAAACATAAATTCATGAGGTAATGAAAATACCTCCAATACAAAGGAAATGCTGGTTTTACTCCCATGATATGTAAATATGCTTTTGGGTTTTGTACGCATCTATTCATTCATGAGGCATTTATAGAGTGCCCATTGTTTGTCACTTCTCTGTTTTGCAGTTGAACAAGGCATAACCTAAAAATCTCAAGGAGTTACAGTCTTTTTCATTTAAAGATAGAGACTGTTATTTTATTTTTGTTTCATTGAGATATAATCATTATACAATAAAATGTACAAATATGAAGCATTTAATTCATTATTTGAAAAATTATATATACTCCAAATAAGATGTAAAACATTCATCCCCCCTCCCCCCAGAAATTTCCCTTCAGCCCCTTTGCAGTCCACCTCCTCTTGGGAACTATGGTTTCTATCATCATAGATCAATCTGGCCTATATTTGAATTTCATATAAATGGAACCACACAGTATATACTCAAGTATGTATTGCTTCTCTAACTTAACATAGTGTTTTGGACAAAAATATCCAGCTGTTGCATCTATCGTGTGTTTATTTTTCTTTATCTTCTAGTATCATTCATTCCATAGATACATGACAATTTGTTAATCTTCTTTCCTACTGATGGATACTTGTTTTATTCCCCCAATTCTAAGTGATTTTTAATGAGGTTGGTATAAACTTACTTTACAATATTTTGGTCAACATACTATTTCATTTCTTTGGTATAAATATTTAGGAATGTAATTTCTGGGTTGTAGGGTAGATATATGTTTCAGTTTTTAACAATGATTCTCAGAATATGGTCTGTGGATCTCTGGGAACCTTAAGACCGGGGGTGGGGGGGTTCCAAAGGTCAAAACCATTTTTGTGATAGTACTAACCAGACATTTACCTTTTTCACTGTGTTGACATTTACAGTAATGATGCAAAAGTAATGTTGGGTAAAAAATGAATGAAACCTTACAAGCAGTTGTGGTATGACTGTATTATACTCTCCACCACACACCTTCAGTACACCAGTTTTAATTAAGAATGTCCTTGATGAATCAGTAAAAATTATTAATTTTATTAAAATTGACGATTGAGTACTCATCTTTTCAATAGCCTGCAGAAAGCTCTTCTGCTACATACTGAAGTATGATAGTTGTCTTAAGGAAATGCGTTTGTGCAATTGTTTTGAGTTACAAGGTGAACTAGCTGCTTTTCTTCATGCAGCACCAATTTTTTTATTGACAAACTGATTATTCAGGCTTGTATATTTGGCAGATACTTTCCTGTAAATGAACAAGATAAACCTGTCATTTCAAGAACAATAACTGACTCTATTTGTTGTTAATGATAAAATTTTAACTTTGAAGCAAAAATTAGAATTTCAGAAAACATGTATTAGCTACCGTGAGCTTAACAGCTTTTCAGTATTTCTGATGACTTTAGTGGTGATATTACCAAATGTGATATCAAAACACTGTATAATAAAATTAGTCATCATTTGGAAGATCCACATAACTCAGAGAACCAGTGTTTTCCAAATGGTCATTCATTGCCTGGTGTTAAAAATCATGCATGAGGGGCTTCCCTGGCGGCGCAGTGGTTGAGAGTCCGCCTGCCAATGCAGGGGACACGGGTTCGTGCCCCGGTCCGGGAAGATCCCACATGCCGCGGAGTGGCTGCACCCATGAGCCATGGCCGCTGAGCCTGTGTGTCTGGAGCCTGTGCTCTGCAACGGGAGAGGCCACAACAGTGAGAGGCCCACGTACCGCAAAAAAAAAAAAAAAAAATCATGCATGAGGTAAATTCAATTAATAATATAAGATGGACCAATAGATTTTAATGTAATTGAGTACACAAAATTTAATTGATATTGTTTGATACCACACTGCAACTCACTTTCATGAATACTACTACCACTAAGTGTTCATTTAGTATCTACAAAAATATCCATAATTATCTGGAAAAGGCTATTAAAATAGTCCTTTCTTTCCCAATGTCTTTCTCTGTAAGACAAGATTTTCTTCATATACTTCATCCTAAACTGTATTAAGAGAGCAAATGCAGAGAAGGAGATACAAATCCAGCTATCTTCTATTAAGCCAGATTTTAGAGATTTACAATAATGTGAAACAGTGCCACTCTTGCTAATTCTTTTTATTTTGACAAATGTCGTTTCTCATTAAAATATATTTTAAATGAATTAATAAGGAAATATTTTAAATTTTTCTCAGTTTTAATTTCCAGCATGGTAAATATTGATAGATAATACCATATAAACAAAATCTCCTTGGGCTTCTTAAGAATTAAGAGAGTAAAGGGGTCCTGACTAAAAACTTTGAGAACCACTGTTTTATAAAAAAACTACCAAATGAGTCTTCAATGTGATTGTATCATTTTATATTCTTACCAGCATTGTATAAGCATTTCACCTTCTCCAACATGTGCTCTTTTTAATTAAAAAAAATGAACCATTCTGTTGGTGTGAAGTCATATCTTACTGTAGTTTCAGTTTGCTTTTCTCTGTAGCATCTTTTAATACCTAGCAGCCATTTCTGTATCTTCTGTGATTTGTATGCTTGAGTTTTGGCCTATTGTTTTGTTGGATTATTCATCATTTTATTGTTTAGTAGAGCTTTTGTCTATTTTGAATACATATATCCTATAAATGTCTTTTTCCTACCCTGTAACTTATCTACTCATTTCCTTAGTGGTATCTTTTGATGAGCAAAAATTTTAAATTTGATTAAGTCTAATTTATATATATATGTATTTTTAATGGTTTCTGTGTGTCTACTCAGAATTTGCAAATGTATTCTCCTTTATTTTTTCTAAAAGCTTTATTGTTCTGGGTTTTATCTTTAGATTTGTGATCCATATCGAGTTAATTTTGGTGTATGGAGTAAGAGATGGAGTTATTTTTTTCTTAAAGCTATCCAGTCATTCTAACAATAGATTAAAAAGAAATCTTTTCTCACTGAATGGATGGCAATTTCTATTGACGACCCCATTCTTTACTTTTGTATGCATCTACTTTATATGAATGCCACATGGTCTTGATTACTGTAGCCTTATAGCAAGTCTTGAAATCAGATAGCCTAAGTCCTTTAAATATGTTCCTTTTTAAAAGACTGTTTGGTTATTCAATATTCTTTGCATTTCCAAATTAATTTTCAAAGTCTTATTTAGTTCATCAAGTTATTGGATTACATTTGCAAATATTTTGTGAGGATTTTGTGTCTATAGTCATGAGGGATGTTTTCATTTCTTATAAGATATTTTTATTGGTTTGTTTTATGAACAAGGCTATATTGACCTCATAAAATGAACAGGAACTTTTCTTCCTTTATTTTCTGAGTTTCTGTAGTATTAGCGCTATGGATTTGACTGTTTCTTTTTCTTTTAACTCAAAGTATTTTGATTTATGAGTTATGGACCTCTGTTTTTAGATACTTACATATTATTATGTTTCTTTGGTAAATTGATTCTTCTATCATTATTTCTATTAATACTCTTTTCAGTCTACTGTGTCTGGAAGTAATATAAAAACACCAGTTTTCTTTTGCTTAGTGTTTGCGTGGTATATGTTTTTTCATTTCATCTTAAAATTTGAATCTGTGTCTTCATAATAAAAGTGTGCTTTGTATAACGATCTAATATTTGGATTTTACATTTTTATCCAGTGTAACAATCTATGCCTTTTGCATGAGTGTTTTTTTTTTTTTTTTGCGGTACGTGGGCCTCTCAGTGTTGTGGCTTCTCCCGTTGTGGAGCACAGGCTCCGGACGCGCAGGCTCAGCGGCCATGGCTCACGGGCCCAGCCGCTCTGCGGCATGTGGGATCCTCCCAGACCGGGGCACGAACCCGCGTCCCCTGCATCGGCAGGTGGACTCTCAACCACTGCGCCACCAGGGAAGCCCTACATGAGTGTTTTTTATTTTATTTTATTGGAGTATAGTTGAATTACAATGTTGTGTTAGTTTCAGGTGTACAGCAAAGTGATTCAGTTAGACATAGACATATATTCATTCTTCTTCAGAGTCTCTTCTCATATAGGGTATCACAGAATATTTAGTAGAGTTCCCTGTGCTACACAGTACATCCTTGTTGGTTATCTATCTTATATATAGTAGTGTGTGTATGTTAATCCCAAGCTCATGATTTATCCCTCCCCCCCAAGTTTCCCCTTTGGTAACCATAAGTTTGTTTTCGATATCTGTAAGTCTGTTTCTGTTGTGTAAATAAGTTCATTTGTATCATTTTTATTTATTTTTTTTTTTTTTGCGGTACGCGGGCCTCTCACTGTTGTGGCCTCCCCCGTTGCGGAGCACAGGCTCTGGACACACAGGCTCAGCAGCCATGGCTCATAGGCCTAGCCGCTCCGCGGCATGTGGGATCTTCCCAGACCGGGGCACGAACCCGTGTCCCCTGCATCAGCAGGCGGACTCTCAACCGCTGCGCCACCAGGGAAGCCCCATTTATATCATTTTTAAAATTAGATTCCACATATGATTGATATCATATGATATTTGTCTCTGTCTGACTTACTTCACTTACTGTGATAATCTCCAGGTCCATCCATGTTGCTGCAAATTGAATTATTTCATTCCTTTTTATGGCTGAGTAATATTCCATCACATATATGTACCACATCTTCTTTATCCATTCCTCTGTTCATGGAAATTTAGGTTGCTTCCATGTCTTAGCTATTGTAAATAATGCTGCAGTGAACATTGGGGTGCATGTATCTTTTCAAATTATAGTTTTCTCCAGGTATATGCACAGGAGTGGGATTGCTGGCTCATATAATAGTTCTATTTTTAGTTTTTTAAGGAACCTCGGTACTATTCTCCATAGTGGTTTTACCAATTTACATTCCCACCAGCAGTGTAGGAGGGTTCCCTTTTCTCCACACCCTCACCAGAATTAATTGTTTGTAGACTTTTTGATGATATGGCCATGGAGTGTTTTAATTATTTTCATTTAATCTAATCATTGATAAGTTGGATTTAAACATTATATCTTTTAATATTATTCCTTTAATTTTTTTCTTTCTTGTTTTTATCTTTCCATTGTTTTTTATGACTTTTTAAAGTGATATGTATAGTATTTTATTTTTTCTTCTGTACTGATTTTTTTAAATTAATTTTTATTGGAGTATACTTGCTTTACAATGTTGTTAGTTTCTGCTGTACAACAAAGTGAATCAGCTATACATATACATATATCCCCCTTTTTTGGATTTCCTTCCCATGTAAGTCACCACAGAGCACTGAGTAGAGTTCCCTCTGCTATACAGGAGGTTCTCATTAGTTATCTATTTTATACGTAGTATCAATAGTGTATATATGTCAATCCCAATCTCCCAATTCATCCCACTCTCCCACTTTTCCCCTTGGTATCCATTTGTTTGTTCTCTATGTCTGTTTCTGCTTTGCAAATAAGATCATCTATACCATTTTCCTAGATTCCACATATATGCGTTAATATACGATATTTGTTTTTCTCTTTCTGACTTACTTCACTCTGTATGACAGTCTCTAGGTTCCTCCACATCTCTGCAAATGACCCAGTTTCGTTCTGTTTAATGGCTGAGTAATATTCCATTGTATATATGTACCACATCTTCTTTATCCATTCCTCTGTTTTAGGTTGTTTCCATGTCTTGGCTATCGTAAGTAGTAAAAGTAGTATTGTAAATAGTAAAAATATGGAACACTTCACGAATTTGCATGTCATCCTTGTGCAGGGGCCATGGTAATCTTCTTTGTATCATTCCAATTTAGTATATGTTCCGCCTAAGCAAACACTGTATTGATTTTTAATACTTGTTTAAGTAGTTTCTCTAGAGCTTATAATATTCATCTTTAAGTTATCACAGTCAGCTCTTAGGTGTGTAACTTCAAAACCAGTGTTAAAATTTTATAACATAGCATAAATCCATTTGTTTCCTCTTGCCTTTTGTTCTCTTATTATCTTCTATTTTATCAGTACGTAGGCCAATAAATAAATGCTATTAAGTTGGCCAAAAAATTCGTTTGGGTTTTTCCATAAGATGTTTTGAAAAACCTGAGTAAACTTTTTGGCCAACCCAATAGTTTTGCTTTAAACAATCAATAGCACTTTAAACAAATTCAATAAAATATATAAATATGCAAACGTAAATAAGAATTACGCATTTTACATTAACCTAGGTATTCATATTTTCTGTTACTCTTCATTTCTTTCCAGAGGTCTGAGGTTCCTTCTGGTATTAATTATTTTCAACTTGAAAAGCGTCTTTCTGCCTTTTTTGTAGTGAGAGTGCTGAAGATCGTTTTTCACCTTTTGTTTGAGCATGTCTTTAATTTTCTTTCTTGTTTAAAGTTAATTTTTATAGCTTATGGAGTTGTAGGTTGACAATCCCACTCTTTTTCCCCACTCTCAACATTTTACTTACAGGTACTGTTTTATGTCTTCTTGTTTTCCTTTTAGTATAGTGCTCCCAAATGTGTCTCTTTTCTTTGGCTTCTTTTTGAATTTTTTTCATATGCTTGTTTTTGTAGCATTTTGACTGCTAATAGGCTTAGGTGTGGTTTTCTCTCTATTTAACCTGTCTGGGGTTCACTGAGATTTGTGGATCTGTGGGTTGATATCTTTCATCAGTTTTGAAAAATTCTTGGTCATCTTTTCTTTAAATGTTTCCTTTACCCATTTTCTCTCTCCTCTTCTGAAAATATAATTATGTGTAGATTTCAGCTTTTGATATTGCCTCACAGGTTTTGGTAATTATATTCTTAAAAAACTTTTTTTACTCTATTTTTATTTATGTTTAAATTTGGATAATTTCTGTTCACCTGTCGTCTGATTCACTGATCTTTTCACCTGCTATGGCCAATCTGCCATTATTCCAAATTTAATGAATTTCTCATTTCTGATTTTTTTTTAATTTCTAAAATTTCTAGTTGGTTCTTTTTTATAGTTTAATTTTCTGTATTTATATTTCTCTTCTATTCAGATGTTGTTCATCTTTTTTGCTAGGTATTTTGGCAATTTTAACATAATTTAAATTCTTGTTTGATAATTCCAGTATCTTGGACCATCTCTGAGTTTGCTTTTATTGTGTTTTAATTTGTTTTACAGTCTTTTTAATTGAGGAGCTTTATTTTACTGCCCCCCCAAATTCCTATCTTTCATTATTTTTCTTTAGGGGGCCATAATTATCCCTATATTAGTATTTCTACGTCTCTCCTCCATATCACTTAACTTTACTTTTATATTTTCTCATAATTTTCTCTTCTTCTGAAGAATTTCTATTCTTATTCTTCCAGTTTTTGAAATTGTTTCTTAGCTATGTCTGTCCTACTATTTATTCTATGTACTCCAATCTTAATTCAATAGTTATGTTTTTCATACCACAGGCTAGGTCTGCCTTAACCACTTTTGGGGGTTAGAGGTGGATATTGCCCAAATTAGAGATATCCAGGAACCAGAAAACTTAAAATTACTTCTCAGTCCATGAAAAATCCCTTCTCTCAGCACCTCAGTCTGGGAACAAGCACAGTTAAGAAGAGATGCTTAGATTGAAATTAACCAGCCATAGAGGCTTAGAGGGAAAGGAGTGAGGAAATAACTGCCCCAGTTAGTTTCAACCCATCCTCAGTTTTCAGCTCTTTACAAGTGTGAAACTTCTGACAGCATATACCTAAATTTTGTATTTCTTTTTTTATCTGTTAATATTTTTCTTTTAATGGAAGAATTTAGTCTACTTCTATCTATTGAAAATATTGGCATATTATGACCTATTTCTAATAATTTGTTTCAGTTTGTCCCACTTCCCTGATTTTGTCTCTGGGCACATCTATACTAGAGATTTGAGTCATGGTAGGTGTAAGGATAGATACTCTTTGTTCTAAAGCAATGGTAGGGAAAAATCAAGAATTGAGCTCCAACCGTTTCTTTATTTTGTTATCCTTCTACATCCAAACTGAGTTCTTCTTGCCCCAGGTTAAACCCTCATCCCATATACACCATTGCAAAGTAGCCTGCTTTCATTCTAAGGATTTTCACAATTTTCTATGCTTTCTTTCGATAATCTCTCCTGGACTGATCTTGAAGAAAAGAGTCAGCAGTTATGAGTTCAGCAGCATGGTAGGATCTGGAGCTAGACCCTAGTGTATTTTGATGAATAATCTTATCATAACCACTTGTCTTCTGGAATTCCTTTCCAAACTGAAGACCTTGGCAAGTTACTCTTCAGTCTGATGGAGGACCTTATGTTTTATCCATCCAGTAGGTTATTTTATTAGCCACGACCTGGAAAATAAATGGATCATCATTGAAACCAGCAGCTTCTATGAAAAATGAATTTCAGTGAATGATGATATGATGATCAGTTTGGGTTTTTTTTGCGGTACATGGGCTTCTCACTGCTGTGGCCTCTCCCATTGCGGGGCACAGCCTCCGGACGCGCAGGCTCAGCGGCCATGGCTCACGGGCCCAGCCGCTCTGTGGTATGTGGGATCCTCCCGGACTGGGGCACGAACCCGTATCCCCTGCATCGTCAGGCGGATTCTCAACCACTGCGCCACCAGGGAAGCCTGATGATGAGTTTTAACGTAGGATTTCTGATCAAGCAAACCTAGTGAAATTCCTAGTGAATTCTCCTAGAATTCTACTTAGAAAGTTTTTTTTAATGAAAGAAAAGAGAAAGAACAGGTAAGAAGTGTAGAGGAGCTTGGAGACTCCAATATATGTATGAGTTAGAGAAGAAGAAAATTGAGTTAAATTTTGAAAAGTAACATTGAAGAGATAATAACAAAGAACTTTCCAGAAGTAAAGTCAAACATCCTAAGATTAAAAGTGAACTTCACTTTGGGATTGACATATATACACTAATATGTATAAAATGGATAACTAATAAGAACCTGTTGTATAAAAAAATAAATTAAATAAAATCCAAAAATTAAAAAAATGAAGGCAATAGGTTATCCAGAAATACACAGAGCATGAATATGTATGTATTTATAATTTAGTATGAATAAAGTTATATCTATAAAAAAAAAAGTGAACTTCAAATCCTAAAGAGGTGAGACTAAAAATAAATCCTTTTCAGCCATTTGTAGTGAAACCTTAGAACATCAGGGAAAGAGGAGATCATATTCAAAACTACCAGAGAGAAAATACACATTACCTGTAGGGGAATTAAATTGTCTATTAGTATAAGCAGTTTCTCTGGAAAATATAGACATTGAATTTTCTGGGAGGGAATATCTACTAAGTTTTCATAAGGGTCTTGGAGTATAGCTATCATTATTATCAAAGTCTCTGGAATAATATCAAAGTCTCCAGTTTCAAATTCTAATGTTATCACTTCCTAGATCCTGAGACCTTGAACAAATTATTCACCATTTTAAGTATTTCTTTCCTCTTTGGACAAATGACCAAACCTAAGATGCCCATCTCAGAGTTGCTGTGAAATTTACTAGATAATGCATAAAAAGTACGTAGCACAGCAAGTGTCACCTGGGAAGCATTAAAATGTCACCACAGATGCAGAGAGTAAGGTTTGGAAACCCCAACAGTTTGGACATTTTAACCAAGCACAAAGAGCTGCCTAAGCCTTCTAGAATCTTAGCTCCACAAAGCAGGGAATTTTTTCAATTTTATTTGTTATGGTTCCCCCCACCACCAAGAACAGTGCCTGGTATATAGTATACATCAGGTAAATGTCTGGTAAGTGAATGAATAAACAAATTCTTCATGTGAAATTGAAGCTGTAATGAAGAAAATAGAGAATACTAGAAATGAAGAGTACTTATTCCAACATATGCAGTCACCTTTACCAAACCAAACTTGGGTCCTCTCACCCATGTGCAATGAAGCCAATCTACTGACACCGGGTTGTGGTGAAGGAAAGTATAGCATTTACTGCAGGGCATCAAGCAAGGAGAATGGGCAGCTCATGCTGAAAAGACTGAAACTCCCTGAGGGCTTTCAGGGCAGGGGTTTTAAAGGCAAGGTGAGGGAACAGGCTGCAGGGTGTGTGATCAAGTCGTGCACAGTTCTTGGATGGGTTGGCATGAAGGTGAAGGTTCAAGCATCATCACCCTTCTGGTTTCAACCAGTCTAGGATCTATGTTTTGTAGTCAGCAGTTTTCATCTGGTGGAGGTCTGCTTCCTGTGAAAACAACTTAGGAATGTGTGTCAGGCCTTTATATCTTTCAGGGAACTGGGAGTTCGGTAATTCTGCTCTGCAGCTGGTTTATAGTCAAAATTGTTACCAGTTTACCGGCCCAACAAGTATTCTTAGTTTCTACATCCTCACATTTCCTAATCATTAACTCTTGATCCAGCCTTTAGAGACCAAAGGGAGGCCTGGGAAACTAAAGCAAAAGCCTTTTACTTCAAAGGACAGGGACACAGGGGCTTGTATATGTTTCAGTACCCCCTTTTCTTTGATACTCCTCAATCTTGAGGGGAACAGGTTCAAGAAAAGAAAGGGAGTAAAGTTTAAGATAGAGAAGTTATTCATAAACTCAGCAGAGGAACTCAGTTTTAGGGGGACCTGGGTTTCATCACCATTATCATTCAGTGGATTAGACAAATGGGGAGAAGCAAGCAGCTAGATAACTACGGTGACAAGGCAGCAGAGGAGGACTAGAACCCAAGTCTTTTTGATCTTGGCTGATTACACTGTACCCCAGAAGGCAAATAAGTATTCTACAATAGCTTTGCAACAGTCTCTGAATTCCAGGCTCAGTCCTATCCCTTGTTAGAATTAGGAATTCTTCACTTCTTTTAAAAAGATGTGTCAGTGGCTTCCCTGGTGGCGCAGCGGTTGAGAGTCCGCCTGCCGATGCAGGGGACGCGGGTTCGTGCCCCGGTCCGGGAAGATCCCACATGCCGCGGAGCGGCTGGGCCTGTGAGCCATGGCCGCTGAGCCTGCGCGTGCGGAGCCTGTGCTCCGCAGCGGGAGACGCCACAACAGTGAGAGGCCTGCGTACCGCAAAAAAAAAAAAAAAAAAGATGTGTCAGTCTGATTCTCAAGCTCCTGCTCCGAATAGCTTTGCTCTACTCTTAGTCTTTGTAGGAGAGACAAAAAAGTTTTAAAATGAAACCAACGTACAGTGTTGGCGATGGATATGAAAAAGTCTAAGATAATTTGATTCCCAATTGCTAAATTAGAGAGAGTGGATTTACTGGTTTTTTGGGAAGCTGACTACATTAAACACAATTAACCCTGTTCATCAGGTGTTTTCTTACAGCAACATGAAAATGGTTACACATGTCTGAGGTTTGAGATGTCTCATTGCTACTTTCTGTTGCCAGTTGACTGTTTGAGCCAAATAAATTGGTGTTTGAGCTTTCTCACTGGTGAAAAAATCTCCAGACTATTAAATAAGTTTTGTTTCTTCCCTTCATTGAACTTAAGAAAATTTATTAGTAATTATAGTAGTATATCATGCATTTCTCAAAGAGAATGTAGTGACCTTCCCATTTTTACCCCAACATTTTTCTTTGCTTCACAAATCACCGACTGCACAAGCATAATGGGATCAGAAGTAGACAGAACTGCTAGATAAGTGATCTAATATATTAATTCCTGACAAAAGAGAAATCCTGGGAAGTCTGAGGGTAATAGCTTGCAATTTTCTCATGAATCAGCCAGTATGTAAAAGCAAACATTTGAGCATTTATCTTATAAATAAAGAATATTATTGATAGGGATAGTTATCAGGAAGTAAAACTGACCAGGACTATGGCGCATATGATAACATTTAGATCTGTAAAATTTTGTCCTTGGAAAATTGTGCTTGATAGAAATATTTGAATCAAGAGAAAACTCAGAGTTAATGCTTGTTATGGTCAAAATGTTTAATAAAACCCTCCATGACGTTTACTCGGAAAGGCTTGATCGTGGTGAAAATAACTTTAACAAAATAAAAAAGAAATCAGAAAAAATAACTACTTTATAATTTTGGATAGAATATTGGTCAACAAATTAAATTGGCTTGATATAGTTCATACGAAATTATTTCTCAATTAAAAAGGTCATCTATGATGATATAATGATAATAGTGTATTCGCAAACGTAAGTCAAAACATCCTCAGGGTCAAATGGCAGGGTCCAAACTGGGGTTAAAGTGTTTTGGACTTGTGCAGGACATTCAAATATGAAATATAAGCTGCAAAACATTGTCAAGAAGCACTGCATACCATGTCTCTTTGGTAATTTGTTGCAAATGTTCATTCCGTTCTACGCCCAGCTCTGTGTAAACTACAGCCAGTCATGAACTCTCTCAAGCTCGATTTCCTCATAAGTAAGATGGGAATATCACATGTCCCTGATTCACTGGGCAGAGCTAATTTAGTAACAGATAAGTTGGCACCTGATTAATCACTTAACAAATGATAGTTTCCTCAATCAAGGTAACTCTGTCCCATTCTGTTGTAAGTCTACGTGTTGTTGAGTAGTGGAATTCTCACCATTCTTCCCAGATTCTAAGGCTTCCCTTAAAACCCATCATCACTTGATTTTCTTCCTGATCATGTCACATTTCAAAATTGATGCTCTGCTCTGAAGCCTTCACCCCTACCCTAAGTATTTGAAGAAATGTATAAAGTTATCACCAGTTACAGGGCAAACCAAGACATGAAACTCACTGGGAAATGGGTTGGCCTCTGTACCTAATGTTTCTGACCTCACCTTCTTTCCAGGTTTTGCAGCAGGTTGTCAGAGGCCAGCCTGAGACAAAGCTCTACTTCTCTTCCCTGGGAACAAAGAGGGGCACCCTACACAGTGATGCCGTATGTTCTGGTGCCTTTTTCCCTCCACTCTGTCTAGCCCCAGTGAAGGCAGCTCCAGAGACAGTACCTGATACAAAGCTCGGCAGGAATATAACTGCATGTTGTTAGTGGTTTAGGTCTACTGCTAGAGTCTCCATCAAGTAAACTGACAAAACCTAATGGCATATGATAGAATTCAGATCTGAAAAATTGGACCAAGCCAAATTTAGAAGTTCATATTAGAGTTTGGTCTTTTGAGCTGTCTTTTTTGTTTGTTTTTACCTGTAAATTATTGAAATGCACAATAATATAAAAAGTAAGCCAAGGCAATAGTACTATTAAAAGTAATAAAGGGCTTCCCTGGTGCGCAGTGGTTGAGAGTCCGCCTGCCGATGCAGGGGACACAGGTTCATGCCCCGGTCCGGGAAGATCCCACATGCCGAGGAGCGGCTGGGCCCGTGAGTCATGGCCGCTGAGCCTGCGTGTCCGGAGCCTGTGCTCCGCAACGGGAGAGGCCACAACAGTGAGAGGCCCGCATACCGCAAAAAAAAAAAAAAATGCTTGACTTAAAAGTAATAAAAAATCATACTTTATGAAATAAGTTAGCTGATAAGTATCTTGGAGGTCGTCTAGTTTCAACATTAAATTTTAGAGCTGAAGCCCCCCAAATTGAGTGATCTCTCCATGGTCCGCTAGTTATCTGTTATTTGTGGAGGCCGGGTTAAGACTTCTGCAGCATGTAGTGTGTTTGGTACAGATAAGACTTCAGAGCCTGCTATCTGAGGACCTGGGCTTGAATTTCCAATACTTACTGGTTACACAACACACAGAAAAGTCCCTTCCTGTCCCTAAGCCTCAGTCTCCTTCTCCTACTGTATAGGACTGTGAAAAGGACTAAGTCACCTCACACGATGAGAGCACATTATAAAGCAGTGGTTCCCAACCTGTTTGGCACCAGGGACCGGTTTCGTGGAAGACAGTTTTTCCAGGGACGGGGTGGGTGGGGATGGTTCAGTCGGTAACGCGAGCGATGGGGAGCGATGGGGAGTGTCAGATGAAGCTTCGCTTGCTCACCCGCTGCTCACCTCCTGCTGTGCAGCCCGGTTCCTAACAGGCCACGGCTCCGGGTTTGGGGACCCCTGTTATAAAGTACCTAGCACTCAAGAAATGTTAGCTATTGTTAGTGTTGGTCCACGGTCATATAGATGGTGGGAGAGACCATACTCAGACCTCCTTTCTGATATAAACACTGAATCACTTTCTTTTTAACATCAGCCAAAGTCAGGCAACATTCAAATAAGGTTAAACATGTTGCGTCTACCATTGGCTGGCATTGATAAAATGGATTAAGCTAAGATAAGGAATTTCTAATGGAGGTAGCTCTTTGGAAGGAAGGAAAACCATCTCAACTCTTCTCAAGTGACTCCACAAAAATAAACAACTACTCTTATTGTCATCTCTGTGAAGAGTCCATGCATAAGTGCTTTGGGGAAAGATATTTCCAGTTTCAGGATGTTTTTGGAGAACATCAAGGGTAGGAAATTTGAATCAGTGAATGACCTTCCCAAGGAAGCTGGGGCACTTAGGGCTGAGCTTCCATGGCCTTTCCAAGTGGGAAAAGGATCGGCATGCTGCCATCCTCTCTGGAGGGATCCTGGCGCTTGTGAGGAGAAGTGGATTGATCTCCACCTTTGCTCTGGTCTTACCTGATGCTAAGAAAAGTCATCATTTCTCTGAGACAGGAGTTTCTTATGCCAGGATCTAGGCATAGGCCTTGGAGGACGAGGGTGCAGGTGTTCAGAGCCTTTTAAAATCATATATAAATGTGCATGTATTTGTTTTTCCCTGGCATAGTATATAGCTTTGAGGTCATTCCCTAATTTGAAAATATTAAAAACGACTGCTTTGGAGTACCTTTTAGCTTAAGAGTAAAAGAGATGTGTGTGTGACTTTTTATTTGCCAAGGAGAGCAGTCCTTGGAAGCTATTTCTGTGAAGAGACCATGATCCAATTACTTACTGCATTTGTAAGGTTGTCATGTTCTTGTTTGGAGCATAGGTAAATGAGGACACCCAATTCTGCCCTCCCCGGGGACTGAACATAATTCCAAGAACATGATGGATTCCTGCTGTCCCCTTACTGACAGTCTGAAGTCAGCTGGCTAAATGCAGCAGTGGCCCAGGCAAATTTTGCAACAGGTGCAGTGGGTACGCCCATGAGTTGCCATATTTTCCAGATGGGTCACGCCTAGGCAGCACACCATCACTCTGGTAACAGAATATGACTTCTGGCAACTTATGACTTAAAGCTCATGTCTAAAAGAGAGAGGATGAAATCCCATGCGAAACTTTGGCTTTCCTTTCTTAGCAGAAGCAGAATTCCACTTGTCTTGGACTTTTCCATTCAAATCAGAGTCCTGGGGAGATCCAAAGATAAGGTCCCCATTATAACAACATCCATGAGAAGAGCACAGTGCACTTAGTTCCAAAGCTGAGGAATGCCTTTTGTTCTTGCAGAGAACTGAGTCTTCTTCTTTCTGCTCAAGACTGTATATTTTCTGTATCTTGGCAGTAGAATTCTTGCTTGCTTCTTTGTTTTGAATGCTCAGGAGCCAAGGGGGATTCAATGGCAGTTGCCTTTTAGATCAGGGGAAGGCAAACTGTGGCCCACAGCCTACTTTTATAAATAAAGTTGTATTTTTGTTATAAACACAGACATGCTCATTTGTTTATGCATTGTCTCTAGCTGCTCATTGTGAGTGCTAAAATGGCAAACTTCAGTAGTTGCAGAGAGATGGTATGACCTGAAAAGCCCAAAATATTTAATACAGGGCTTTACAGAAAAAAAAAGTTTGTGGGCCTTTGCTTTAGAGGGTGAAAGACTGACCTGCAGAAATTGGACATTTTCTTTCCTTATACCTTCTGTAGGATGAATTTAGCTGCATAAAAGAGAGAAATAGAAGTGGGGTCAATGAGGGGAGTAATAAGGAGGAGAGGGGAGACAGCAGGACACATTGAGGATCATTTCCTTCTTTCTACCCAACTGCCATCCTCCACAATGACCAGTCCCAGGATCCCCTTCTTTCCTTAACGTTCTCTTAACTTGAGCAGATGCAAAATAATTGGTCTGCTTGTTGTGTTTAGAGTAAGTCCCCTACATATGAACCTTCAAGTTGTGAACTTGCAAAGAAGCGAACGTGCGTTTGCATGTCCAATCACATAAGTTAGTTCACATTGTCATATGCATGCATCCTCTACAAGTGGTTGTGCTTTTGTGTACTTTACTGTACAGTACCGTATAGAGTACAGTAGTACTCTACCATCTCCCACCTCCTCTCCCTCCTCCAGTCAGTAACTCTTCTTGCCTGTTCACTCCATGCCAGCTCCTGTACGCCAGCTGTTGTACTGTACTACTGTACTTTTCAAGGTACTGTACTTTAAGACTAAAAATGTTTTCTTTATTTTTTGTTTGTTTTTTATGTATTATTTGTGTGAAAAGTATTACAAAACTATTATAGTACAGTACTATATAGCAGATTGTGTTAGTTGGGTACCTAGGCTAACTGTGTTGGACTTAACGAACGCGCTCTCAGAACTCATTCGTATATAGGGGACTTACTGTATTTATAGTCTGTCTTTCCTCAGATACTGGAGAAAGAGCAAAACACCAGCAGGCTGATTTGAACTCATTTTTCTTGTACATCATCAGGAAACAATGCCAAGATTAGTGAGAGAGGGAGATAATGGTGACAACATGAGAATTTCGCTTCCAGCACATTGTCAGCTCTCTGCTGGCTGTGACTTCTCTCACTTGGGATCGATAGAGCAGTCTTAGCACCAGCATAACTTTCTAATCGGGCTCCAGTGTAACTCTATAATGGGATCTTTCCATTTTACTTCCTGTGCTAAATCTATTTCTCCTCTGACCTTTCAAAGGGTCTCATCGTCTAGAAGAAAAGAATTTTTAGCACCCCTTCTGCCATGGGAGAAGAGGAGTCTTGGGTATTTGCTATGCAGGACACTTTGAACATTTGGCTTTGGAATTTTTAAAAGTGGGAAAGCCCTCACTGCTGGCGAATGGAGATGAGTCACTTGGGGGTTATCACAGGATCTTGGAAGAGTGAGAAAAGTTGGTAAAAAAAATTTTTTTTAAATAACTCCGTATGGCTAAAATTAGTAGTGTGAGAGCTACTGCTGCATTTGTAAGGTTGTCATGTTCTTGTTTGGAGCGTAGGTAAATGAGGACACCCAATTCTGTCCTCCCCGGGGACTGAACATAATTCCAGGGCCACATACAATGTGGACCAAGCATGTCTTGCAGGAGGCCCCCTCAGCATCCATAGGGGGCTGCAGTGGCCTGAGTGTGGGGATGATACTAGGGGCCACCCTTGAATAAGGTAAAAACAACCTAACCTTGAGAGGGAGGCCTGGTACTAAGGGCAGGCTAGAGCCACGGGGAGGGAATGAGGCGTTCACTCCAGGCACAAAACTTGGGGCGATGCCAAAACCTTCAGGGGATGCCATCCAGATAAATCCTATTTCAAAGTCAGATTTTTTTAAAAAATCAAAAGTCATGCAACAATTCATGATTAACAAAACAGCAATATTTTAAATAAAAACAGGTTGTTTGTTTGCCTTATGACTCCATTATGGAGCAGTGAGAACAGTTTATCAGTGGTCCTCAGCTTGGGTGGCTGTCATACCCGCCCCCCACCCCGGTCCCCCCAAATGGTTAATCATTAGGCAGCATGGGACTTTATATACAGTCATTTTGTGCGTGTGTGAGTGTAGAGCTTTTACTGACCTTTTGTACTTCGTTCAAAACATGGGAGGTTCTGTCAATAAGTGTTCCTAGGAGGGCACGACTTTCCTTAGCCTCAGGCTCCCATGTGGCTCCAGTGCGCTGCGTGACGCTGTTGTGACGAACAGGTCCTGCTCTTAGTCGGGCAAGCACAAACACTAGATCAAGAAGAATGTTCACATAGCCCTTTAATCTGGTTTCACTGGCAGAGTAAAATGAATAGAGATCACAGTGGCTGAAAACCCGGGATGGCCTCTACGTGATTCATCACCGCCATGTTCCTGCTTCTCCAATAGATGCAGAGTCTTGGCGAGTCAAGAAATTCCTCCCATTTTAGACATGTTCCTCCTCTTCTCCTATGGCCCAAGGCTCCCAGAGTCTATGAGCTGTTGCAGACTCAAATACTTACAGAGTTAGAGCAGGTTTGGCAAGTGAGAGAAACAAGTTTGACAAAGACTGTATTAAAGGGTAGTACATGGCCGACACTCAGGTACAGCCAAATACTAGTGGCCACAGGGACCTGATGTTCTGGACTTGCTAATTCTTTAGGTCAAAGAAATGTCCTGATTGTGAAACGCTGACAACTAAAACAAAAAACAACTTGAGCCACTTTGTGTGAGAGCAGATTTGACATTTTGTCTTAACCCTTTGCTCCCCCAGCTCAGCCGCCTCTGCTTAGACAAGGGTGAGGTTGTGGGAACCTCCCCATCCTGAGGGTACAAAGGTCTCAGAGGGGATTATCTAAAACAGTGTTCTTCACTGTGGGACCCTCCCATTCCAGGATATGCACAAGCCACCCATAAGTACAGAATAAAGTGTCAGGATTTGTATTGGATTCTTTTTCTCATCCCTTTCGAATGTCTATTTTAAAAGTTTATAGTGTATATATACTGTATTAGTACAGAGTACATGTGTATAATTTATAAATATTCATATAGTAGCGATATATGCTTAAAATATTTTTTATTAGAGTGGTTACACATAAAAGAAGCCCAGATTATAAAGTGAATGAAATTCGGATCTTCACAGTGCTTCATGCTGGCTACTGCTCGCCTGCCTCTTGTACAATATGCTGCTTTAAAGAGTGTCTCTCTCCTTTTCTTCATTGGGTAGCATTACCAAAGGCCCTGTTTCATTGTTCTAGCTTCAGTGTTGCCAGGTTCTAGGATGGAAAGGAGGTGAGGATTGAGAGGCACGGAACATTTTCTTCTAGCTGGCATGCTTTTAATTATTTTTCACAAATGAAAAGAAGTTTGAAAGAGCTGTCCTTACCCCTGCCCATGTTGGCCCCTTCTTTGTAAAATATGTCATTACTGAGGTGCCGTATTGGTTCAGAGGATGACTTGAAAATGTATCAATGCTACGTGTACCCTCGGAACGTGAAGCTCCTTGTCAGAACCTCAAAGCCACATAACTATCATATATTCAGCCAGGTGCCATCCTGAATTCCTTATGTAAATAGGCAGTTCTTAAAATGGTACTGTGTTAGTTTGAGATATTATGTCCCTTCTTTAAGATGGTGACACTGACCCTCAGAGGAAATAAATGACTTGCCCAGGGTCCTGTAGCTACATCAAGTGGTTTCAACCCAATTTGACCAGAATGTTGAACCTATACTCAGAACCATTTTATTCTGTAGTCTTCTGTGTCCCAATCAGCTCAGAGTGCCAGGCTTGCTTGTTCTCTCTCTCTCTCTCTGTCTCTCTCTCTCTTTCTCTCCCTCCTTCTCCCTCCCTCTCCCTCTCACGCCCCTTATGTGTATGTGTGTGTCTCTGTCTATCTGTGTGAATACAGAATCTCTCTGCTTACAGGGATGCTCAACATCTACTGGGTTAGTCCAATTTATTCTAAAAGACACCTTGGTGTTATCATTAGGTAGCAAACAGCTCACTCAAACGCAGGTCAAAATTTTGAAAGAAGACTGTGGCAGTATTTCTTTTATTTTATAAAAGGCTTTGGATTTCAAAACCTTAGCCAAGGTTTTGAACTTTCCATCTGAGTAAATAAGTTCACCTTGTGAAGTGCGTGGTAATTGGGCATTCAGTATCAATTTCCCCTTTTTCTAGTATGTCCTTCAGTGCTGCAGAGGGGGCATATACCACACACTGCCTGTATTTTTTTAAACAAGTAAAAGCAGTTTTAAAATTCTCTCTGTGTCAGTTCGTGTGGATTTACTGTCCTCTTTTAGTGGTGACATAGTATTAATTTATTCTTCATGCATTCAACAAACATTTATTGTGTGCCTGTTATGTGCCCAGAGCTATTTTGGGCATAGGGTCTCTGCCCCCATGGTCTCACATTCCAGTAATGGAAACGGACCTTAAATCCACTTACAAATGCATCATAGATATGTATCAATAATGATAAAATCACTATTGATCACTATACATGCAATGTCAGCTAGCAGTCATTGGCGTATAAAATTAATGATAGTCATGTAGTAACATTCCAAGGCATGAATGTGCCAACATTTACATGACATCCCTCTATGATAAGCATGTAGATTTTTGTTATTAATCCACAAAGCAATGAACATTCTTGTGGATGCCTCTTTTCTCTCATGTGCAAATATATTGTCGTGAAAGAACTTTGTAAAGCTTCAAAATGTTATTTGTAAGAAATAAACACCTTATGATTGTTTGACCTTAGGACGTGTAAGGCCCTGCCAGGCTATGAGACTTTTCTAATTCTAAGATTCAGTATCTTGAAGGATTTCAGGCCAGAGGTTTAGGGGATGGAGAGTGAGATGGGTCACAGTGCTGGGCTCGCCAGGGAACCTTACCTGACCATCTACCCCAGGACAGTGTCGTTGCTGGGTTCCAAGGAGCCTCCTTCCCCTCCTAATCCCTGGAACTGGATCTCCCTTGCTCCCTCTTCCTGCTATTATTAATGGCACCCTGGCTGCAGTACAAGCACTGTTATTGTTACCTCTCTTGGCCCTTGTCATATTTTATTCTGAGCCTGAGGTTTTGCCAAGTGTTAGCAGCTAACAGGTATAAAAATAGCCCACTTGTTGTAATGAAGGACATAAAAATGCACAGAGGGTTGTGGGCTCTCTGAGCTTGCCTGTTCCCCTTTGCAGCATTTCCTGCTGAATATTGACCATGGTGTAATAGAACTCCAGGGAGTAAAAGAAGGATGGAAGAGACTGGGTGACAAATGATAGATCAGTTTTGCCCTTTGAAGAGGCGGGGAAGACCCCAAGTTGTTGTGCCATCAGGCTCTCATTTATCCCCCTGCCTCTACCTTGAGAAATAGCAGTCTGGATCTTTGCTTTCCTTTGGGGTAATGAGGTGGTTTTAGCCTCGTGGGGGATGTTTAGCTTTACAGGGAAGCTAGGTTTTTCTGTTGTGCTTACGAGATGTGAGGGTGATTGAGGGGCAGTTGATCTTCTGCATCTCCAGTTATCTGTATCTCATTTGTGTTGTGCGTGAGGCACTGTGTTGTTACCAGACACAAACAAGACACATGTGGTCCCTGATGTCATAGAATTTTAATTTGATCTGTGAGATGGATGTTAAGCATGCAATTGTATATGTAGTCGCTGAAACATTGAACTGGGATGTGTGTTATGAAGGAAAATAATAGGTTGGTATAAGAGGGGGGAAAAAAGAGAGGAAACCATCAGGTTAGAATATCAGGGAGGGTGATGCTGGAGCTGGAACTTAAAGATGAGAAGGAGCTGGTCATGAGAATAGAAATAAGAACAATTTTGGCAGAGGGAGGAGTGTGTAGAAAGAGACTAAGGTGGGAGAGGAACAGAAAGAAGGTCAGTGTGACTGATGTATAGTGAGCAAGGGAAAAGGTGGCAAAAAATAACATGGCTGGGTGTAGTCTGAGCCCTTCTTCTGTAGGGTCTTTGAACTATGATATGAACTTTGGGCTCATTCTCAAGCAATGAGACATCAGTGAAGAGTTTAAGACACAAGACTGATATAATTGGAGTGACATGTTTTTCAGGGTTCCTCCGGCTGCTCTTGCTTATATAGATTGGAATGGAACAAAGGTAGACTCAAGGAAACTACTTAGGAACCTTTCGCCGCATAAGAAATGGTGAGGGCTCCACCTGGTAGATGGTGAAGGACATGGAAACAAAGAGGATCAACTCAAAATATTTTTTTCAGGCAAAACCCAAGAAGTGTTGGTGATGGATTGGAAGTCCGGAGTGAATAAAGGGGGGCCTTGTGGGATATGGAATTCGAATCACTGTTATTTTAGTGAAGTAATTCTTGTTTTATTTTTTCTTATTAGTCATCCATTTTATACACATCAGTGTCAATCCCAATCTCCCAATTCATCCCACCACCACCACCACCCCCCGCCGCTTTCCCCCCTTGATGTCCATACGTTTGTTCTCTACATCTGTGTCTAAATTTCTGCCTTGCAAACCGGTTCATCTGTAACATTTTTCTAGGTTCCACATACATGCGTTAATATACGATATTTGTTTTTCTCTTTCTGACTTACTTCACTCTGTATGATAGATGCATCCACGTCTCTACAAATGACCCAATTTTGTTTCTTTTTATGGCTCAGTAATATTCCATTGTATATATGTACCACATCTTCTTTATCCATTCGTCTGTCAATGGGCATTTAGGTTGCTTCCATGACCTGGCTATTGTAGATAGTGCTGCAGTGAATGTTGGGGTGCATGTATCTTTTTGAATTATGGTTTTCTCTGGGTATATGCCCAGTAGTGGCATTGCTGGGTCATGTGATAATTATATTTTTAGTTCTTTAAGTAACCTCCATACTGTTCTGCATAGTGGCTGTATCAATTTACATTCCCATCAACAGTGCAAGAGGGTTCCGTTTTCTCCACGCCCTCTCCAGCATTTGCTGTTTGTAGATTTTCTGATCATGCCCAATCTAACTGGTGTGAGGTGATACCTCATTGTAGTTTTGATTTGCATTTCTCTAATAATTAGTGATGTTGAGCAGCTTTTCATGTGCTTCTTGGCCATCTGTATGTCTTTTTTGGAGAAATGTCTATTTAGGTCTTCTGCCCATTTTTGGATTGGATTGTTTGTTTTTTTAATATTGAGCTGCATGAGCTATTTGTATATTTTGGAGATTAATCCTTTGTCCGTTGACTCGTTTGCAAATATTTTATCCCTTTCTGAGGGTTGTCTTTTCGTGTTGTTTATGGTTTCCTTTGCTGTGCAAAAGCTTTGAAGTTTCCTTAGGTCCCATTTGTTTATTTTTGTTTTTATTTCCATTTCTCTAGGAGGTGGGTCAAAAAGGATCTTGCTGTGATTTATGTCATGGAGTGTTCTGCCTATGTTTTCCTATAAGAATTTTATAGTTACTGGCCTTACATTTAGGTCTCTAGTCCATTTTGAGTTTATTTTTGTGTATGGTGTTAGGGAGTGTTCTAATTTCATTCTTTTACATGTAGCTGTCCAGTTTTCTCAGCATCACTTATTGAAAAGACTGTCTTTTCTCCACTGTGTATCCTTGCCTCCTTTGTCATCGATTAGTTGACCACAGGTTCGTTGGTTTCTCTCTGGGCTTTCTACCCTGTTCAATTGGTCTATATTTCTGTTTTTGTGCCAGTACCATTGTCTTGATTACTGTAGCTTTGTAGTATAGTCTGAAGTCAGGGAGTCTGATTCCTCCAGCTTCATTTTTTTCCCTCAAGACTGCTTTGGCTATTTGGGGGTTTTTGTGTGTCCATACAAATTTTAAGATTTTTTGTTCTAGTTCTGTAAAAAATGCCATTGGTAATTTGATAGGAATTGCATTCAATCTGTAGGTTATTTTGGATAGTCTAGTCATTTTCACAATATTGATTCTTCCAATCCAAGAACATGGTATATCTCTCCATCTGTTGGTATCACCTTTAATTTCTCTCATCAGTATCGTATAGTTTTCTGCATACAGGTCTTTTGTCTCCCTGCGTAGGTTTAATCCTAGGTATTTTATTCTTTTTGTTTCAGTGGTAAATGGGAGTATTTCCTTAATTTCTCTTTCAGATTTTTCATCTTTAGTGTATAGGACTGCAAGAGATTTCTGTGCATTAGTTTTGTATCCTTCTGCTTTACCAAATTCACTTATCAGCTCTAGTAGTTTTCTGGTCGCACCTTTAGGATTCTCTATGTATAGTAGCATATCATCTGCAAACAGTGACAGTTTACTTCTTGTTTTCCAATTTGTATTCATTTTATTTCTTTTTCTTCCCTGATTGCTGTGGCTAGGACTTCCAAACTATGTTGAATAATAGTGGTGAGAGTGGACATCCTTGTCTTGTTCTTGATCTTAGAGGAAATGCTTTCAGTTTTTTACCATTGAGAATGATGTTTGCTGAGGGTTTGTCGTATATAGCCTTCATTATGTTGAAGTAGATTCCCTCTATGCCCACTTTCTAGAGAGTTTTTATCATAAATCGGTGTTGAATTTTGTCAAAAGCTTTTTCTGCATCTATTGCGGAAAAAGTTTTTAATCTTCAATTTGTTAATATGGTGTATCACATTGATTGATTTGAGTATATTGAAGAATCCTTGCATCCCTGGGATAAATCCCACTTGATCATTGTATGATACTTTTTATGTGTTGTTGGATTCTGTTTGCTAGTATTTTGTTGAGGATTTTTGCATCTATATTAATCAGTGATACTGGTCTGTAATTTTCTTTTTTTCTCGTATCTTTGTCTGGTTTTGGTATCAGGGTGATGGTGGCCTCATAGAAAGAGTTTGGGAGTGTTCCTTCCTCTGCAGCTTTTTGGAAGAGTTTGAGAAGGATGGGTGTTAGCTCTTCTCTAAATGTTTGATAGAATTCACCTGTGAAGCCATCTGGTCCTGGACTTTTGTTTGTTGGAAGATTTTTAATCACAGTTTCAATTTCAGTACTTACGATTGGTCTGTTCATATTTTCTATTTCTTCCTTGTTCAGTCTTGGAAGGTTATACCTTTCTAAGAATTTGTCCATAGAGTTGCTTGTAGTAGTCTCTTAGGATACTTTGTATTTCTGAGATGTCTGTTGTAACTTCTCCTTTTTCACTTCTAATTTTGATATGAGTCCTCTCCCTGTTTTTCTTTATGAGTCTGGCTAATGGTTTATCAATCTTGTTTATCTTCTCAAAGGATCAGCTTTTAGTTTTATTGATATTTGCTATTGTTTTCTTTGTTTCTATTTCATTTATTTCTGCTCTGATACTTATGATTTCTTTCCTTCCGATACCTTTGGGTTTTGTTTGTTCTTCTTTCTCTAGTTCCTTTAGGTGTAACATTGGATTGTTTATTTGAGATTTTTCTTGTTTCTTGAGGTAGGCTTGTATAGCTATAAACTTCCTTCTTAGAACTGCTTTTCCTGCATCCTATAGGTTTTGGATCACCGTGTGTTCATTGTCATTTTTGTCTAGGTATTTTTTGATTTCTTCTTTGATTTCTTCAGTGATCTCTTGGTTATTTAGTAACGTATTGTTTAGCCTCCACGTGTTTGAACTTTTTACGCTTTTTCCCTGTAATTGATTTCTAATCTCAAAGCGTTGTGGTCAGGAAAGATGCTTGATATGATTTCAGTTTTCTTAAATTTACTGAGGCTTGATTTATGACCGAAGATGTGATCTATCCTGGAGAATGTTCCGTGCGCACTTGAGAAGAAAGTATAATCTGCTGTTTTTGGATGGAATGTCCTACAAATATCAAACAAATCTATCTGATCTATTGTGTCATTTAAAGCTTGTGTTTCCTTATTAATTTTCATTTTGAATGACCTGTCCATTGGTGTAAGTGAGGTGTCAAAGTCCCCCACTATTATTGTGTTACTGTTGATTTCCTCTTTTATAGCTGTTAGTAGTTGCCTTTTGTATTGAGGTGCTCCTATGTTGGGTGCGTATATATTTATAATTGTTATATCTTCTTGTTGGATTGATCCCTTGATCATACCTAGTGTCCTTCCTTGTCTCTTGTAACTAATTCTTTATTTCAAAGTCTGTTTTATCTGATATGAGTATTGGTACTCCAGCTTTCTTCTGATTTCCATTTGCATGGAATATCTTTTTCCATCCCCTCACTTTCAGTCTGTATTTGTCCCTAGGTCTGAAGTGTGTCTCTTGTAGACAGCATATATATGGGTTTTGTTTTTGTATCCATTCAGTGAGCCTGTGTCTTTTGGTTGTAACATTTAATCCATTCACGTTTAAGGTAATTATTGATATGTATCTTCCTATGACCATTTTCTTAATTGATTTGGGTTTGTTTCTGTAGGTCGTTTTCTTCTCTTATGTTTCCCACTTAGAGAAGTTCCTTTAGCATTTGTTGTAGAGCTGGTTTGGCGGTGCTGAATTCTCTTAGCTTTTGCTTGTCTGTAAAGCTTTTGATTTCTCCATAGAATCTGAATGAGATCCTTGCCGGGTAGAGTAATCTTGGTTGTAGGTTCTTCCCTTTTATCACTTTAAGTATATCATGCCACTCCCTTCTGGCTTGTAGAGTTTCTGCTGAGAAATCAGCTGTTAATCTTATGGGAGTTCCCTTGTATGTTATTTGTTGTTTTTCCCTTGCTGCTTTCAATAAGTTTTCTTTGTCTTTAATTTTTGCTAATTTGATTACCATGTTTCTCGACATGTTTCTCCTTCGGTTCATCTTGTATGGGACTCTCTGCATGTCCTGGACTTCGGTGGCTATTTCCTTTCCCATGTTAGGGAAGTTTTCGACTACAATCTCTTCAAATATTTTCTCGGGTCCTTTCTCTCTCTCTTCTCCTTTTGGGACCCCTATAATGCGAATGTTGTTGCCTTTAATGTTGTCCCAGGGGTCAGGTAGGCTGTCTTCATTTCTTTTCATTCTTTTTTCTTTATTCTGTTCTGCAGCAGTCAGTTCCACCATTTTGTCTTCCTCGTCACTTATCCGTTCTTCTGCCTCAGTTATTCTGCTATTGATTCCTTCTAGTGTAGTTTTCATTTCAGTTATTGTATTGTTCATCTCTGTTTGTTCTTTAATTCTTCTAGGTCTTTGTTAAACATTTCTTGCATCTTCTCGATCTTTGCCTCCATTCTTTTTCTGAGGTCCTGGATCATCTTCACTATCATTATTCTGAATTATTTTTCTGGAATATTGCCTATCTCCATTTCATTTAGTTGTTTTTCTGGGGTTTTATCTTGTTCCTTCATCTGGTATGTAGCCCTCTGCCTTTCATCTTGTCTGTCTTTCTGTGCATGTGGTTTTTGTTCCACAGGCTGCAGGATTGTAGTTCTTCTTGCTTCTGCTGTCTGCCCTCTGGTGGATGAGGCTATCTAACAGGGAAGTAATTCTTGATGCAGTCATTTTGTGGCGGTTTCACAGTACCTTTCAAATCTATCTTCTTGAAAATTGTAGGTTGCTCTTTTTACTTACTTTTTCCATAGAAGTATAACCACAGAACACACTGTGTAATATAGTTAACTTTTCAAAAGTTATCAGTGGTATAGACACAACATTCTACTTTAGTGTTCCTTTCCATGGTCAAATTGCTTGCCTTTGATTTGTGTGTGTGTGTGCTTTTTGTTTTGTTTTGATTTTGCATTGGGAAAAATTGCTTGCCATGGCAGAGACTGAGTTTCCATCTTGAAAATTATCAAAAATTTCTATGTATAAACCAGATTAGTCATTTTCAACTGGAGGCAATTTTGTCTGGAGACTATTCAAGATTTCTCTGTGTAAATTAGACCAGTGGTTTTCAAATGGAGGCAGTTGTGTCCTTGGGGGGACATCTGGCAATGTCTGGAGTTAATTATCACAGCTGAGGTGGTGCTAAGTTATTTAGTGTGAAGAGGCCAGATGTGCTGCTAAACATCATTCAGACACACAGGATACCCCCCACAACAAATAATATCCAGTCCAACATGTCCATAATGCCGAGGCTAAAAAAACCTGAGCTAGAAACATGTTTATTGGCTTAGGCTTCTGCATGTAGCTAGAGAGGGCTTAGCCTGTATCAGTGATGATGGTCTATTATGGGCAGGGTAGGAAACGCAAAGGGTCCTAAGTTCTTTTAAATATCCAGAAACCTGCAACATTGTCCAGAGTGTTCAATTCTCTAGCCTTTACAAAATGTAAATTAAAAATTCCATGTGGGAAATCAAATATAGAGCTGTAGACTCTATTAATGAAATTTTAAATATTCAATTAATAACTTCTATTTAAAATTTAGATCATGTTGTTATCCTATCTTAACACCTAGAACATATATCCAATAGATACTTCTTCATATGTCTCCCAAATTAGATCTCTGCTCTTTCCCTCCTTGTTAACATGACATCATAAGAAATACTTCCCCCAAATAATCCAATGATGAAATGGACAAGATATATGAATAGAGAGTTCACAAATGAAGAGATGCAGAAGACCAACAAATAAGAAAAATGTACTCAAGAGCTTTAAAGTATAAAAGATGGAAAATGAAATAGTTTCGTGTATCAAATTCACCTACACCTTCATAAAAAACAAAAACAGGGAGTAGGGAAGGATGCTGTAGTTGGGTTTTGCTTCTCATATGCACCAGAATCCGTTCTCCTCTGAGAAAGTGTTGGAAAGTGCAAGTATCCTGGAGTGTTTTTCATGAGGAAGGACTATTCCATGGTATTTTCTAAGTCATCTTATCGTTGGGGAAAATGGTGGTAGGAAGTGATGAGAGTAAAGAGGGTGTACCTCCTATATTACTTCTCCTGGATGGGAATCTCCAAAAAGTTACAAAGAGGAGGGTGTAGCTGCACATTCAGGCAAAAGTGATGGCCCCAGCGGGACCGATTCACGATGGCTAACCCCTAAATAACCCACGTAGGAGTCTACTACTCCATGAAGTGGCTGGAGCCTGAGTTAATATACTAATGAATACTATTGAATAGTATACATAATAAGGATTTGTCTTCCTTTGTTGAAAAATATTTTACTGCTGGAATGTTCTCTAATGCACTGTCCAGTCTTTCCTTCCTCCCCGATAAGATGAGATATCCCATTGACTACTATATACAGACTTCAGCAGTGAACACTTTTGTTCGTGTTTGAAAGAGAATGAAAAAAGAAAGAAACATCGGCCAACAACTGGCAACAGCCTTGTGCCCCCAGTTTGCCTCTTGTGATGCTGAGAACTGCTCATCCAACAGATTGGTTTTTCCACAGCACTGTATTAATAGGCATCCAATGCCATTATCACTGGAAACCCATCGAGTGTGTCTGATTTGGGAATAAGAGCACACACATAACAATGTGCAATTAGAATGGAAACTTGTAAAACGTTCACCTGCAGATTTAAGCTGGAAAGTGCCAAGTCCTGAGCCACAGAGCCTTTTGGATATTTTATATTTCAGAAGACCTCATAATGGCATTTTTGTTTCCTGTTTTTCAAGTTGACATTTATTCAGTCTAATGGGAAGCCAGATTTGGGAAAACATTCCTTCTCTCCTTGGCTTCTGCAATTACACAGAGCAGAGAAGAAACAGTTTTACTGCTCCACTGGATATTTACAGTTGGATGATATTTTTCTTGTTCAGGGGCTGAATATACCCTGGTGTGCTGCTTTAAAAATCAATCATAGATACATTTACATAGTTAGTACAAGCACAGGCAATCCGCAGAGGGGGTACGTTTCAGTGTTAGGGAAAATAGAATTAAGAATACAGTTCCTGCCAGTAGCATTTTGGACCCAATCTCCTCCACCCTTTTTGCCTTTAATGCAGAGGAATTTTTACAGTGAATTAGTTTTCCCAGTGCATTGTATTAATTGGAATCAAAAGTCATTAGAGCAAACCCATAGAGCGAGTTGGTTTAATTAGGAGGCAGGTTCCCAGAATTAAAGACATAGGCGTTAGTGAAAACTCAATATAGTGTTACAAAGTGAAATTTTAACCAATTATCTTACCTCTATTCAACATTCAGCATGCATCAGACATTTATTGAGTACGTACAGAATTCTAGAGACTATCTGGGTGATGTTGATAGAAAAACACATGTGGGGGAGAGGGACAGGCACTTACATGTTGTTATTTTGGAGAGTGTTACATTTAGGGATATAAATGTCAACCTCTAATTCCAGCATATTCATTTAGGGAATAGGTTGGGTTATTAATTTAACTCTTATAAGGCTGGTTTTCATGATTTGTGCAAAATAAAAATCTGGCTACTTATTTCTAATGTCTTTTTGTGATAATTAAGATCAAGGAAAAAATTTGAAAAAAATTTATAAATTGAATGCTAGGAATGATGATCCTAAGAGGATTTGGGGTCAATGAGTAGCAGGATTAGTGAGTGGGTCTCCTGTGTGCATGTGTGGGAAAGGGGGTAACGGTAAGAATAGAAAGGAAGGTTAGGAACAAAATGGTTCCTATTTATTTTTTGAAAAATAATTATTGAGTGACTGCTGTGTGCTAGGTCCTGTTCTATGCAGTGGTGAACGAAATAGACCTCCTCCCTAGGAAAAATAGGTCTTTGTGAACATTATAGTCTGTTGGTGGGGAGGTGGAGGGCAGGGGAAGGACCCTAACAGAAAATAAAAATGTAAAATAGGTAGAATGTCAGATTAAAAAAAGTAAGGCAGGAAGAATGATATGGAGTGGGTATGTGTACCTTCTAATTTAAATCTACAGGTAAGACCAGCTTCAGGCATGGCTAGATCCAGGAAATGGATCAAATGATGTCATCCACACCTTTTGTTTTTCTCATGCTTGATTTACTTATTCTACCTTAGGCTTTCTCACTGTAGTAACTCTAAGAGTTCCAGGCTTACATCATCTAAAAATCTAGCAATTTCAGCATATAAAGCTTCTGTTTTCCAGTAGTTCTAACATAAATTCCACAAGTGAGTCTCATTAACATGGTTCAGGTCATATCCCAGATATGAACCAATCATCAGTGACGAGAATATGCTGACAGACTAGCCCTTGGTTATGGGACCATTTCCAGCAGCAAGGGGTGCAGTCAGGCCCAGTCAAACCAGGTAAACTGGAAACGGGGAAGGGCTGGATTTCCAAGCAAAATGAGAATTCTCCTGTAAGAGGAAGGCAGAATGAATGTTTGGAAGGCATAATCTAATACACTTTGATTTGTTTATTGTGACTTTCTTTTCTGAAGCAACACAAAATAGAGCTATAGTGTTTGTAGGATCTGTGTAAGGAGAAGGGCTTTTTATTTTATGGAACATCATATTCTCCATAGTTTGCATGGTCCCTGGGTTGCAGTAGGCACCAAACTTTTGCTAAATGAGCAAATGAATAAATGAATGGCTTAGATACATAATCGTGGCTGCCCTGGTTAAATAATATTTTCTACCCTTGGTAGCAGAGAACATTGTAAAGCAGCTCTGTGTATTTAACTGCCTTATAGAATGAACAAGGAGGAGTGACTCAGTTAGTTTTAATATGGTTGCATACTATTAGATACTTAATTGAATAATTACTGCTTTGAGCCAAGGGGTGTTTTTATCCTTTACTCTGATTCTCTAAGTCTGGCTTATATGCATTCTTAAAACTATTTTCTTTTAGAAAGGAATAGGAAATTTCCTTCTTTTCAAGAGGGAAATTAGTATGCCTTGTATCTGTCTATATTGTCTGAGATATTCAGTTGAATATTTAAAATATTTAATTTTAATAAAAGTAGATAATCCAACTGGTAAATACCTTAAGTAAAGGAAACATATTCCTTTTGAAGATGAATGTACATGGTATCATGGGAAATTCTTAGGCCATTTATATACTTCAAAAATTATTCTGGGTGATTAAATTACTGTTGCTAGAAAGATGAAATGGAACACTTTCCATTATGCCCAATAACAGACTCTGTAGATCTATATTCCTTAAATTATTCCCCAGAAAACTTGGTATGTAAGAAGGACATTTAAATAACTAGAAGCAAATTCACACGTGGTGGTCATAGGGGAGGTAGTTACTGTTTCTCCATGATTGTGTAATCCATTAAAGAGAAGATGGTCTTCATCGGTCCTGAAGCAAGAGCCACGCAAGCATTTCATTCATAAGTGGTATGTGGAAACTGAAAAACTGAGTTGTATTTCTTGGCCCCAAATTGAGTTCTACTCTGGTTCAACATGATGGACAGATCAGCCTCATGCCTCCTTCTTTAATATTTGTTGACACTTACTTGTTCTGGCTTCCATTCTTCCTAGCTTTTTTTTTTTTTTTAAACCGTTCCCCAGGGCTTCCCTGGTGGCGCAGTGGTTGAGAGTCCACCTGCCGATGCAGGGGACACGGGTTCGTGCCCCGGTCCGGGAAGATCCCACATGCCGCAGACCGGCTGTGCCCGTGAGCCATGGCCGCTGGGTCTGCGCATCTGGAGCCTGTGCTCCGCAACGGGAGAGGCCACAACAGTGAGAGGCCCGCGAACCACAAAAAAAAAAAACAAAAAAAAAAAACCGTTCCCCACAGGACAGACACCATGCCAAGCCTGTTACTCCATTGTCTCCTACCATTGTGATACCTGCTCATCTCATGAATTTCTTTCCCTGTGTTGACTATTGGTGACCATTGCTCAGTGTGCTCTTCCTGAGAAATAGCTTTTCCATTTTGACAGCAGTTTATTGTCCCAACTCAGTGCTTTTCAAACTTGAGCCTGCACCAAAATCACCTGGAGCGTACATTAAAACAAAGAGTTGGGCCCCTCCCCGGAGTTTCTGACCCAGTAGGTCTGGAGTTGTGTCTGAGTTTTTGACTTTCTGATAAATTCTCAAGTGATGCTGATGGTGGGGGACCCCGCTTTGAGACCACAGCTCAACCGCAACGAAGTAGTTGGTTATGATGAAAATCTGTTTGATATTGTGAGGAAAGCGTTACCCGTGGAATGAACAGTGTTGAGTTCTACCCGGTTGGTTCTTTCATTTAGGGAATGGATTGCTAATTTAATGATTCTGAGCTTTGGTTTCCTGAATTGTTCATTCATGTGTATGCATGTGTAACTTCTTAGGGCATTTTGTAAGGATGAAAGTCAAGAAAGGATGTGAAATGCTTTTGAGCTGATAGTATTACATAGAAGAAGGGTGATAAAAATGAAGGAGTATTTAGTGAGCTCACAGGACCCAACAGTAGATATCTGTTGGGGAGAGAGGTTAAACATAGAATGGTCCCATTTCCTTCATTTATTTATTCAACAAACATTTATCAATCACTTAATAGGTACTAATGGAGAAAGCAAGAGCAGTTAAGAAAAGAGAAAAAAAAACCTATGCTTCATGGATTTTACGTTCTAGAAGGAAAATACAGCTGAGGGTAAACACATAGCACATTCTCAGGGAAAAAGTGAAATGAAGAAAAATAAAGTGGAGGAGGCTTGGCCATAGTGTATGAAGAGAAGCATTTTTAATTTACACATTGTACTTGGGCTTTTATAGTAACTATAATAGAGGTTTTCAAACTTCGCTGTGCAAAACAGTCTCCTGGGGAGCTTGATTAAAATGTAGATTTCTGTGCTGTATCCCCAGGTAATTCTATTCAGCAGGCTTGGGCTAGAGCCTGGGAGTTACCCATTTGACCAAAAGGTGGTTCTAATGCAAATGGGCCTTTAAAAAGAATATGTTTAATCTCTGTTCTAAGAATTTACAAATATTAACTTATTTAATAAATAACATAGAAAGTGGAAGTCCTTCACACCATTCCCCAAAGATGATCCTGCTCAATGATTTGAGATATTTTTCTATAGCTTCTTATTTTTCTTTCCCTTCAACATGTATTAATGTTTTATGTCAGGATCTCACTAAGAAACTATGAACTAGAGGATAGTAAGAAGGTTTAGAAGTACAGCTAAGACAGAGTTAGAAAGGAATGGGGAAAAGGTCTGAAAGGATAGACACAAAGAGAAAAAAGGTGAAGACTAACATCTTCAGAGAGAGGTAGTGAACAACTGAGGCAGTCTGGCTTGGGGGAAAGACGGTAGGTGGTGAGCTCTGAGGGACCCCGGTATGATTCTGGATTCTGACTCTTTCTTACCAGCCAGATGCCTCTGAACATGTTACTTACCTTCTTGGAACCTCAGTTTTATACACATACACATACACCATCCCCACAGCAAAGGATATAAGTGCACTTGTGTCTGTGTGTGTGCGTGCATGCAGGCATATATGCATCCTCTTCGCTGGTATTGTTTTTGTTTGTTTGTTTTCACATCTTTATTGGAGTAGTTGGTATTGTTTTAAGGGTTAGAGATTTTATAAGGATTAGAGATTTTATATGCCATACTCCAGGCCCTGTGTCTGCACCACGTGTGATGGCGGTGGTCGTCTTGATTTGCAGACATGTGAAGTGGAGTTAAAATAAATTATTAAAATATTACATGAAGACTAAGAGACACTAAAGCTTAAAAGTGCAACAAGGTGGATCTTGATAGTCGTGTGCTTCAGAACAACTTTTAAATACAGGCATATGCCAGGGAAGTTGTCATGACAGGAGATAGTTTGGAAACAGTCAATTGGATCAAAGAACGGCTGGGAGCTTTTCTGCCACTGAATTCTCTTCCCCTGTGTTTTCTGACTAGCTGTCAAAGACCTAAGGAAATCAAGAGTTCGGAGGCCATCATTTGGCACATAAAGCATCTAACATAGTGCAGCTAAGAGTTTTTACATGCGTACTGTTAGGGCTGTTTCCTGTTCCCTGCTGGATCGCAGAATGGAAGAAACATTTCTTTGCTGCCTGAAATTAACTTTATTTGGCAGCTTCTCTGTTTTGTGTGACCTATTCTGAGTGTTTAGTGTTTACAATAAGTATGATGTGGTATACCCTGAAGAGCATTGTTATGTTCAGGGTTTGTCCAGAGGAGAACAAAGTAGGCTTTTTTTTTTTTATTCCTGAGACTCACTGTATCTCCAACATAGTAAAAAATACGAACTGGCAACGTCACTGCGATAGTGATTTCATGGAACTGAAGATCAAAAGAAATGCCCTGGGCTTCCCTGGGGGCGCAGTGGTTGAGAGTCCGCCTGCCGATTCAGGGGACGTGGGTTCGTGCCCGGTCCGGGAAGATCCCACAGGCCATGGAGCAGCTGCGCCCGTGAGCCATGGCCACTGAGCCTGCACGTCCGGAGCCTGTGCTCCGCAACGGGAGAGGCCACAACAGTGAGAGGCCCGCGTACCACAAAAAAAAAAAAAAAAAAAAAAAGAAATGCCCTTAGTTCTTTGCCATAGATGAGTAGAAGATAAACTTGGATTCTGCAATAAACATGTCTTTAGTCCACTTTTTTTCCTCAAGCATTTTTCAGGTTTCCAGCATCTGCTCCAGGAAATTTGTTTCATGCTTCACTTCTATGTCATTCCTTGATTACCTTGGTTGGATATAGAAACTGGCCCCTAGGATCCCACTTTCTGATCTTACACAATTATTCCTTTGCATGACATGTCCATTTTTCTGTCCTGCAGAAAAAGCCCTGTAGACAGTTTTCTTCCTTCCTTCCTTCCTTCCTTCCTTTCTTTCTTTCTTTCTTTCCTTTCCCCTCCCCTCCCCTCCCCTCCCCTTCCCTTTCCTTTCCTTTTTCCTGTCTCCATGGCTTTCTAGCACAGGATGGTCACATTATTAGTTCCAGGTAATTACTTGATGAGATTGCACTGATTAAAACAAGGAGAGTTCCTGTTAACTCACCTTATTTCTTCTGCATTGGAAGTTTCCAAAATGTGTTCTGTCGAGCATTAGTCCTATAAAATGCTCCATTAAAAAAGAGGCAGTGGTCATATAGGCTTAGAAAATGTGCTCTGTGTTAGTCTCCTCTTGCAAGTTCACAATACATATTGGATACAAATCTCTGAAAAATCCAGTGTCAAGGATTTTATTTCATACCATATAATTAGCTAGCTTCCCAAACCATTCTCAGGTTTCCCTTTCTATCGCTTCATTCTTTTTTGCAGTGAGAACTCTTTGAGAAACCTGCTCTCCTAGTGTTTTGTTTTGTTTTGTTTTGTTTTTACGCGGGCCTCTCACTGTCGTGGCCTCTCCCGTTGCGGAGCACAGGCTCCGGACGCGCAGGCTCAGCGGCCATGGCTCACGGGCCCAGCCGCTCCGCGGCATGTGGGATCTTCCCGAACCGGGGCACGAACCCGTGTCCCCTGCATGGGCAGGTGGACTCTCAACCACTGCGCCACCAGGGAAGCCCCTCTCCTAGTGTTTTATTCTTTAACTCACTTCATGCTTTGCAACAACAGGCCAAAAAATAAAAAGTTTCTCCTTTCAGAAAACTTTTGAAAAACACTGATCTAATCTTATAGTTTTACTCAGTAGTATCTGGAGCCAGCTCTTACTTCTTGGCAAGAACTTGTTGAGCATCTGTCTTCACAACACCACATTGCTGTCACATAGCACCACCCCCTCCCTGCCAGCCAGTTTACCAACGTGTGGTTACAGATGGATGTGAAGTTTCAGTACCGTGTCACAGCTGCCTAAGAGCATGGTTGAGAAAAGATCCCAGATCTTACAACTCTGATTCAGGACTGTTCCCAGTTGGTTTTCTCCCCCAGGTTTATTGAGATATAATTGACAAATAAACGTTGTATATATTAAGTTTGATATGCATATACTCAGGGCGTTTTCTGAGGTACCCAGTATCACAGGCAGGTGAAGGAAATGTGCCTTTCTTGCATGCCTACATGTACCAAAGGCATTCATGCAGGTTAATTAGTTTTATTCTGAGAAAGACTCTGAAAAGTTAAAATTCTATCACCATTTCTCAGATGTGGATACTGGAGTTGGAAAGGTTTTGTTTGTCCAAACACATTCATTTAGTAAGTGGCAAGGCCAGAGTTCCCAGATAAATAGATAGAGGCAGCTGTCTCCAGTCCACCACCCTGACACTTCCAGCCCTGTGACCTAGAACAAGTCACTTCTTTGATCATAAATTTTCCCATTGATATACTTAGGAGATAATCCTAAGCTACCACGTAGGGATATTGTGAAATGCAAGTGAAACATTGTGTGTGCAAATGCATTTTATAAATTACAAAGTGCTACTAAAATTACATTAGTCCATTACTCATATAAAATATTAAATTGTGACACCACTCTACTTCAATTTTATATTCATTAATAGGAACAGGAAGCAGTTTAGCATAACAGTAAGGACACAGACTTCATCATTAGGCAGGTCTGATTTAATCCTATCTTTATTTCTTATCCACTGTTTGATTTCGGGCAGTCACTTAACTTCTCTGTACCCCAGATTCCTCATTTATGAAACAGATAATTCCAGCACTTAACTCATAAGGGTGTCCTACAGATTAAATTATAATGGAAAACGCAGTAGCTGGTGAAGAGTTAACTCTTAAAAAAATTAATTGGAATTATTACCATTTCCTTGTTTATCTATAGTAACTTAACTAGCCCTAGAAGAGGATTTTCTGAGATCCTTTTCCTCATAGACACTGGCTAAGGAACTACTGTTTTATTCTTTCACTCATTTCAAGCTTAAGTTATTTACAAAGCTCTTGAGATCTCCTCTCTTCCAACCAGATTTGTTTTCATGTTTCTTTCCCCTCTCATCTGTTCTAAGCAATGTCCCATATCCATGTGTGTCTAAACGTACCCCTTATGGCTGAGGCATCTGTTACTTCTCCTTTTCCTCCTCCATTTTCTCTTCCCTCCACTTCTCTTCCTTTAAAATTTGTTGACTGATCTCACACCCATTTTGCAAATAATACTGGTTAGTGTTTGACTCATGGTGCTTGAAGTTTCTGATTGGAAAAACTCATAGCTTTTATCTTGGAAGCTATAAGGACATCTCTCTTAAATTTTAAAAGACTCAAATTTCAAAGAGAATTTTAACGTGGAACGTAATTTATACTTGATTTCCTCCACCTTCTCTTCCTGGCTTTATCTCTCACCTTTTCTCCAGAAGTTGGCTTCAGCAGTCTCTAGAGTTTTTAACAACAAAAAAAAGGTCATTTGCCAATTCTAGAATAAATAAATAAATAAATAGTAATGCAAAAACTAACTTGTTTTTATTATAGGGGCCAATGAGTAATTACAGGCATAATTTATTAGTTTTGATTTGCCAGAACTGCTGCCCTTCCAAATGAGATAAAAAGCTCCACTGAATGTAATAGACTATAGTTGAATTTAGTTTTACTTGAAGAAGAAATGGGGGAGTGCCTTCAAGGTGGCGGAGGAGAAAGACGTGCACATCACCTTCCTCCCCACAAATACATCAAAACCACATCTACATGTGGAACAACTCCTACAGAACACCTACTGAATGCTGGCAGAAGACCTCAGACTTCCCCAAAAGGAAAGAAACACCACATGTACCTGCATAGGTCAAAAGAAAAAAGAAAAAACAGAGACAAAAGAATAGGGACAGGACCTGCACCTCTGGGGGTGAGCTGTGAAGGAGGAAAAGTTTCCACATACTAGGAAGCCCCTTCACTGGCGGAGACAGGGGGTGGTTGGCGGGGGAAGCCTCAGAGCCACAGAGGAGAGCGTAGCAACAGGGGTGCAGAGGGCAAAGTGGAGAGATTCCCGCACAGAGGATCGGTGCAGAACAGCACTCACCAGCCCAAGAGGCTTGTCTGCTCACCCGCCGGGGCGAGTCGGGGCTGGGAGCTGAGGCTCGGGCTTCAGAGGTCAGACCCCAGGGAGAGGACTGGGGTTCGCTGCGTGAACACAGCCTGAAGGGGGCTAGTGGACCACAGCTAGCCGGGAGGGAGTCCGAGGAAAAGTGTGGAACTGCCTAAGAGGGAAGAGACCATTGTTTCAGGGTGCACAAGGAAAGAGGATTCAGAGCACCACCTAAATGAGCACCAGACACGGGCGCGAACTGTGGCTCTCAGTGCAGACACCAGAGATGGGCATGAGACACTAAGGCTGCTGCTGCAGCCACCAAGAAGCCTGTGTGCGAGCACAGGTCACTATCCACACCTCCCTTCTGGGGAGCCTGTGCAGCCCACCACTGCCAGGGTCCCGTGATCCAGGGACAACTTCCCTGGGAGAACACATGGCGCCTCAGGCTGTTGCAACGTCATGGTGGACTCTGCTGCTGCAGGCTCGCCCTGCATTCCATACCCATCCCACCTCCCGGGCTGAGTGAGCCAGAGCCCCCTAATCAGGTGCTCCTTTAACCCCGTCCTGTCTAAGCAAAGAACAGAGGTAGGGCCAAATCCAAAGCTGAACCTCAGGAGCTGTGCAAACAAAGAAGAGAAAGGGAAATTTCTCCCAGCAGCCTCAGGAGCAGTGGATTAAATCTCCACAATTAACTTGATGTACCCTCCATCTGTGGAATACCTGAATAGACAATGAATCATTCCAAAATTGAGGCAAAGAACTTTGAGAGCAACTGTAGGCTTGGGGTTTGCTTTCGGCATCTAATTTGTTTCTGGTTTTATGTTTATCTTACTTTAGTATTTAGAGCTTATTATCACTGGTAGATTTGTTTATTGACTTGGTTGCTCTCCTACTTTAGTTATTTTATACATATATATACTTTTTTTCCCCTTTTTCTCTTTTTGTGAGTGTGTATGTGTGTGCTTCTTTGTGTGATTTTGTCTGTATAGCTTTGCTTTTGCCATTTGTCCTAGGGTTCTGACTGTCCAGTTTTTTTGTTGTTGTTTTTTAGTGCAGTTTTTAGCGCCTGTTATCGTTGGTGGATTTTTTTTTTTTTGGTTGCTCTCTTTCGTTCTCTCTTTTTTTAAATTACTTTTTTTATTTTCTATTTTTAATTTTTTTTCTATTTTAATAACTTTATTTTATTTATTTATTTCTTCTTTCTTTCTTTCTTTTTCTCCCTTTTCTTCTGAGCCATGTGTCTGACAGGGTCTTGGTGCTCTCGCTGGGTGTCACACCTGAGCCTCCAAAGTGGGAGAGCTGAGTTCAGGACATTGGTCCACCAGAGGCTCCTGGCACCATGAAATATCAAACAGCGTAAGCTCTCCCAGAGATCTCCATCTCAATGCTAAGACCCAGCTCCACTCAATGAGCGGCAAGCTACAGTGCTAGACACCCTATGACAAACAACTAGCAAGACAGGAACACAACCCCACCCATTAGCAGAGAGGCTGCCTAAAATCATAATAAGTTCACAGAAAGCCCAAAACACACCACCGGACGTGGTCCTGCCCACCAGAAAGAGAAGATCCAGCTGCATCCACCAGAACACGGGCACCACTCCCCTCCACCAGGAAGCCTACACAACCAACTGAACCAACCTTACCCACAGGGAGTAGACACCAAAAACAAGGGGAAATAAGAACCTGCAGGCTGTGAAACGGAGACCCCAAACACATTAAGGTAAGCAAAATGAGAAGACAGAGATATACACATGACATGAAGGAGTAAGGTAAAAACCCAGCAGACCAAAAAAATGAAGAGGAAATAGGTAGTCTACCTGAAAAAGAATTCAGAGTAATGATAGTAAAGATGATCCAAAATCTTGGAAATAGAATGGAGAAAATACAAGAAATGTTTAACAAGGACATAGAAGAACTAAAGAGCAAAAAAACAATGATGAACAACAACACAAATGAAATTAAAAATTCTCTAGAATGAATCAATAGCAGAATAACTGAGGCAGAAGAACAGATAAGTGACCTATAAGATAAAATAGTGGAAATAACGACCACAGAGCAGAATAAAGAAAAATGAATGAAAAGAATTGAAGACAATCTCAGAGACCTCTGGGACAACATTAAACGCACCAACATTTGAATTATAGGGGTCCCAGAAGAAGAAGAAGAAAAAAAAAAAAGGGACTGAGAAAATATGTGAAGAGATTATAGTTCAATACTTCCCTAATATGGGTAAGAAAATATTCAATCAAGTCCAGGAAGCACAGAGAGTCTCATACAGGATAAATCCAAGGACAAACATACCAAGACACATATTAATCAGACTATCAAAAATTAAATACAAAGAAAAATATTAAAAGCAGCAAGGGAAAAACAACAATTAACATACATGGGAACACCCATGAGGTTAACAGCTGATCGTTCAGCAGAAACTCTGCAAGCCAGAAGGGAGTGGTAGGACATATTTAAAGTGATGAAAGGGAAAAACCTACAACCAAGATTACTCTACCAGCAAGAATCTCATTCAGATTCGACAGAGAAATTAAAACCTTTACAGACAAGCAAACGCTACGAGAATTCAGCACCACCAAACCAGCTCTACAACAAATGCTAAAGGAACTTCTCTAGGCAGGACACACAAGCGAAGGAAAAGACTTACAGTAACAAACCCAAAACACTTAAGAAAATGGTATAGGAACCTACATATCGATAACTACCTTAAATGTAAATAGATCAAATGCTCCACCCAAAAGACATAGACTGGCTGAATGGATACAAAAACAAGACCAGTACATATGCTGTCTACAAGAGACCTACTTCAGACCTAGGGACACATACACACTGAAGGTGATGGGGTGGAAAAAGATATTCCATGCAAATGGAAATGAAAAGAAAGCTGCAGTAGCCATTCTCATATCAGAAAAAATACACTTTAAAATAAAGGATATTACAAGAGACAAAGAAGGACACTGCATAATGATCAAGGGATCAATCCAAGAAGAAGATATAACAAGTGTAAATATTTATGCCCCCAACAGAGGAGCAACTCAATACATAGGCAAATGCTAACAGTCATTAAAGGGGAAATCGACAGTAACACAATCATAATAGGAGACATTAGCACCGCACTTTCACCAAAGGACAGATGATCCAAAATGAAAATAAGTAATGAAACACAAGCTTTAAATGATCCATTAAACAAGATGGACTTAATTGATATTTATTGGACATTTCATCCAAAAACAACAGAATATACTTTCTTCTCAAGTGCTCATGGAACATTCTGCAGGTTAGATCATACCTTGAGTCACAAATCAAGCCTTGGTAAATTGAAGAAATTTGAAATTGTATCAGGTATCCTTTCTGATCACAGTGCTATGAGACTAGACATCAATACAGGAAAAAATCTGTAAAAAATACAAACACATGGAGGCTAAACAATACACTACTAAATAACCAAGAGATCACTAAAGAAATCAAACAGGAAATCAAAAAATACCTAGAAACAAATGACAATGAAAAGATGACCACACAAAACCTATGGGCTGCAGCAAAAGCAGTTCCAAGAGGGAAGTTTATAGCAGTACAATCCTACCTCAAGAAACAACAAACATCTCAAATAAACAACCTAACCTTACACCTAATCCAATTAGGGAAACAAGAACAAAAAAAACTCCCAAATTAGCAGAAGGAAAGATATAAAGATCAGATAGAAATAAATGAAAAAGAAATGAAGGAAACGACAGCGAAGATCAATAAAACTAAAAACTGGTTCTTTGAGAAGATAACCAAAATTGATAAACTATTAGCCAGACGCATCAAGAAAGAAAGGAAGAAGACTCAAATCAATAGAATTAGAAATGAAAAAGGAGAAGTAACAACTGACACTGCAGAAATACAAAGGATCATGAGAGATTACTACAAGCAACTATATGCCAATAAAATGGACAACCTGGAAGAAATGGACAAATTCTTAGAAATGCACAACATGCCAAGAGTGAATCAGGAAGAAATAGTAAATATCAACAGATCAATCACAAGCACTGAAATTAAAACTGTGATTAAATATCTTCCAACAAACAAAAGCCCAGACCAGATGGCCTCACAGGTGAATTCTATCAAACATTTGGAAAAGAGCTAACACCTATCCTTCTCAAACTCTTCCACAATACAGCAGAGGGAGGAACACTCCAAAGCTTATTCCATGACGTCACCATCACCCTGATAACCAAAACCAGACAAAGATGCCAGAAAACACGAAAACTATAGGCCAATATCACTGATGAACATAGATGCAAAAATCTTCAACAAAATCCAACAGCACATTAAAAGGATGATACGCCAAGATCAAGTGGGGTTTATCCCAGAAATGCAAGGATTCTTCAATATATGGAAATCAGTCAGTGTAATAAACTATATAACAAGTTGAAGGAGAAAACCATATTATCATCTCGATAGATGAAGAAAAGCTTTTGACAAACTTCAACACCCATTTATCATAAAAACCCTGCAGAAAGTAGACATAGAGGGAAGGTACCTCAACATAATAAAGGCCATATATGACAAACCCACAGCCAACATTGTTCTTAATGGTGAAAAAGTGAAACCATTTCCTCTAAGATCAGGAACAAGACAAGGTTGCCCACTCTCAGCACTGTTATTCAACATAGTTTTGGAAGTTATACCCACAGCCATCAGAGAAGAAAAAGAAATAAAAGAAATCCAAATTGGAAAAGAAGAAGTAAAACTGTCATTGTTAGCAGATGACGTGATACTATACACAGAGAATCCTAAAGACGCTACCAGAAAACTACTGGAGCTAATCAATGAATTTGGTAAATTTGCAGGATACAAAATTAATGCACAGAAATCTCTTGCATTCCTAGACACTAATGATGAAAATTCTGAAAGAGAATTTAAGGAAACACTCCCATTTACCAATGCAACAAAAAGAATAAAATACCTAGGAATAAACCTACCTGGGGAGACAAAAGACCTGTATGCAGAAAACTGTAAGACAATGATGAAAGAAATTAAAGATGATAGAAACAGATGAAGAGATATAGCATGTTCTTGGATTGGAAGAATCAATATTGTGAAAATGACTATACTACTCTAAGCAATCTACGGATTCAATGTAATCCCTATCAAACTACCAATGGCATTTTTCAGAGAACTAGAATAAAAAATTTCACAATTTGTATGGAAACACAAAAGACACTGAATAGCCAAAGCAACCTTGAGAAAGAAAAATGGAGCTGGAGGAATCAGGCTCCCCGACTTCAGACTATACTACAAAGCTACAGTAATCAAGACAGTATGGTACTGGCACAGAAACAGAAATATAGATCAATGGAACAGGATAGAAAGCCCAGAGATAAACCCATGCACATATGGTCACCTTATCTTTGATAAAGGAGGCAAGAATATACAATGGAGAAAAGAAAGCGTCTTCAATAAGTGGTTCTGGGAAAAGTGGACAGCTACTTGTAAAAGAATGAAATTAGAACACTCCCTAACACCATATACAAAAATAAGCTCAAAAGGGTTGAAGACCTAAATGTAAGGCCAGTCACTATAAAATTCTTATAGGAAAACATAGGCAGAACACTCCATGACATAAATCACAGCAAGATCCTTTTTGACCTACCTCGTAGAGAAATGGAAATAAAAACAAAAATAAACAAATAGGACCTAATGAAACTTGAAAGCTTTTGCACAGCAAAGGAAACCATAAAGATGAAAAGGCAACCCTCAGAATGGGAGAAAATATTCACAAATGAAGCAACTGACAAAGGATTAATCTCCAAAATATACAAGCAGCTCATGCAGCTCAGTATCGAAAAAACAAACAACCCATTCCAAAAATGGGCAGAAGACCTAAATAGACATTTCTCCAAAGCAGATATACAGATTGCTAAGAAACACATGAAAGGATGTTCAACATCACTAAACATTAGGGAAATGCAAATCAAAACTACAGTGAGGTATCACCTCACACTGGTCAGAATGGCTGTCATCAAAATTTTAGAAACAATAAATGCTGGAAAGGGTGTGGAGAGAAGGGAACCCTCTTGCACTATTCGTGGGAATGTAAATTGATACAGCCACTATTGAGAACAGTATGGAGGTTCCTCAAAAAACTAAAACTAAAACTACCATATGACCCAGCAATCCCACTACTGGGCATATACCTTGAGAAAACCATAATTCAAAAAGAGTCATGTACCACAGTGTTCATTGCAGCTCTATTTACAATAGCCATGACATGGAAGCAACCTAAGTGTCCATTGACAGATGAATGGATAAAGAAGATGTGGCACATATATGCAATGGAATATTACTTAGCCATTAAAAGAAATGAAATTGAGTTATTTGTAGCGAGTTGCATGGATCTAGAGTGTGTCATACAGAGTGAAGTCAGTCAGAGAGAGAAAAACAAATACTGTATGCTAACACATATATATGGAATCTAAAAGAAAAAAAATGGTCCTGAATAACCTAGGGGCAGGACAGGACTAAAGACACAGACAAAGAGAATGGACTTGAGGACACGAGCAGGGCGAAGGGTAAGCTGGGATGAAGTGAGAGAGTGGCATGGACATATATACACTACCAAATGTAAAATAGATAGCTAGTGGGAAGCAGCGCATAGCAAAGCTCTGTGCTTTGTGTCCACCTAGAGGGGTGTGATAGGGAGAGTGGGAGGGAGATGCCAAAGTGAAGAGATATGGGGATTTATATATATGTATAGCTCATTCACTTTGTTATACAGCAGAAACTAACACACCATTGTAAAGCAATTATAGTCCAATCGAGTTGTTAATAAATAATTTAAAAAACAAGAAAAGAAGAAACCTATCAACTCAGGGAAAATCCACTTATTTGTCAGTCATTTTAAGTTCTTGGCTACAGGAAGAATTTAACCTTTGCACTGAGTATAAACCACGACAAAGAAACACAGGAATGAAAAGGAGAACGGGCCTGAGAGTCAGAATTGGCTCTGTACTTTTTAGGAGCTGTGTCTCCCTGAGCTTCACTTCCCTGCCCTGAAATATTTAGATAGTGTAGAGGTTGGCAGACTATGGCCCCCTGGGCTATATCTGGCCTGCCACCTATTTTTATGACTCATGAGCTAAGAATCGTTTTTATGTTTTTAAATATTTGAAAACAAATCAAAAAGTGAAACAAAGGAAAAATAGTAGTTTATGAGGCACAAAAATGTATGTAATTCACATTTCAGTGTTCTTAAAAAGTTTTCTTCGAATGAGACACACCCATTGCCTCATGCATTGTCTGCCACTGCTCTCAGCTATAACTGCAGAACTGAGAAACTGCAACAGACTGTGCAGCCTGCAAAGCCTAATATATTCACTCTGTGGCCCTTTACAGAAGAATGTGTGCCAATCGATGAGATGATACTAACCACGCAGAGGTTTTGTGAGATGAAGAGAGCACCTGGCGCACAGTAGACACAATAAATGTTGGCTGCTAGGATTATATGTAAATATGATGTTAATGAAAAGAGTCTGCATCTTCTCCAATTCTTGTTACAAAACATAGTGTCTTATAAGGTCAAGTTTCCTGGAGTCCAGAGTACTTCAGAATGGCTGTGAGCAATCAGATTTGAGGTAGTGAAGCTACCTGAGTCTTAAGAGCTGCAGGATGTTGTTATTTAAATGATGTTTACAGGGCTTCCCTGGTGCCGCAGTGGTTAAGAATCCACCTGCCAGTGCAGGGGACACGGGTTCAAGCCCTGGTCTGGGAAGATCCCACATGCCGCGGAGCAACTAAGCCTGTGCGTCACAACTACTGAGCCTGTGCTTTAGAGCCCACGAGCAACAACTTCTGAAGCCCGTGTGCCTAGAGCCTGTGCTCTGCAACAAAGAGAAGCCATCACAAGAAGCCCGTGCACCGCAACAAAGACCCAATGCAGCCAAAAATAAATATATTAATTAATTTTAAAAATTAAAAAATAGGGCTTCCCTGGTGGCGCAGTGGTTGAGAGTCTGCCTGCCGATGCAGGGGACACGGGTTCGTGCCCCAGTCCGGGAGGATCCCACATGCCACGGAGCAGCTGGGCCCGTGAGCCATGGCCGCTGAACCTGCGCGTCCGGAGCCTGTGCTCCACAACGGGAGAGGCCACAGCAGTGAGAGGCCCTTGTACCGCAAAAAAAAATAAAATAATTAAAAAAATAAATAAATGACGTTTACAGTTGGTTAATAACATTTCGGGGTACTGGGAACATAGGCTGTTCGGATAGTAGCTCTCTCCATTTAATAAGTCTAAGAATAGTTTTTTCATTCCTAAATGTAGACTCTGCATTCAAATGTATGTTTTCTCTGCTAATGCAGCCCTTTCTTGAATTTGTAAATGCTGTTCAATTTGGCTTCTGTGAAAATATGCCCAAGAAATCCAGCACAGCCCATGGCATCCTGATTTTTTTTTCTTGTAAATATTTAGTCATCTAGTCTAACATTTTTTTGTACATCCTGGAAATCTTGCTTAACAGTTTCTGAAACTCTCCGGAAATTGCAGTTCAGTAATCATTGAGTTAGTGAGGTGAGATGTCTCGTTTCCCATAATTAGGGACAACAAAGAGTTTCTAGGGGAAAAGCCAGTTTAGTCAAAAATATAAATTAAACATAAACAAAAGGCTAAGTCTAGAGGTATGTCGCTTATTGGTGAGTTTATTTCGACTGAACTTCTAGGATGTGGTATTCAAGGTATCAGTTAACATAGCAGTTTAAAAGTTTGTGTCAACAATAACAGTAGACTGGTTCACTTTGAAAGTAGACTCTTGCTACCAAAGAATACAGATGTTCTAAATGTATTTAAATACAAACTTATGGAATGACTCAAAAAAATAACAATCCTGGTGCAGAATTTATCAGTACCTGGTAATATCTGAGCCCTTCCAGTGTAAGAGCTCAGTAAGTACTCAGTGACTGTTAGCTATTGCTATGTATGTTAAAACTACTTTTACTCAGATTATTTTGTTAAACCCTTGTACAGTCTCATGGGATGGCTGCTGTTTCTCCCACTTTACATATGAGGACTCAGGATAAGAGGGTTTAAGTATGTTTTCCTGGCTAAGAGTTAACAGTGCCAGGATAATAATCCCGATCTGTCAAGTTCCATCACAGAGCAAAGAGACTCTAACCCCTGCAGATCACAAACATGACGGCAAGTATTTACAACATTTTCCCCTCATTCAATTTTCCATACTTGGATATAAAGAATACCTTCAAGTTCATGCATGAAAACTAAAAGGCTACAGTTTCAAAATCAAGTAAAGTACTCATGAGAAGTCTTGGAATGCAGTGAACTCCAAAAATGTCTTCAGACCCCCAATACATTGATTCAATGTGGAAATGTTTTATATTTTGACTTAGGCTCCTTAAAAGTGGAGATTTTATTGATACTAATTATGTTACTACAAACTCGAGTTTGACTTCACCGTTTACACTGAGCTTCAGTGCTGTTGCAGCTCATCTAATAATAGAATCTTTAAGTGTTTCTGTAAAATAAAATATTGATGTGAATATCTTAGTGAGAGGATTAAATGAAGTGGCTTAGCTTGCATGATCTCTTTTAAATATGTTAAATGGAGTGGATAAAGGATTGACCCATTTCTCTAGCTATAAACGCTTGCCAATTTATTATTCTACACCCTAGATCTGGAAATTTATCATTGTTTTAGTGATTATTCATGGGCAAGTCCCTTTTCATAGAGTCTTAACGTAGGTCTGAGAAGGTGATTCTATCAGCTCGGCAAGAGAGGTTTTATTTCTCAATAGCAGACTCACACTAACTAACCTCATGAGATTGATTTCTACATTAGAAACAGCAGTTTTTAAATTTACAGTGATAAATACATGTTGCGTGGATAGAGGTAGCTACATCTACTCTCCCTTTAGGAAGATCTACATATGAAGAGGGAACTTAAGGAGAAAGACAATTAATGTACTTGAAATCAAAACAAAAAGAGTTTGATAAAAAGAATCTCTTAACAGCATCAGGCTAAGTCATCCCAACAGAGACAGTCTTGTCAGTGGTACCAGGGGTACTCAGAGTCTTCCCAACGAAGACCATAAATGCCTTGAGAGTAACGAACCCCATCTGTTATACCTACTGTTTCTCTAATGCCTTGCACGGAACAGCCAAGAGTGGAGTCCAAGGCTAAGAATCCTTCTTGCAGTGCTTGAGTGAACTCTGCCTACTTTTTCCCTATTGTGACTCTCCTTTCTTTGCATCCATGGATGAGCTTTTGGATGCTACATTCTTTCCATTAGATGTGCCAGCATAGTATAGTTAGAGTTGAATATGCTGGTCAGGTAACCAATCTGTCTTTTTATGCTGATTTTTGCATTTCTCTTCTCATCCATTTAGTGTTTATGCTTCTCCTTGCTTCCTGATTTTGGGAGTGAGCAGCAATGTATGTCACTACAGCCACTGAGTACATTTTACGTGAAGTCTGTTTCTAGGAATCTGTTATATCAGCACTCCATGCTATGCTCTAAGATAGGATAATAATGCCATTCAGCCAGATTGGGCCCAGTATGTTACTTTTAACAGTTTCTGCTAATTACAAAAGATGAGGCTCAGGATATTAAAAGACTGTTGAAGTTGATCAAGATGGAAGCATTGGGGGAAATCGCCTTTCCATTGAACCCTGTGATGTGATCCACTGAGGTTACAAAATGTTTGACTTCCATACATTCCAGCAGATACTTAATGAGTACTTGCTTTGTTAAGGGCAGGATTAAACATATATATGACAATTTTTCTTGTATTTAACTTAAATGGTAACATTTTTCTTTGGACCTGTGCTTTAATTTTTTTTAATTAGTCTTATCTATCTCTATTTAGTTTTTACTAACATATACACAGAAATACTAAAAAAGAAATTCCTGATTGCTTAAGAGAAGGGAAGGGGAAAAGTGGATAACCAGACAATGCATGTTAGAACAATAATTGTATTTAAGGAAGTGATTCCCAGCAGAAAACACCCAAATGAGTGAAGAAGTGATACAATAAGTCATATCCTGCAATCACAGGTACTGGCCCCAGGAGGCAACATAGATATCAGAAAATATGAATCTGTTGTCCAGCTCCTATACTACCTCTCTATGGGACTCTGGCCATGTCACTTCAGGTCTCACTTTTTCATGGAAATAATGAAAAGTTTACCTTGACGACCTACTGTCTCATTCTAGATCAGAATAGCACACCATTTGTGAACTTTAATAATTATGTAAAATTCTCTCATCTTCAATCTACTGCAAAAATGATACCAGAATATTTTTTAGCCTGTTGATGTCGTTTGTGCTTTATTTTTTCCAGATTTATTGAAGTATAATTGACAATAACAATAGTATATATTTGGGACTTCCCTGGTGGTCCAGTGGTTAAGACTCTGCACTTCTACTGCAGGGGGTGCGGGTACCGTCTCTGGTCAGGGAACTAAGATCTCACATGCTGCGTGGTGCAGCCAAAACAAACAATTGTATATATCTAAGGTATACAACATGATAATATAGGTTATCATTTCACAATGTGTGTATGTGTGTGTGTGTGTGTGTGTGTGTGTGTGTGTGGAGAGAGAGAGAACACTTAATATCTATTCTCTTAGCAAATTTCAAGTATACAATACAATATTGTTAACTGTAGTCACCATGCTGTGTATCAGATCCTCAGGACTTATTCACCTTATGACTGAAAGTTTGTGTACTTTGACTATTATCTCCCCATTTTTCCCCATCCCCAAGTCCTGGCAACTACCATTCCACTCTCTGTTTCTGAGTGTTTGACTTTTGTAGATTGCACATATAGAAGAGATCCCATAATATTTGTCTTTCTGTGTCTGGCTTATTTCTCTTAGCATAATGTCCTTCAGGTTCATCCATATCATAAATGGCAGGATGTTCTTCTTTTTTGTGGCTGAATAATATTCCATATGTATGTATTTATACACACTCATATCATGTTTCCTTTGTCCATTTATCCATCTCTGGACACTTAGGTAATTTCCATACGTAGCTATCGTGAATAACCGTGCAATGAATACAGGAGTGTAAATATCTCTTTGAGATTCTGATTTAATTTCCTTTGGACATATATACTCAGGTGGGATAGCTGGATCACGTGGTAGCTCTATTTCTAAACTTTTATTGAAGCTCCACAATTATTTCTGTAATAGCTGTACCATTTTATGTCCCCACTAACAATGTACAAGGGCACCCTTTTCTCCACACCCTTCCAAATGCTCTTCAGCCCTTTTCTTTTTTCATAATATCCTGACAGGTGTGAGGTGATAACTCATTGTGGTTTTGATTTGCATTTCCCTGATGATTAGTGATGTTGAGCATCTTTCATACACTTGTTGGGCATTTGTATGTTTTCTTCGGAAAAATATCTGTTCAGGTCCTTTGCCCATTTTTAATAGTGTTATTTGGGTTATTTTGTTTTTGTTTTGCTATTAAGTTGTATGAGTTCCTTATATATTTTGTATAGTAACCCCCTATTAGATATATGACTTGTAAATATTTTCTCCCATTCCATAGCTTGCCTTTTCATTTTATTTATGGTTTCTTTTGTTGTGCAGAAGCTGTTTAGTTTGATGTAGTCCTACTTGTTTGTTTTTGCTTTTGTTACCTGGGCTTTTGGTGTCAGATATGTGAAATCAAAGACCATTGTCAAGGAGGATTTTTCCTTATGTTTTCTTCTGGGAATGTTATAGTCTCAGGTCTTAAATTTGTCTTTAATCCATTTTGAGTTAATTTTTTGTGTATAGTCAAAGAGAAGGCTCCAATTTCATTTCTCTGTGTGTGGATATTCAATTTTCACAGCACCGTTTATTAAAGAGACTATACTTTCCCCATGGTGTATTCTTGGCACTCTTGTCAAGGATTAATTGACTGTATAAGTGTGGACTTATTTCTAGGCTCTCTATTCTCTTTCATTTTTCTATATATCTATTTTTATCCTAGCACAACACTATTTTGATTACTGTAGTTCTGTAGTTAGTTTGAAATCCAGAAGTGTGACACTTCGAGCTCTGCTCTTCTTTCTCAGGATTGCTGTGGTTATTTGGAGCCTTTTGTGGTTCCCTGTAAATATTAGGATTATTTTTTCAATTTCTGGGAAAATGGCTTTAGAATTTTGATATGGCCTTCATTGAATCTGTAGATTGCTTTGGTTAGGATGGACATTTTAACAGTATTCTTCATATCTGTGAACATGGGATTGGAATTTTTCCATTTAGTTGTGTCTTCTTCAGTTTCTTTCATCAATGTTTATATTTTTCAGTGCACAGATCTTTTATTCCTCCTTGATAAAATGTATTTCTAAGAACTTTTTAAAATTCCTTTTTCTGATAGTTTGTTAGTGTATATAAATGCAGTTGGTGTTTGTATATTGATTTTTGTATACTGCAATTTAACTGAATTTTTTGGTGAAATCTTTAGGGTTTTCTGTATATAAAATCACATTACCTGCATACGGAGACTTTTATTTTAAGATAAAAATATGCTTAACTTTTTCCTTTCCAATTTAGATGCCTTTTATTTATTTTTCTTGCCTGATTGCTCTGGCTAGTACTCTCAGTGATATATTGAATTGGAGTGAGCATCCTTGACTTGTTCCTGATCTTTCAGCTTTTCACTATTTAGTGTGATGTTAGCTGTGGATTTGACATATATGGTCTTTATTATGTGGAGGTGCATTCCTCACATTGCTTCTATACTTAGTTTATTGAGCGTTTTGATCATGAAAGCATGCTGAATTTTCATCAGATGCTTTTCCTTTTATCAATTGAGATGATTATATGTTTTCTGCCCATCTTTCTGTTAATGTGGTGCCTAAGTTTCATTTATTTGCATATGTCAAACTATTCTTGCGTCTCAGCATCGAATCCTACTTGATCCTGGTGTATGATCCTTTTAATGTGCTCTTAAATTCAGTTTGCTAGTATTTTGTTGAGGATTTTTGCATCTGTGTTTATCAGGGATGCTGGGCTATAATTTTCTTTTCTTGTAGTGTCCTTATTTGCCTTTGGTATGAGGGTAATGCTAGCCTTGTAAAATGTGTTTGGAATTGTTTCCTCTTCTTCAATTGTATGGAAGAGTTTGAAAAGGATTGGCATTTATTCTTCTCTGATTGTTTGGTAGAATTCACTCCTGAAGCCATCTGGTCCTGGAATTTTCTTTGTTCAAGGTTTTTGATTACTGCTTCAATCTCCTTACTAGTAATTACTTTGTTCAGATTTTCTCTTTCTTTGTAATTCAGTCTTGGTAGATTTTATGTTTCTAGGAATTATTTCTCTCTTCTAGGTTGTCCAATTTGTTGGCATATAATTATTCATAGTAGTCTCTTATGATCTTTTGTATATCTGTGGTATCAGTTGTAATGTCTCCTCTTTGATTTATAATTTTAGTTATTTGTGTACCCTCTATTTTTTTCTTTGTTAGTCTAGCAGAAGTTTTTTCAGTTTTATTTATCTTTTCAAGAAAAAACAACTCTCAGTTTTGTTGTTCTTTTCTATTGTTTTTCTGCTATTTATTTCTTTTCTAATCTTCATTATTTCCCTTCTTCTGCTTTGGGCTTACTTTGTTCTTCTTTTTCTAGTAACTCGAGTATAAAGTTAGGTTGTTTACTTGAGATTTTTTTCCCCTGATGTAGACATTTATCACTGTAAAATTTCCTCTTAGAACTACTTTGCTGCCTTCCATAAGTTTTAGTGTGTTGTGTTTCATTGTTGTTTGTCTCAAGATGCTTTTTGGTTCCCCTTATGTTTCCTTTCTTGACCCATTTGTTGTTCAAGAGTGTGTTGTTTAATTTCCACATATTTGTGAATTTTTCAGCTTTTCTCGTATCATTGATTTTTAGTTTCATAACATTGTGCTCAGAAAAGATACTTGATATGATTTCAGTCTTCTTAAATTTGCTAAAACGTGTTTTGTCGCCCAACATATGACCTATCCTGAGAATTTTTCTGTGTACACCTGAGAAGAACTTGTATTCTGCTGCTATTATATGGAATGTCCTGTGTATGTGTTAGGGCCATTTGGTCTATAATGTTTTTCAAAACTGCTGTTTCCTTATTAATCTTTTTGTCTGGATGATATATCCATTGTTGAAAGTGAGGTATTGAAGCCCCCTACTACTACTGTATTGCTGCCTATTTCTCCCTTTAGTTCTGTTAATACTAGCTTTATGTATTTAGGTGCTCCAATGTTGAGTGCATGTATATTTACAATTGTTATATCCTGTTGATAAACAGATCTCTTTATCATTTACAATGACCTTTTTGTCTCCCGTGATGGATTGTGACTGAAAGTCCATTTTGTCTGATATGAGTATAGTTGCTTCAACTGTCTTTTGGTTACCATTTGCATGGACTATCTTTTACCATCCCTTCACTTTCAGCCTCTGTGTCTTTAGGGTTTTTCATTTTGTGTTTACCATGAAGCTTACATAAAACATCTTACAGTTATAATGGTCTATTTTAAGTTGATAACTGCTTAACTTTAATTGCATACAAAATCACTCTACACTTCTACTTCTCCCTCCCCCATTTCATTCTTTTGATATCACACTTTGCATTTTTCAATATTGTTTATCCATTAACAAATTATAGTAGTTGTAGTTATTTTTAATACATTTGTCTTTTAACTTTGAAACTAGAGTTAAAAGGGACTTATGTACTACCATTACAGTGTTAGAGTGTTCTGAATTTGACCCTATGTTTATCTTTACCAGTGATTTTTATACTTCTATTTTTCATGTTGTTACTTAGCATCCTTTCATTGCAACTTGAAAAACTCCATTTATTTCTTATAAGGCAGGCCTAGTGGCGATAAACTTCCTCAGCTTCTATTTGTCTGGCAATGATGGAATATTTCTTATTACTAGCAATGTTCATCATGTTAAACATTTATTAAGCATCTATTATATGCCACACACCATGGTCGTTGTGGATTTGCTCAACTATGTCTTTGTCACATGTATAAATGAACTCCTTTTGAAGAACAAATGATTTGAAATATATTTTCTTTCCTTGGCAGCTATTAATTTTTTTGGTGTACATTTGTCAGGTTTTGAGACTTGGCTTTTCATTTGAAGCAACACTACTTGTTCAGAGGGCTTATAATTAGCTTGGGATTCCTGAATCCAACTGTTGTATCATTGAGCACTGATGTGATTGTAAAAATAAAGACGAGTGATGCTATCATTTTTTTCAAGTACAGGTTTTATTTATTTCTGCCTATCATGGAGTGCCTATCATGGAATCTGGCCCCTTTTTATTGATCAATAAATTTTATTTCCCAATAAGCATGTATTTCAAGAGTTTTACTTTCAGCAAGCTGTAATACAGTGAGAAATTGTGAACCAGAATGAAATTTTGGAAGACTTGATCAATGTTTTGTGCTTAAAGGAGAGAATGCCTGGAACAATCTATACCAGTATTTGCTTTGCACTGTTCAATTAATTTCTTTAGAAAAGATATATTTACAATGTGTTTCATTACTAGTCACATTAAATTATCAAATGTGTCAGTTCCTCCTCAAAGTAATGACTTAGCTTGAGAATCCTTCACTGTGTACTATGCATATATTTGAATTTCCAAACAGAAAATGACTTCAGCTTAGACATTGTGTCTGGCTAATGGAGATTTCTGAAAAATGTGGGTCATTGATTTGTCCCTGAGCCAAACTTCCTGGTCCAGATTCCCTCCAAATAAAAGTCTCTTCAAAGCCAGCCAGATAATTTTGCCCTTGGCCATTGAAAAGCAGGATTGGATTTGCTCTCTCTGTTTTGAAGAGCCAAAGCAGGGTGAGTGTCATTTCCCATCAGGTATGATTGTGAAATGAACCCTTAAATGAAAGGTTGGCATAATGTTACTGTTCTAATTGTCTGCCATTAGTTTAATTCAGCTGGTTTGGGCTTGTATATAGCAAATACTGTTTCTGTCCTTTGGTTAAATATTGCCTCTTAATATTTCTTAAAGAATATTCTTTTGGCAAGATTATGAATATATCTTGAGTGCCCTGTCATCCATAGTTTACAATGAACTTTTGTTTGCCTACTACTTTTTCTCAATTCCTTAACTAGCCTACTCAGTTCATTTGGTGGACATGGAGTTGATTCCTTCCCTTTAGTTGCCAGTGTTGTTCTATGAACCAGATACAGCCCACAGGAGGGTCTCATACCCCTGGTCAGAGGAATTTGTTCAGGGATAAACATGTGGCTCAAGCTGGAATACCTACCATTGTTTCTGGAAAAGATCTTTTATTTTCCCTGGGAAAGTGAGCTTGGGACCACCTGTGGACAGTTTACTATCCAATGGAGAGAGAAAAACTGAGAATGAAGCCTGGACGAGAAGGAGATAGAGCCTTGATTATATTTTAACTGCTACATTCCATCCCACCATAAGATCCACTTGGGGTTAGAGTAATATGATTTAGGAAGCTCCACTTCTTTTTCTTTAGGCTGATTTGAATTAGTTCTCACTGCTGTAACCAAAGGGGTCCTGACGAATGCGTCTCTTTAGGCTTGTGCCATAACTACTTTGTGCCTCTGTATATATGACTACATCTCCACTCAGCCTGCCCTCTCAAGTGACCAGCACAGCAAATCCTGTACTCAATAATCCTAAGCATTCTACTGTAACAGAGAAGAACAAACCTGACTCCATATTGGATCTATTTATTTAGCTCTAACCCTTGTGCTCTGTCGCCTGTGTTTAGTCATGCTGGCTCTGCCCCTTTGTAGAAGAATGTTGCCTACAGCCTAGAACATACATGGTAGCCCATTCTCAAGGCTCTGCCCTTTAAAGGTATAACACTTTTCCATTTCTGTAGAGACAGAAAGTTTGAGAACAGAGAACAACCTTTGTCTTGTTGGAGGTTTAGAGGAATATTTTCACCAGACCTAAGAGAACAGCAGCAAGAACAAAGGATTCTGGCACCAAAAGTTTGTAACAACCTGCCACACTCCCTTCCCTTTTAGTACAAAACAAGTTTGGACTCTACTTTGGGTAAGATGGTTCTTTGGGACACTAGTCCGTCATCTTCTTGGTCTTCTGGTTTTCTGAATAAAGTCAGTTCCTTGCCCCAACACCTCATCTCTCGATTTTTTCACCCAACATGTGGTTAGCAGTACGAGCTGGGACTTGGTAACACTACCTTGTACCTCAGGCCTTACAGGCTTTGCCAGGCACCTGACTTGGTAATTTCTCATGGTCTTTTAGATAAACATGTGAATGGCTTATTAGTTTCTGAAAATGTTTACATCTTATAGGAGAACTCAGTATTCTGAGTACAATACATTATTTTAACATGTCAGAAGGATTAAATTAAGTTTGAAAACTCAAGATTGTTTTTTTAAAAAATGGTGTTACATGGATGTTCCTGCACTTGAATTAAAAAAAGAAAAACTGCATTCACTTACTTAAAAATATCTTTTGTACACTTCCTACAAGCTAGGCGTGGTGCAAGGAACTAGGATACAGTAGTGAGCAAGCAAACCTAGTTTCAGGCCTCATGGAGAATATTCATTTTCTATCAAGAAAGATTAACATCAATCAAATAAAAATACAAATAAATATATAATCAAGTCTATCATGAGTACTAGTTTGGGGTTATATATAACAGGGGATTGTTGGTTCTGGGGTTCAGATACCTGAATCCTAGAAAAAGTGATAACAGAGTATGAATTTGAAGGTTGAATAGGAGTTAAGTAGAAGAAAACATAAGAGTGGAGGTAGCATCCAGGAAAAAGCAATGTATTTTCAGGAGAGTAGCTTTTTTGTAGATTCTCAAGTGAAAAGATACGTGATTTCTTTGAAGCACTGGAAGAAGCGAGACTGGTAGCAGATGAGACTGAAGAGGTAGTCGAGGGACCAGATCAAGCCAGGCCTTTCAAGTCTTAGTGATGGTGGCCGTCTTTCCCTTTCAAGCAATGGTAAGCCATCTAAGGATTTGAGCACACAGAGCGACACAATTAGATTTATGTTTTAAAAGTTAAGCTATCACTGTAACTTAGTGATTCTTAAGTCTGGCTCATGTTAGAATCATTTTGGTTGGGGGTGGGTGGAGCTGAAAACAAAATTACCATTACGCCGATCCCATTCCAATAGAATCAGAATCTCTAGGGTGGGCTCCTAGCTCTGGTTATTTTAAAAGCTCCCCTCAGATGATGCTTACGTAAATCTAGACTGGAGAATTTCATATGTGAATAAACCATACAGGAGATGTAGCTTAATAAGAGTACCTATGCGAGAGAGACATTTGAAACTGGCTTCTCAGTGTGACTCACAGTGACTGTGGCCAAACCTAATATTATCATGAATCGCATTAATAGAAGTGTTCTTCCTAAATGTGAGAGGGAGTTGTTCCTCTGCGCCCAAATTAGCACACCTGCAAAGTTTGTTCACCTCTCAGCACCAAATTTTAAGAAGAAATTAGCCAAACTGAACCATTCCTAGAAGAAACCAAACCGGATGTTACAAGGAATCTAAGCCATAATGAGGATAAATGATCCACTGGTACCAGATGTGTTTTTTTAAATTTTTTGGAAAAATATTAAATTTTTAAACAATTTTTCAAGGTCACTTTCCATTTACAGTTACTACAAAACATTGTCTGTGTTCCCCATGTTGTACAATACATCCTTCAGCCTATTGTACACCCAATATTTTGTGCCTCCCGATTCCCCTCCCCCTATATTGCTCCTCCCCCCAACTAGTAACCATTACTTCTCTATATCTGTGAGTCGGTTTCTTTTTTGTTATATCCACTAGTTTGTTGTATTTTTTAGATTCTACATATAAATTATATCATACAATATTTGTCTTTCTCTGACTTATTTCACAAAGCATAATGCTCTCCTTGAAGTCCACCCATGTTGCTGAAAATGGCAAAATTTTATTCTTTTTTATGGCTGAGTGAGTAGTGGTCAGTTGTGTGTGTGTATCTATATATCACATCATCTTCATCCATTCATCTGTTGGTGGATGTTTAGGTTGCTTTCATATCTTTGCAATTTTAAATAATGCTGCTATGAACATTGGAGTGCATGTATCTTTTCAAATTAGTGTTTTTGGTTTTTTTGTTTATATACTCAGGAGTGGAATTGCTGGTTCATATGGTAGTTCTATTTTTATTTTTGGAGAAACCTCCATACTGTTTTCCACAGTGGGCACACCAATTTGCATTTCCACCAACAGTGTACAAGGGTTCCCTTTTCTCCACATCCTTGCCAACATTTGTTATTTGGTTTTTGGGGTTTTTTGATGATAACCATTGTGACAGGTGTGAAGTGATATCTCATTGTAGTTTTGATTTGCATTTCTCTGATAATTAGTGATGTTGAGAATCTTTTCATGTGCCTGTTGGCCATCTGTATGTATTCTTTGGAAAAATGTCTATTCAGTTCTTCTGCCCTTTTTAAAATTCGGTTGTTGGGGTTTTTGTTACTGAGTTGTATGAGCTGTTCATATATGTTGGATATTAATCCCTTATTAGTCATATCATTTGCAAATATTTTCTCCCATTCAGTAGGTTATCTTTTCATTTTGTTGATGGTTTCCTTTGCTCTGCAAAAGCTTTTCAAATAAGTTGCAGAATACAAAATTAATATACAGGAATCTGTTGCATTTCTAAACACTAACAATGAACTGTAAGAACTAGAAATTAAGGAAACAATCCCATTTACCATCACATCAAAAAGAATAAAATACCTAAGAATAAACCTACCCAAGGAGGCAAAAGACCTGTACTCTGAAAACTGTAAGACACTAAAGAAAGAAATTGAAGATGACATAAACAGATGGAAAGATATACCATGTCCTTGGATTGGAAGAATCAATATTGTTAAAATGACCATACTACCCAAGGCAATCTACAGATTCAGTGCAATCCCTATTAAAATACCAATGGCATTTTTCATAGAACTAGAACAAATAATTTTGACAGGTATATGGAAACACAAAAGACCCCAAATAGCCTAAGCGATCTTGAGAGAGAAGAACAGATCTGGAGGAATCAGGCTCCCTGACTTCAGAGTATATTACAAAGCTATAGTCATCAAAACAGTATGGTACTGGCACAAAAACAGGCATTATAGGTCAATGGAACAGGATAGAAAGCCCAGAAATAAACCCACACACTTATGGCCAATTATTCTATGACAAAGAATGCAAGAACATACAGTGGAGAAAAGACAGTCTCTTCAATAAGTGGTACTGGAAAAATTGGACAGTTACATGTAAAAGAATGATATTAGAACATTATCTAACACAATACACAAAATTAAACTCAAAATGGATTAAAGACCTAAATGTAAGACTGGACACTAAAAAAACTCCTAGAGGAAAACATAGGCAGAACACTCTTTGACATAAGTTGCAGCAATATTTTTTTGGATCCATCTCCTAAAGTAATGGATGTGTTTAAATTGTAATCAAAACAACTCTTTAAAAAAGGATGATTTAGCGTCCTGTTTTCAAATAAGTCAAAAGGTTTTATTTATCCAAAGTGTAAATATGAGGGCCAAGTACTTACTCATCCTAGATATTGGCAAAAAGGCAGGAGATGATGCAGACAAAAACCCATGTCTCTGTGGAGTTTATATCCTGCTTTAGAATGAAGTTTTCTCTTTCATGCAATCCTTATGATCAGAATTTCTAACTGACCTTTATGATCAGCAGTTGCAGCATCGGAATGTGCTACAGGGAGATATACTTCAGTTGTTAGTTTTACAACATTAGAAGTAGAAATCTCTGAAAAGCAGAGAGATCAATATCTATAAAAGAATTCCAGCCGGAGTGGCCATTGTAGAGAGGATTCAGAATCTAATGGCAAGGATTAAAAGGTATAGGAGGAAGGAGACTAGTCTAGTGATCTAGTGTAGTCTAGAGTCCTTTACAAAACTGAAAACCAAATAGACAGTATTAAATAATAGCAGTACCGATATAGTCTGAGCACTTACGGTGTGCATTACACTTTGCTGAGTGGTTTATTATGTGTTATCTCAGTTAAGCCTTATAATACTCATTATACAGATGAAGAAAGTGAAACAGTGTCAAGCTGTAACTTTTTGAAGTTAAATACATGGGTCCTACAAATATCAATATAAAATGAAAGTATGTCGAAGATTTTATTTGACTTATTAACTATGAGGGAATCAGTATGATGGTAAGACTGATTCTGAGACCATTTAAGGAGCTCCTTGTTCATAGGTACATTAATAAAGAATGTTAACAAAAGATCACTAGACTAGATACAAAACCAGTGAATGTCCTATAGGGCAGGCAATAGACTATAACATTTGGGATTATATTTTATTTTTTCAGCATTTTATCAATGATTTATTTTTTTCTTCTTTTTTAAAAATTTTTATTTTATATTGGAGTATAGCTGATTACAGTGTTGTGTTAGTTTCAGGTGTACAGCAAAGTGATTCAGTTATACATATGTGTGTGTGTGTGTATATATATATATATATATATACATATTCTATTTCAAATTCTTTTTCCGTTTAGGTTATTACAGAATATTGAGCAGAGTTCCCTGTGCTATACAGTAGGTCCTTGTTGGTTATCTGTTTTACATATAGTAGTGTGTATATGTCAATCCTGAGAAATACTGTGTATCTTTAACAGGCAAAACTCTCCAAGGTAACTTGTAACTTGACTGTATTTGGGATCTTTATTCAGTTGTCAACAGTGAACCAGACAAAGCACATTTCCCTTAAATAATTCCTGAGAGGGCACATTAAACAATTGCCACGCATGACTTTGATGGAATGTGACTACCTTTTGGTCTGATTTTCAAGTTTTGGATAATTTTTCTTAACATTAGAAGATGTAAGTAACTTTTTAGGATTTTCCAGCTCGTAGTAATGAATTGAGTCTATACGGAGGTATCCCTCTTCAAATATCCACGCTGAAATGAGCCATGTAGCTAGTTTACGGAGAGACATCAAAGCAGCGTCCTTTGGATTAATCACCATTTTTCTGCCTTTATATAAAATCTGACCTTGTTTTTCCAGTTGTTTTATGTTTGGGTTGTTTTTTTTTTTGCTGTTGTTTTTTTGTTTACCAAAGCATTTATAAACCACTTAAAATTACGAACTACCCCTCCTCTTTTGTTTTCCCAAAAGAACCTGGGCACCCCAACATGATGAATAAGTAGTGTGTGATTCATGAACCACTTGCTATGATTGCCTCTGAAACGAAGGCTCTGGAAACCCAGAGAGAAATCTGATTCTTTAGAATTTGTAGCCACTGTTTCCTCAGTAAGACTTCTTCCTTGACCTACAGGATTTTTATTTTGTAATTGTTGCTGTTAATTTAGGACATTGCAGTTGCCAAACCTGGAAATTGCCATTGTTAATGGTCTTCTATTTTTAGAATGGTAATCTTGAGCTCTTAAGGTTTGGCAGAAGCTCCAGTTCTCTCTGAACGGCAGTTTGTTGAGCCTCATGTAACTGACTGCAGATTTGGTCTGACTGTTTACCTTGCTGGTGAGTTAATCTTGAGGAGAGACTTCAGTGTTAGGTGTAGTGAATAAATGAAAAATAGCTGTGTGGTTGGCTAACGTTCCAATAAAGCATTAGGACACCGGTCTATGTTTAAGGGGGTAAGCCCCTATTGTGTAAAGGTAACTTGGCAGAAAACTTAATTAGCCAATCAGAGAGTTGATTCTAGGAACTCACACTAGATGCGAGAGTACAGTTTTGCTTTTTGGTGAGAGAAAGGGTCTGGTTTTTGCTGGATTCAATAAAAGGAAAAGTAAACCAAAATTTATAGGCACTATAATAAGCACTTTGCATGGATTATCTCACCAAATTCTGTGAGCTGGATTCTGTTATTACCCCCATTTTACAGGTGAGGAAACTGAGGTCCAAGAGAGCTCAAGCAAACTAATCAGAATTCACAGCCAGTAAGAGACAGAGCTAAGATTAGACCCAGGCCATCTGATTATAAGCCTTCTCTTGTGAAGGTTAGATGATATGGCCTTTCCCAAATGATGCTGGGAAAGAGAAAGCACATGGAAAATTCACCCAAATCTTGCTTTCTACCATCAGTTCTAACATTAAGAGTCTTTGCACCTCTGAACATCTCATCTGTGTGGATCTCCATTTCCCTTTGTAAAATAAAGGGTTGAAACAATTTGGATTGGATGGTCTCTGGGGTTCCCTCCTCCTCTAAAGTTCTTTGATTCTATAATTGTGTCCTGACCTTAGAGGTGCCCATGCTCCCTTCCCCACAGACAGACACACTGCTTCCCAAGGCAAAAATTGAATCCTCCTGAAAGTACCCATTGCAGTTTAATGCTGAACTCCGGATTCTACCACATCTATTATTTACAGCAGTCCCTCAGGAATACACAGTACTTTTAAAATCTGGCAAGCCAGTTCTTTAAAAGAAGTTGCTAGCGGGATATGATTTTGGAAGTAAAATATGAATACCCCCCAAACAGAAAAGAATAAAACTCAAAATAAATGAGGCTTTCTCTTTAAATCATCATTTTCTACAATGTTACCTTGACAACTTAGCTTTGGCTCTTTAGAGAGGGGGTTTTCAGTGTAGGAGAAGAGGGGTGTCCTCTCTGTATCTTTAGAAATTTCCTCTGCGTTTTATGGAAAGAGGACATCTCAAAGGTAGACTACACGATCCAGCAGCATGTACATGGGACATGTTGATGGAGGGTCATCCAGAAGTAATCACAGGTGCAGAGAATTATGACATTCTGATTAAAGTTACCTTCTTTTCTCCTTTCTATTTCCTGTAACCACAGCACACATTGCAACAGCCTGCAAAATGTTACATTTGGGGACCAGCGCACTTAGACAGCAGAGAGCCACAAAAGTGCCTGAAAAATAATTGCATTATTTTTAGTGGCAGCAGTAAGAGATGCACACGTCAGGTTGAGGGGACAACTCAGAAGTACTGAACCAATCTGGAAATGCTAAAAATATTGTTCCCCCTCCAGCAATTGATCCTTTGAGCAAAGACAGAGGCACTGGCAGGGAGGAAGATCAAATGAGAATTCCCATCTCTCAGCTGTAATAGGCTCGTTATCAGGACTGGCAAGAGTTGGGTTGGGGTGAGGGGCTAACAGGGGTCAGCTGGGGGCTGTCAGCACAAGGAGGAAGTTGGCAAAGGGCGGCGTGGAGCGGGGGAAGGAGACTCAGCTCCAGCATCGAGCACCACAGAGCAGAGGCCGCGTGGAGAATGACTGAGAAATCAGTATTAGTTCTAGAAGCCGTTGCCTTTGTGGTTGTGTGAGCCCAGCAGCCCCCATGGGCGCTGGGGCAGGGGAGCGAGTCTGTGCTTGACACACGTGTTTCCCATTGAGAGCTGAAGCCGGCCCAGTAGGTGGGAGTTGGCCTGACAAAGGCGTATTGAAGTACAGGCAGAGTACGGTTTCAAAGCAGTCCGAAAAAGCACGGGAATGCTGTTCAGGAAATTCTTCAGGCATGGGCAGGGACTTGGCTCCAACTCTGCAGTTGGAAAATCTGACTGGGGCAGCTTCTGAACACAGGCTGGGCCTGCTCAGCCTCTGCAGGCCGAGCGGCCGCCCCCTTCCGGCCTCCCCACACGCGCCTGGATCGCAGGGGATTCTCTTCAGCCGCTTTGTGAAGCAGAGGAGAGGTAGGGAACTGCTCAGTTCTTGCATTTTTTGCAGGCTTTCTCTTCGCTTTCTAAGCCTGCTGTTTGTTTGCAAGTACTCTGTGTGTCTGTGTGTGTGTATGGGGGGGCGTGGGGAGTTTGTGGGTATGTGTATGAACAAGTTAGAACTCCATCACTTCAACATTTGGTGTGGAGTTGTCTGTCATCTTTTCTTCCCTCAGCCCCCTTCAAGAGGTGATTTTCGGCAGTACGCGTTGGAAAGTTAGGGTTAAGCTGGCAACACGACTGTGAAAAAGCAAAGTATGTGAACTCTTGTCACCCTGCTCCAACAGTCTGCAACTTTTCTGTGGGGAAGGACACTTCGTTGGCAGGAAATATAATTTTAGATGAGACTGTCTGTGTTCTTTGCTTTATGAGAATTTGGAGAGGGACGTTTTTAGCAGAAAATGGCTCTCATTTTAGAGGAAATCGGCGTTTGAAGTTTCTATTTTGGATCACACTTTCAGAGTGTAGGAACAGATACGTGTATGTGAGTTCCTGGCATCTTTTATTATTATGTGGGATTTTGACTGTCATTAAGGAGCTCAGTGATATATTTGCCTAGAAATATGCTGGATACAACATTTGTAATTCTGTTTCTAGAATAATTTTCAATTTTTTTCTGAATTGCAGAAGTAACTGGCAGTTCTTCCCTCAAAAAATAAATACTTCTGTGTTTTATGAAGTATAGACAACTAGAGTCACAGAAAACAGTAATTTAGTCAAAATCATTGTTAAAAGACAGACATATAATAATGTGAATTTTATTTCATTGATCAATTGATGTTATTTTACACCTTACTGAAAAGAGTGATTTTCTTTAAAAAATCAAATTGTGGATAATTCTTTTTCATACATATCAACTATAATGCAATACAGATTTTTACCCCTGCCTCGAAAGCTATATCTTATTCTATACTTAACATTTGGAAAATACATAGCATAATATAATTGCACTTAAGAACACTGTTCAGTTCTGAAAGAGCTGGACTCAATCTCACTACAGCTTTGTGATTACTGGCAGAACCATCAGCGACAGCAATGGTGTTTTCTAAAGGGGCCTTGGCCAGGAGTCTGGCTGGGGAAACAGATGAATGAATGGGTTCTTGGCTACTTCTTGAATAGCAGAAGAGTGGCTAGAACTCTCACGGTGGACCTCAATAAAATAGGTGTGCATTGACTTTGGTTCTAAAATCTCTCAACAAGTAGCTGATATTAGAGAGTTAGATGAATGGGTGAATAAAGAGTGGGGGGGGCTGGACTTTTTCATATCTTTGTCTGCGTAAGACCTAGGATAAGTGCGCAGGCCTTGTGTTTTGTTGGTTGCCAAGTCAGCCCTCTCGGCCAGCAATTTTACTTTCTCCACAGTTTTGCACTTGGAGGAGGGAATTAGGAAGAAAGTGACTGGAAGCAGGAATTCTTATTCTGAGAGATGGCACACAAATATTTTCTTCATGAGTGTCATCTTTGGGTTGGGTTGGGATGAAGAGGGTTTGGGAACTGTTGGACATGGGATAAGATAGGACAGACAGTGACTACACTTGGGTTGCCTATGGAATGAGCAAGATGCCAAGAGATTAGGAAACAGCATGAACCACAGCCAAACACACTGCCAGTGAAAAAGGAGACTGTGAGCTCTAATTTCATACTCCTCTAAATTTAGTGTGCGTTGAGCCTTGAGCAGAGCAGGCGTGAAATAGCAACTTCAGGTTGCAGGGGTACAAACAGCATTGCCTGAAACTTGGAAGAAAGTCTATAGTTGCCCTGTTTTAGAAGTATACGAGGGGAAAATCAAGTTCCCTGGACATTTAAAAAGGAAAAACAAAGAGGGGTGTGGGAGGGTAGAGAAGAAGAAATCCAGGGCAGAGGTATAGGCTACAGGGAGGGAGGAGTGGCCACACCACAAACTGGGCAGCAGGGGCAGAGGGAGATCTGTGCGCAGAAGTGAAACGTACATACTAGAATAGCAAAGCCCAGCGGGCACTGATTGGTTCACCTTGAAGTGTGTGGCTAAACCGTGGCCTCAGTGAGGAGAACGGTTTTACCCTCTTCACAATAGAAGACCCCACGGTCAGTCCGCCCCACTGTGCCTTCTGGAAGCAATCAGAAAGCACATTTTGTAAGAATGGCATCGCCCAAGGGTTCAGATTTCGTAAGTGAGGAGGGAGCAGGCTCCTGAGGCCTTATTTTTAACCCATATTTGTTCCATCCAGAGATATTCTGCTGGGAGTGATGAGTGAAGGGACCAGGTGGAGATGGGGGAGGGATGGCAGTGAGCATAGCTTGTTCTAGGCCCTGCCCGCGTACACTTCATCCTTAAGACAAACATTTGAAAAGGAATATAGAATGATACATATGCTTTATTTTAATACATGAATTTATTTAATTTTATTTCTTTTTTTAATTTTTAAAAACCTTCAGGAGCATGTACCGCATTGTTGGTGGAAGTATTTAATATTAATTTCATAAGGTGAGGAGGTTCATGGAATTATGGATTTGACCATCTGGAAGGGATTAGGGCCATCCTGTAGTCCAGAATTTCTTGAGTTGGGTAATATATAGACTCCTTTTAACAGGGTGAGGGAAAAGATCCACGCCCCCATTGTTGATTTAACTGCTTTTATTATACTGCAATTTAAATATGTACAAACCAAAAATACCCACCTAGGTAATCACCTCTCTATTTTAATCATTCTTTAGCATCTATAAGACTAAAATAAATTTATGAATTAAATGCAAAGTAAAGTGATAGTATTCAGATTCTCAACATTGTTATTTTAGGTAGAAGATGCTTTACTGAAATTTAATAAGGCCTCACCATGAACATGGGACTGACAGTTATCTGGAGATTATTTTGATTCTAGACACTCAAACTCTTATATCCTGGATATAGACTTGATTCTTCCATGAATTTTTTTCTCTTCAAATGTACCTTCATTTGCATGCCATGGTGTCCCTTGATCTGCACCTTTGAAGGAATGTTTCATTTTGTATGATATTACACTCTGCTCCTTTTTCTATTCATGACAATTAGAATCAAATCACTTATTGCCAACATGATTGTACACTGAATACAAATGCAGACACCAGAACTGCATGGTAGTAGTCATAGGTCATGAATTGGATCTGCATTTCCTAGGACAAAATTTGGGTAAATAAGTACGTCAAAAGAAAAGAGAAAGAAAAGCACAAGAACAAATTTGGCAGAGAACTCTCAGAGTCCTGAGAAAATCTGAGAATCCCTGGTGCCTTGGAGACTCTACCTTAAGAGGTACCGATTTTGGCCAGTTCTGCTTCCATGGAAGAACCTCTGCAGGAAATAGGAAGGAATGGCTCTGGAAACACTCCATCCATTTTTCTAAATAGCACAGCCCCTTTTATTTGTTTCATATATTGGGATTTTGCAAGAGATTTCATTTGAAAAGAGAGTTTTAATGCTCTATCAGTAAAGATTGCATTTGGCTGCAAGTAATAGAAATTGTGCTCATAGAGTCGGAAAGTATAAAGCCTTACCTTTTGTGCATATAGATGTGGACTACACCTGGACAGTCCAGGACTGTTGCGGCAGCTGAGCGACGTCCCTAAAGACGAGTTTCCTTCCTGCTCCACTGTCCATTCGTTCATCTCCATGTGTCATGTTCAAGTCAGGACAAAGGTGGCAGGACATGAAGGGGAAAAATACTTCTCCTCATGAGCCTTTGCCCCATTAATCAGGAAGGGACACCCTCCCACATAAAGTTCCCCTCACTTCTCAGAATCCACACCCAGAACTGGGTCATGTGCCTACTGGCCCCATGCAGTTTCATTACCAGGATGGGTGGAGGTCCTCTGGGTATGGAATAGGAGCCCACAGATCCAGATCAAGAGTTCTAGCACTGTTCTAAAAATCCATTGCTTCTATTTTAAAGAAGTGAACACTGAGACTAGAAAAGATGTGTTACCTGTCTAGAGAACACAGGCGTTCAGAGACAATGGCAGTTCTTCTTGTTCCTTGACCCTGAGTCTGGAGTGGACTACTTGTTATGCGTGTTGGCTTAATAATGAGAACTGAGTGATGCTTTGGAAGCCGTGCTACAGGAAGTAACGTCATGGAGTCTTAGTATTAGAAGGTCCCTCAGAAATCACCTGGTTCCATGGTTTCTCAAAACCTTCTGAATCAGAATTTCTGAGATTAGAGTTGGGGAATCCCTCTATTTTTAAAAACTCCCCAAGTTATTCTGTTGAAGCCAACCAGACACTGGTCCACAGAACTGAGTTGCTTTAATACTGTTGGAGCTAAATCATTATTTACTACAACAGTGCCATTTATAGCATCACTGGCAGATGTCAGCCAGATGTGTCAGTCATTCATTCAGTGATGGAGAACCTCACTGTGCTGCGAGGCAGCTTGGGGCATTGTTTCTCATCTCCGGCCTCCTCAGATTGGGCCACATTTGCATCTCTATACTTTGTAACCCATGGCCATTGTCATATTCTCTTAAGGCACATTTGAGGGTGGTAGGAGGACCTGGTACAGGAGTGAGGTGAAGAGAGGGAGTAAGGGTAGCGGGAGTCGGAAGTCTTGGGATAGGCTCTGAGTCCACTAAGAGCTGGCTCTCAGTTTTTCCATCTGTAAAATAGGATGAGATGCCTGTAAAGTGTTTTCTCTTTCTCATTTTCTATGGTTTTGTTATTCTCAAGCTCTCCCGTTTCTTTATGAATGTCTTGAACTGTTTCATCTCTCCCTTATCTTTTCCTGTACTTTTCTTTTTACCCTTCTCTGAACACATTCCAAGTAACCTCCTCCTGACAAAAATACTGTTCCCTGAATTCAATTCCACTCATCTGACAAGGGCATGTTCCATGAACAGGACACTCTACATCTGTGAACCAAAGGGGCAGAGGGTGATTGTAAGTGAGAAGCAGCCCAGTAAGAAAGAAGAGTGAAAGGTGGGATGATCTTGTAGCAGAAGGAGAGTGATTACATTGTGAAGTGAGCCCAGGCTGCGAGGCATACAGACCCGCACTGTGACCCTGGCTGTGTGACCTTGGACGAGTTACATCCTCTTGATGAGCCACAATTGTATCATCTTTAAAATGAACATGGTAGCATCTACCTCGTAGTAGGTTGTGAGCTTGTGCTTAGACTGCCCTTAGCATGGTGCCTTGCACACAGTAAGGACTTAAGTATGTCAGATGTATATGCTTAACATCATCTCAGCATGAGGCAAACTGACAAAGAATGAAATAGGCAGATCAAATGATAAAATGAAACATTGAGACAGTCAGCAGAGGAGGGTTTTATGCTGAGTGATCCAGGTTACTTTTTCTTTGTTGCCTTAATTTCTCTGAAGATTCCACTGTCCTTTTTCTTTCACCTTTGCTGCCACACAGAAAGGTGGTCATGCTTCTTATGGTTTCAGATTCCTTTTGTCAAGTGTGAACTGCCTTCTGTAAAGGAAGCCATGTAAGCTGTGGCCTATTGAACGGGTCTGCAGGACTGGGGGAGGGACGTGTCACCACGGTTCACTAAGTGTATAAATCCTGTGAGATTGATTTGCTGAAAATCTTTGCTGGTGGTTGTCCTAATGGAGCTCCGGGTGCGTAGGTGGATATGGAAGCGATGGCTTTATTCTTCTTTTTAACCAGTAATGCAGTGGCACCTGTTACAGTGAACACAGTTTCCTGATAAAAACCATTTTGCCGGGGATTAGAAATTTCCTCCTTGTTCAGACCACAGTCCTTTGCCAAGGTGACAGGATCGGACTCTCTAGTGATTTCCCTGACTTCTAAATAATATTTCGGAATTGCTGGAAACCCTGACGTTATTTCCCAGGGTCAAAATATTTAAGCACTGAAACTACTCTCATAAAGCTCAGATAAGTAAGTAAATAAACATCAGAGAGAGCTCCTTGCTCCAAGCAAGTCATTCCACACCACGCTGTTGTCTCCACTCCAACCGGGTTTGTGGTCCTGGGCCAGTGTAGTCAATGAAAGAAGGTGCTTCAAGCCTAGAGATGCCTGTCCTTTGCTTCCTTTTCTTACCTGTAGTTGTCTTCTCTCCTCTCTAGTGTTCTCTACTCTTTCTAGCTCTTTCCTTCTGTGTTTTTATTCCATGCCCTCTTCCCGTTGCCAGTTCCTTTTTTCTCGTATATTTGTTCAAGATGTTTACCAAAGTCATCGGCTTCCCTCAGTGGGCAGGAGGGTTGGCAGTAGACCAGACTATGGACAGCAGAACTTTTACCATGTGATGATAGACCTTACCTCCCGGGCTGGCTGTGACCTTCAGAGGTTTGTGGCCTCCTTTCTGTTGCTGATGAAGCTAATCCTGGTGTTTCCCAAGCCGAGGATGCAAACACCTGGTCACAAACTGGCAATCCAGGGCTGGCCTGTGGACACATTTTGACTCATGAAGTGTTTTTTAAAAATCGACTTAGTTACAAAGTATTTACATGTACTGAGATATTATGTACAAATTTAGATATAGATTATCTAGAAAAAACTGCAGAAGGGTATCCCTGGTCTGATTTCTCATAGTGTAGCAGTTGGGGGGATTTGGGCAGCGCCTGTCGCTTTAAGAGGGCACATGTCCGCTTCATTCAGTGACCCCCACCTGCCTAATCTGATATCAGTAAGCTCTCAAGAGGGTGTCTCATCTGAACCACAGGATATAGAAAATGATTCGAGTGACCATTTTTTCAATTCTTCCAAGGGTGGTACGTATAGTACCATTCTAGATGCATAAGAGAGAAGTTAGGACATCGTGACTGAATTCTCTCAGAGGGCACTGTTGAGATGGGCTAAGTGTCCACTAGGAAGAAATGCAGTAGAACAGTATGGTGGCCAAGAGCATGGGTCTCAGAGTTAGACGTTCCTTGGAATCAGCGCCTCATAGAATTGTACTTAGGATTAAAATTTTCAAATGTTCTAGAAATCAAAACAGTCACTGCCTTTGGGGTTGGGGATTGATGAGGAAGGGGCATGAGGGAACTTTCTCGGGCGATGGAAAGGTTCCCTGTCTTGACTGAATATTTTTTACACAGATGTACAGATTTGTAAAACTCGAGCTGTGTAGTGAATATCTGTGTATTTCAGTAGGAGTAACTTATAACTCAGTAAACATATATACATATGTTCATGTGTACATACAGACATATGTGAAGGCATGCAAAGTGCATAATAACTTTTAGCTGTTATTGTTTTCCTGCTTTCTGGACACTTTAATTTAAAAAAAAAAAAAGAAATAGGGCTTCCCTGGTGGCACAGTGGTTGAGAGTCCGCCTGCCGATGCAGGGGACACAGGTTCGTGCCCCGGTCCGGGAGGATCCCACATGCCGCAGAGCGGCTGGGCCCGTGAGCCACGGCCACTGAGCCTGCGCGTCCGGAGCCTGTGCTCCGCAACAGGAGAGGCCGCAACAGTGAGAGGCCTGCGTACCACAAATAAATAAATAGATAGATAGATAGATAGAAAGAAAGAAAGAAAGAAAGAAATACCATGACTAAAAATGAGATGAAGAGATTTTCCCTTCAGACCACAGATTTCCCTTCAAGCATTTGAGAGCACAGGTAATAGCGAAAGATCCTTGCCAAACACAGTTGTCAAAGGAGAATCTACTGGATCAATGCTAATTTTATGGAACTATTGAATCACTATAGAAGGATGTGCTTAATTTGTTGTAACAGTTTTTCGTGATGCTGTAAAAATTTATGGGTTTCAGAGACGTATCAAAGATGGTTTATTACCTGGGAAAAAATGCCTGTACTTAGAGTAACATGCACCCTGGCTGAAATATAGTAGTCCCTCAATAAGTATATGAAGAATTGTCTTAAAATTACTATCCATGTTGAGAAATTCTAGCTGAAACTGTTACCAAAACATGTTCCTAATTAGTAATCACACTATTCTGACTAAGTATGTACATATATCTGGAAACATTTAACACAAGAATTGGAACAGAGTTTTCACCCAGGCACTCTGGGTTCAAATTCTTGCTATGTCTTTAACAAGCTGAATGACTTCGGGTAGGTTGCTTAAGCTTTCTGTTTCTCAGTTGCCTCAACTGTAAAATCAGGATAGTACTAGCACCTGCCTCATAATTATATGTCTGTGACAATTAAATAAGTTCAGTATAGTGTTTAGAACAGGGTCTGGCACATGGTAACCATGACTCAAGTATTTATCAACAGTTTTGTATTCTTGGTGGTTTTGTTGTGATTTGCCTTTGGGTATTGTTCAAAAGGCATGTGTATGGTGGTTGATGAAAGTGGTGTCAAACAGGAGTTTCCTTTGAAAAGACTGAAGCCTGGAATTCGTGGGAAACATGCTGTTTTTCAGTTTTAGCAGACTTTGGTCTTGGGACTAAAGTCTCCCTGAACCTAGTTTTCTCATCTGTTAACTCATGGCTTGATATTGTCCATGTCCTCTTCAAGCCTTGTGTCTCATTCTCTGATCTTAAGTGTTCGAGTCATGTTCATTATTATTTTATTACACAGCTTGGTCCCCAAGTCACAGAAGCACTGTAGAGGCCCGACTGCGATTGTCATCATCTGGTTCTGGGCAGAATCATCCACGGGGATGTAAGAAGCCCTGGTTTTGTACAACACAGGGTAGCTGAAAACAATCTGTCGCTCCTATTGAGAAAGCTGGTTATAGACGAGGCCACAATGGGTAGATGCAGTGCCCTTTGCATGTGAAAGTGACACTATTAAATTTGCTCTCAGTGTTTGAAATTATTTTTCCTGTTCAGGGTGTTCAGTTTACATTCTTTCCTGGTTTTCAACTTACAGTGTCAAGGACCACGTTTAGAATGATGTCTGAGTGTTATGCAAAGCCAGATCTCCCTGACTCTCCAGGTTCCTTCCAGTCTGCTCAGATATTATTGTACTTTCTCCATGAGGTCAGCCTCTCTCATGCTCTTAAAGGTGGAACCTGCCCAGCTCTTCACCTGCGACCACTGCTGATCTGCCTTTTCCTGTCTTTTTTGTTTTTTTGCTCTTTTACCCGTAGCCCCCATTGTCTTATGACAGAAGTTTCAAACATAATTTTCATGTTAATTATCTGTCTCTCCCATCGCTGCCTCCTGTCACTGCCATGAGATTAGGGACCGGTGGCTTTGCTCTTTGATGTGTCCAAATGCCTGTAATTGTGCCATGAGAGGACCTGAGGAAAACAGAGTTATCAGGTGGTGGCAGTGTATATGCCCTTTTTAAATGCATCTCATACTAAATATACCTAAATGGTCATTCTAAATACCTTGCATCTTTTTTTTTTAACATCTTTATTGGAATATAATTGCTTTACGATGTTGTGTTAGTTTCTGCTGTATAACAAAGTAAATCAGCTATACATATACATATATCCCCATATCTCCTCCCTCTTGCGTCTGCCTCCCACCCTCCCTATCCCACCCCTCTAGGTGGTCACAAAGCACCAAGCTGATCTCCCTGTGCTATGCGGCTGCTTCCCACTGGCTATCTATTTTACATTTGGTAGTGTATATATGTCCATGCCACTCTCTCACTTCGTCCCAGCTTACCCTTCCCCCTTCCTGTGTCCTTAAGTCCATTCTCTACATCTGGTCTGTGTTTTTATTCCTGTTCTGCCCCTAGGTTCTTCAGAACCTTTTTTTTTTTTTTTTTAGATTCCATATATATGTGTTAGCATACGGTATTTGTTTTTACCTTTCTGACTTACTTCACTCTGTATGACAGACTCTAGGTCCATCCACCTCAATGCAAATAACTCAATTGCGTTTCTTTTTATGGCTGAGTAATATTCCATTGTATATATGTGCCACATCTTCTTTATCCATTCATCTGTCAATGGACACTTAGGTTGCTTCCATGTCCTGGCTATTGTAAACAGTGCTTCAATGAACATTGTGGTAAATACCTTGCATCTTATTCAATGAAAGCTAAGTCTTTACCTCATTCTGTGTCTACTGGAAGGAAAATTGGGCCTGAATTTGAGTCCAGACCCTAACCAACTTACTACTTAGGAACCCTTGAGAACATCCCTTCATTCCCTAGTACCTCGGTATCTTAATTTATGAAATAGTTTTAATAAGATTGATCCCCCAGGGTGCTGTCAGGAATGTATGAGCTAATGTATGTGAAAATGCCTAGAACAAATATGTATGTGTGTTTCACAAAGATATTTCTGTCTGAAATGACTTCAGCTGACACCTCACACATCTAAATCTCTAGGACAGTGAGAATTAATGTTTGTAATTATATTGAAATATCTTCTAATTCATCAGAGATAAATATTTTGAGTTTAAATAGAGGACATATTGAACTTTTGAGGAGAACTTTGATAATAACATCTATAAAACACACACACACACACACACACACACACACACACACACACACACTCATGCATACCTTAACCTAGCAATTCAGCGTCTCATGGCTTCTCTGAGCGCTCTGTTTGGACATATGTGAAACTTATATGCCCCATTCCTGTGGCTTTAAATACTACTCATATGCAGAATATTTACACATTTCATTTCTAAGCCGTCTTCCCCCTGAATTCCAGTTTCATTTCTATGTGCCTTTGTGACACCACCCCCATGGATTCTTCTGTGCATTTCAAAAATCTGTGACTTAACAGAGCTCTCTCTCTCCTCTCCTCACACTCCATTTGCCTCCTGCCCCATGAGCCACTATCCTCTCAGTGTTCCCCATCCTGATAAATAGCACCATCATTCGCTCTGCTGCTCACGCCAGAACACTGGCATTCTCCTTGACTCCTGTCCTGCACACACCCTAGGTCTAGGGAATCAGCGAATCCTGTTAGCTCTACTTTCCAGACAGATTCCAAATACAGCAACTGGCCACCTTCTCACTCAACCTCTACCCAAATCTGGGCTACTGTCACCTCTCTTTGGGTGACTTCAGGAGTCACAGGCCCCTGCTTTCTCTACTGGCACTCTTGGCCCCTGCAGTCTATTCCTTACAGAACAGTGAGAGTGATTCCAAAGTGAAAATCTGATCACTCCTGCACCTTGGTTCTCTGATAGTTACTGGCACAATCAGTGTCATGCCTATGGTTTTACTGTGGCGTATAAGACCCAATGTGCATTCCTTCTGCCTGCACTTCCAAGCTTATTTTCAAACACGCTCCCCCTTGTATGCTCTGATCTAGCCACACTGTTCTTTGAACATGCCAAGTGAGCCCCTACCGCAGGGCCTTTGCACTTGCTGGTGCTGTTTCCTCTGACTGGAGTGCTACTCCCAGATGTCCTCATGCTTTACTGTCTTGCTCATTCATGATTTTTTATCAAATATCTCCACCACAGAGAGGCTTTCCATGACCGTCCTACAGACAGGAGCCTCCCTGGTCATTGCCTGTCCCCTTCTCTGGCTTTACTTTTTTTATTCATAAGACTTATCCCAAGAATAAGTATGACAAACTAGATGTTTGTTTATCTGGTTATCATTTCCTCCACTAAAATGTAAGGTCCAAGAGGCAGGGCATCTGTCTTTTACCACTGAATGACTAGTGCCAGCACATGGTAATACCCGTAAGTATTCATTTGTTTAAATGAGCATTGGTATCAGAAAATTAGTGGAAACAACCTGTGTTCACCACTAAAGAGTTGATTAAGTTAAATATCCTGTGCACATACAATTTAAAACTAACTTTGAGAAGAAACAGACTTCTGTATTTTTTGTGGGACTATCACTGAGCTATGTAAATGGACCAACTTAGATGAAGAACAATAGTGAACATATGCCCTTCTTTCTGTGAAAAAGAAAAATTTTAATGTGTGTATGTATGCTTTGAATGTATATATTGGATAAAGGCTGTATTTGTATTGAACATTTCTTTAGGGATAAGAAGAAGGCTGGTAATAGTTGCCTCTATGGAGAAAGGCTGAAAGTGTAAATGAAAAAGGTTTTCTTAACTGTATCTTCTTCAGCTCTTTTAAATGCATGCACTTGTCTAATTTTTTGCAGTAAAAACTCTTCAACACTTACATATTCCAATTCTTAAAAAACTAAAAGATGAAATACCTCACTTTTAAATTAGTCCAAATATCTGTTTAAATAGAGCATGCCATTCCTGGACCATTTCATACAAATAGGCATTTACTTTTCTGGATGATTGTTATATCAGAGCTAAAAGTGAGGAGTTTATTACCATTGTCGAAATTGTGCCAAACGTTGCTATCCAAGACTGAAGCCTTGTATGGATGGGTGAATGAAAACAACCCTTGAAAAGCGGGTAATTTGAAATCTGAGACCTCAAAATTAACCTGGTAATGGAAAACTATTTATGTGCCAAGATAATCCAAAATGACTTAGATTTACAACAAACTCTAGAAACTGTAATGAACCTGGGAGAGAACTTCTTCCTGCTATTTATATAAACTGGTTACAGTTGTAAACAGTGATGTAATTCATGTTTACTTTTAAATGTTCTGGAAGTTGTAAGGTGCCGCAGCAGCGTTAACAAACCCTAGCTCAATTGATTTGTATCACTTGTCTTATTTCTAAGTAAGTGAATGTATTTATTAGCCTAGCCATGTTAATTCTGTACTCTTACCATAACGTAGAAGGCAGAGTATAGTTAGTCCACAGCTTCTCTCTGCAAAGCCCTCCTTTACCCTTTCCTCTGAGCTCATTCAGTGCCCACCCTGCTGGCCATCCTGCTTAACTTGAGGATGCTCTTAAGGCTGAAATGCTTGCTCTGTCCTCTGCTGGAAAACTTGTTCTACCTCTAGGTCTCGTCTTAATTGTCATTTGGTCAGAATGGCCTTCCATGACCAGTGTGGTTCACTCTCTACTCTCTGTCATGGAACCTTCTTTGTTTCCTTCCTCCCACCTAACTTTAGTTCTAATGGTTTCATCCATTTACTTGTTTACTGTCCATGTCTCTCATTAATATACAAGCTTGATGAAAACAGAAATATCTTACTCTTCCTTTTGAAGACCTAGATATACCCAGGATCTGCTGTGGTACCTGGCACATAGTAGATGGTCAAAGATTTTTTTTTCTGTTTAAAAAAAAGATTGAGATCGGGGTTTCCTCCACAGACAAGTCTGTGCTTTGCCACATTTCTTTGCCCCACGGTATGTAACTGTACAGAGAATTGCAGTCGTCACTCCCATAAGTCCCCTTACGGAATAAGACATTATGAAGCCTAGTGGGTAGAAGAGTCTAGCAAGCGTTAATAAAATGCTTGCCAATGCTTCCTTGTCCTCAACCCTGTTAGTAGAGTGGATCGTGGCCCATAAAATTTTATAGGCTCCAGAGAAAAATCATCAGGAAACTTGATAGCATTGATGTGTCTTTGGAAGGTGTACTGATTGTTTTTTAATCATCCCTCAAAACATAATGCATTCTTGCACAGCAGACTGATAATGCAGATACTGTAACTGTTTCTAGATATCTCTTTTATTTGGGGAGGAAATAAAGAAAACATGTGTTCTTCTCCTGAAGAAGAATCCAGCTGAAATAAAAACACAACGCAGACAGAAAGTGATGGTTTCTAACAGTATTATTCTAGAATAGGTGTTCAGCCTCATGAAATGTGCCAGCTGTATATGTTTCTGCCCCAAGACCTTCCATCATCCTATTATCAACTGGTAAAATGTAGGAAGGAGGGCACTAGAAGATCTTCCAGTAACTATTTGGTACCTACCAGATTTAGGAAGGGGAGTGAACATGGGTATGACCACTTGAGTATGACGAGGCTGGTTTCTGTGTTAAGATGTCAAAGTCGTGTCAAAGTAGTGGGATTTAACATTCTGAAGGTCAGTGTGGGAGAGCCTTAAGCTGGGCATTTCATGTGACTTCCTAAATTAGAGGGGCAACAGCTACAGGGTCCAGGTACCACTCAGGCTGGGCTTGGCTCAAGGATCTTCGTAAACACTTTATAGAGAGCATGGACTTTGTACAAATCGTATGGCTTCTGTGACGTTGGACATTTGTGAGGCCGTTGGAAAAACCTTCAGGTAGCAGAGTCACTGAGGTCTTGGTGGTGTGAGCAGTGACAGAACTGGAACCAGGCCACACACCTAGGAGGAAGTTCTTCACAAGTCCAAGTCATAAAAATGGATCCTCTCCTTGAAGATTGTCACATTAAGTTAGTGTCAAGGCCTTGATTCTGTAATGCTACATGATCCCAGGTATGAAGATTTGGATGCACGAGACCATGAGGTTACAGCTCAAAGCCATGCTTTTAAAATGCCCATCCAGAACGACCTTCTTTGGAAGTCCCATGTGTGTTATACTTGACAACTATGTAATTAGCCATGCTTATGGGTGGTTATTATATTATGACCTTGCCTTGATGATTGGTGGTTCCTCCATATTAATGGCAAAGCAACAGAAAGTTTCCCTACATTCGTTCTCTGGGAAATATAATCCTATTGCATTTTGTGTGCAAAAGAACAGATTATCTTTAAGTCAGCTGGATTTGTTTATGAACAGGTGAACACTGAAAAGAGCCTCATGAAGGAGCAGAGTAATGCTTTGTAGTTAAGCCTACTTAATATCAATATATCATAGTTGCATGTGCCTTAGGAAACGGAGGCACGTTGTGTAAGTTTTCATTCCTTTGCTTCTGATCTTATAGCTGTTTACTTATTACCGGAGGATATGCTCTGCAATTTAGCATTGGCTTGATTTTTATTCATTCACTGAACAAATATATGCAATTGTGTGTGTATATGTGTATAATTATACATACACATGCGTAATTACATATACTTACATAGATGCATACACACACACACGCATTGTTTAGGTGCTACTAGAGTTCAAAGAAGTTTTAAATACTTGGAAGAGTTTGGGATATATTCAGAGAGGTGACATATATCACTGTAAAATATGTTGCATGACACTGTAAGAAGTTCCCAATGACTGATGGAAAATACCGTTGTCTTGTGATTCTTAAGAAGAGAGTGTATTTGCTTAGAAAGATTCTGTTTTCAAATTTACATGCCTGGTGCACCGCCACAGATAAAAGTAGGCCTCTTGGGGAGTATATTACACTGATCAAGGTTCACTTTTGCTAAATTATTCAATTTTTGAGAATGCTTTGATGCATGATTGGTATAGAGGGAGGGGAAAAACTAAGAGTGTTAATCACATCAAAAGACAAATGTTTATTCTGCACCTGTTGTGGTCTAGGCATTGCTATACTCTTATAACTCAGATTATCACTCCCTTGTTTCAGATTCTGCCATGGGTTTTCAATGACTTTTCAATAACATCTGAACTTCTTACTATAATCTCCAAGGCCCAGCATCATCTGACTCGAGTCAGCTTTTCAGCCTCATCTCACTCCCATCTCTGCTTCACTCATTACAGCCAGTCACACAGGCCTTGTCTGCGTTGGGACACTTGCCTTTGCTTTCCTTCTTCTGCCTGAGATAGTTTTTTTTTTTTTTTTTGCCCCTACCCTCACCTTGCTGTCTTTTTCTCATCCTTCAAGTCTCAGCATAAATGGTACATCCTTAGAAAGTTCTCTCTAGATGAGTGTATATAAAATACTTTTCATCCTGTGATGCTCTCTTGAACATTACCAGATATATTTCAGTGTAGATACTTCACGTGTTTCATTTTGTTTCTAAGCATTTACTGCACATAGTCCCCCACCACCCAGCCTGTGAGCTTCATAAAGGCAGGTTAACTCTTCTTCCTTGTGGTATCTTGAGACCCTTCCCGCGGTATATGGAATTTGATTGACCATCAATAATTATTTGATGAGGGAGTAGACGGATGGAAGACATTTAGATAGGTCCAATTTGAGATGGAAACTGGAGTAAAAGTGGTAAGTTGAGTTTCATTCTCATAGAAGTACAAAATGAAAGTATGACACTGGACATTGTCTCTGAGATGGGAGCAAGAGAATGCTAGCTCATGATGTGAACTTGGGAGAAAGAGGCAGAGAGGAGAGTTTGGAAAGACAGACAGTAATCAAAGATAGAGGGAAGAAGCCAGAAGTATCATGAATATCAAAGAAGGACAAAATTTCCAGGGGAGGAGGGGAAGTTGGCAATGACCAAACACCCAAGGAAAATGGGTGTTAAGAAGAGTGCATTGGGCTTCCCTGGTGGCGCAGTGGTTGAGAGTCCGCCTGCCGATGCAGAGGACACGGGTTCGTGCCCCGGTCCGGGAGGATCCCACATGCCATGAAGCGGCTGGACCCGTGAGCCATGGCCGCTGAGCCTGCGCGTGCTCCGCAACGGGAGAGGCCACAACAGTGAGAGGCCCGCGTACCGCAAAAAAAAAAAAAAAAAAAAAAAAGAAGAGTGCAATGAATTTTGATCAGGGACATCACTAGTGATTTTTGAATGGGCCATTTCAGTAGATAGATGAGAGTATGAGGTTTCTAGCATTTGCCAAGGACCTGGAAACCTGGGCATTAATAAGAGTAAAGTTAGGCAACATGTGGAGAGGATTATAAAGGTAAGCTAAGATTCTGTTTAATGCCAAAGAGATTTAAAAACCAAGCACCAAAGGCTGCAAAGAGCATAATATTCAATATACTGCTGAAAGAGGTTAATGGAAATGAAAGCTCCAGGGTGGGAATGCAGTGAAAAAGTGAGGGATGGCAAAGCATACATTTAGGATACGGGAGGAAGGTGGGTAATCCTGTGAGAAATAACACAAGTAGAGGCAAAGATGCCTCTACAAAGATGGCCCAAGGATGCTTTTTTTGTGTTGGATGTAAATTCGCGTTCTTAAAACGTGGTCCTTGGGCTTTTTATATCCAGAATCAGTTTTGGTGCTTGTTAAAAACACAGATTTCTCAGATGCACCCCCAGACTTACTGAATTATTCCTTGGCGTGGAGCCTAGGAATCTGCATTTATTGCACTTATTGTTTGCCTGGGTGGCTCTGACACGTTCAAAAGTCTGAAAATCCCTCCCAGTGGAACACAGATAAGTGAACCTCTCATTGAGCTCAGCTAGGCAGTGACGTCTTATGAGGATGTTCCACTGAGGTTTTGATGTACACTTGGGGTTCTTTATGGGAGGGACCAGAGGACTCTCCAGGTTTGGTGAAGCCCGAAGCTTGAACAATTTGTGGGGCTGTTTTAAGGAAAAAACTGAAAAAATTAGAAATACAAACTCAAGAAAACATGACTATGTACTTAGAATGAGGAAATTAAATTATTAATTTTTAAAAGCTGACCTATCATAAAATCCAGAAAAAATAATATTAAGTATCTGACATACTTTTCCTACAGTTTTTGGTGGCATTTCCTTTGATTGCCTCTTCATATGAAGGTGCTACCACTTTCTCTGTAGACAGTAGAAAGATAATTGTCTCCTATGCTGATTTCAATAAAACTTTTTTTTAAATTATTGATAGTTGTGAAGCATAAAGCATGCAATTTTATGTACAGAATTCAGGCACACGGTGCACACAACCTGAAAACACAAGAATTCTGATTAATTCTCTTTTCCATGATTTCCGTAAGAAAAGAAAAACTGTGGGGAGCATTTATTTTCTGTGCTGCATTGAGTATATTCTTGACAGGAGAGAATTTCTGTTTTGACTGGGTGTCAATGAGAATTGAATTCTACACTTGAAATTTTACGTAACTGATGATTAGAAAAAAAATTTCCACCTAGCTTCTGGCTCCTCTAGTATCCACGTATTTCTGGGGCTGGCCATCATAGGACGTGTTTACATGGCAATGTGTCCTTTGGTCATGTACCTTCATGACAGCATGCTTGTTGAGTTGGAGCCAAGGATGGAAGGAGAATTCCTGGAAGACATTCTTATACGAGGGGAGCTAGCATAATGTACCTCTACAGGGAGGTGTCTGCAAACCATGTAAATACATACCACTGCACCCGAACTATGCGAGCCCCCAATTCAACTTCCTCTTATTCGGACCTTCAAGATGCATGTAAATCCTCCAAAACCACGCAACATAAGGGGAAGGTGAAAAAGGGTCTTTTTCATCTTACTTTAGTTGAGTTTTACAAAAATGTATGATGGCTGTTAATACACTACTAGGGCCCCTTCCGGGGCCATGGAAGGGACTTGGATGAGGGAGGACCTGAAACTTCAACTTTATTCCCTATACAGCAGATTTCTCCCAGGAAGGACCAAAAAGAAACACAGATTGGAGTCTGTCTTTCCTCTTAAGTTTTTCTTATTTCAACATGTTTCTGTTTTTGACTAGAAAAATTAATGTACTCAGCTTATCTAAATTTCCTTTTTCTAAGCAGGATTATTTATAACAGATGTTATCTGTTACCATATTGTTTGGCTGGCAACACTTTGTATTCTTTTTTTTTTTTTTTTTTTTTAACATCTTTATTGGGGTATAATTGCTTTACAATGGTGTGTTAGTTTCTGCTTTATAACAAAGTGAATCAGTCATACATAAACATATGTTCCCATATGTCTTCCCTGTTGCGTCTCCCTCCCTCCCACCCTCCCCATCCCACCCCTCCAGGCTGTCACAAAGCACCGAGCCAATATCCCTGTGCCATGCGGCTGCTTCCCACTAGCTGTCTACCTTACTGCGTTTGTTGCTGTGTATATGCCCATGACTCTCTCTCGCCCTGTCACAGCTCACCCTTCTCCCTCCCCATAACCTCAAGTCCGTTCTCTAAGAGGTCTGCGTCTTTATTCCTGCTTTACCCCTAGGTTCTTCATGACATTTTTTTCTTAAATTCCATATATATGTGTTAGCATACGGTATTTGTCTTTTTCTTTCTGACTTACTTCACTCTGTATGACAGACTCTAGGTCTATCCACCTCATTAAAAATAGCTCAATTTCGTTTCTTTTTATGGCTGAGTAATATTCCATTGTATATATGTGCCACATCTTCTTTATCCATTCATCTGATGATGGGCACTTAGGTTGTTTCCATCTCCGGGCTATTGTAAATAGAGCTGCAATGAACATTTTGGTACATGACTCTTTTTGAATTTTGGTTTTCTCAGGGTATATGCCCAGTAGTGGGATTGCTGGGTCATATGGTAGTTCTATTTGTAGTTTTTTAAGGAACCTCCATACTGTTCTCCATAGTGGCTGAACCAATTCACATTCCCACCAGCAGTGCAAGAGTGTTCCCTTTTCTCCACACCCTCTCCAGCATTTATTGTTTCTAGATTTTTTGATGATGGCCATTCTGACTGGTGTGAGATGATATCTCATTGTAGTTTTGATTTGCATTTCTCTAATGATTAATGATGTTGAGCATTCTTTCATGTGTTTGTTGGCAGTCTGTATATCTTCTTTGGAGAAATGTCTATTTAGGTCTTCTGCCCATTTTTGAATTGGGTTGTTTGTTTTCTTGTTATTGAGCTGCATGAGCTGCTTGTAAATTTTGGAGATTAATCCTTTGTCGGTTGCTTCATTTGCAAATATTTTCTCCCATTCTGAGGGTTGTCTTTTGGTTTTGTTTATGGTTTCCTTTGCTGTGCAAAAGCTTTGAAGTTTCATTAGGTCCCATTTGTTTATTTTTGTTTTTATTTCCATTACTCTAGGAGGTGGGTCAGAAAGGATCTTGCTTTGATTTATGTCATAGAGTGTTCTGCCTATGTTTTCCTCTAAGAGTTTGATAGTTTCTGGCCTTACATTTAGGTCTTTAATCCATTTTGAGCTTATTTTTGTGTATGGTGTTAGGGAGTGATCTAATCTCATACTTTTACATGTACCTGTCCAGTTTTCCCAGCACCACTTATTGAAGAGGCTGTCCTTTCTCCATTGTACATTACTGCCACCTTTATCAAAGATAAGGTGTCCATATGTGCATGGGTTTATATCTGGGCTTTCTATCCTGTTCCATTGATCTATCTTTCTGTTTTTGTGCCAGTACCATACCGTCTTGATGACTGTAGCTTTGTAGTATAGTCTGAAGTCAGGGAGCCTGATTCCTCCAGTTCCTTCTTTCGTTCTCAAGATTGCTTTGGCTATTCGGGGTCTTTTGTGTTTCCATACAAATTGTGAAATTTTTTGTTCTAGTTCTGTGAAAAATGCCAGTGGTAGTTTGATAGGGATTGCATTGAATCTATAGATTGCTTTGGGTAGTAGAGTCATTTTCACAATGTTGATTCTTCCAATCCAAGAACATGGTATATCTCTCCATCTATTTATATCATCTTTAATTTCTTTCATCAGTGTCTTATAATTTTCTGCATACAGGTCTTTTGTCTCCTTAGGTAGGTTTATTCCTAGATATTTTATTCTTTTTGTTGCAATGGTAAATGGGAGTGTTTTCTTGATTTCACTTTCAGATTTTTCATCATTAGTATATAGGAATGCCAGAGATTTCTGTGCATTAATTTTGTATCCTGCCACTTTACCAAATTCATTGATTAGCTCTAGTAGTTTTCTGGTAGCATCTTTAGGGTTCTCTATGTATAGGATCATGTCATCTGCAAACAGTGACAGCTTTACTTCTTCTTTTCCAATTTGGATTCCTTTTATTTCCTTTTCTTCTCTGATTGCTGTGGCTAAAACTTCCAAAACAATGTTGAATAATAGTGGTGAGAGTGGGCAACCTTGTCTTGTTCCTGATCTTAGTGGAAATGCTTTCAGTTTTTCACCATTGAGGATGATGTTTGCTGTGGGCTTGTCATATATGGCCTTTATTATGTTGAGGAAAGTTCCCTCTATGCCTACTTTCTGCAGGGTTTTTATCATAAATGGGTGTTGAATTTTGTCAAAAGCTTTCTCTGCATCTATTGAGATGATCATATGGTTTTTCTCCTTCAATTTGTTAATATGGTTTATCACATTGATAGATTTGCGTATATTGAAGAATCCTTGCATTCCTGGAATAAACCCCACTTGATCATGGTGTATGATCCTTTTAATGTGCTGTTGGATTCTGTTTGCTAGTATTTTGTTGAGGATTTTTGCATCTATGTTCATCAGTGATATTGGCCTGTAGTTTTCTTTCTTTGTGACATCCTTGTCTGGTTTTGGTATCAAGGTGATGGTGGCCTCGTAGAAGGAGTTAGGGAGTGGTCCTCCCTCTGCTATATTTTGGAAGAGTTTGAGAAGGATAGGTGTTAGCTCTTCTCTAAATGTTTGATAGAATTCGCCTGTGAAGCCATCTGGTCCTGGGCTTTTCTTTGTTGGAAGATTTTTAATCACAGTTTCAATTTCAGTGCTTGTGATTGGTCTGTTCATATTTTCTATTTCTTCCTGATTCAGTCTTGGCAGGTTGTGCATTTCTAAGAATTTGTCCATTTCTTCCAGATTGTCCATTTTATTGGCATAGAGTTGCTTGTAGTAATCTCTCATGATCTCTTTTATCTCTGCAGTGTCAGTTGTTACCTCTCCTTTTTCATTTCTAATTCTATTGATTTGAGTCTTCTCCCTTTTTTTCTTGATGAGTCTGGCTAGTGGTTTATCTATTTTGTTTATCTTCTCAAAGAACCAGCTTTTAGTTTTATTGATCTTTGCTATTGTTTCCTTCATTTCTTTTTCATTTATTTCTGATCTGATTTTTATGATTTCTTTCCTTCTGCTAGCTTTGGGGTTTTTTTGTTCTTCTTTCTCTAATTGCTTGAGGTGCAAGGTTAGGTTGTTTATTCGAGATGTTTCCTGCTTCTTAAGGTGGGCTTGTATTGCTATAAACTTCCCCCTTAGAACTGCTTTTGCTGCATCCCACAGGTTTTGGGTCGTTGTGTCTCCATTGTCATTTGTTTCTAGGTATTTTTTGATTTCCTCTTTGATTTCTTCAGTGATCTCTTCATTATTAAGTAGTGTATTGTTTAGCCTCCATGTGTTTGTATTTTTTACAGATCTTTTCCTGTAATTGATATCTAGTCTCATGGCGTTGTGGTCAGAAAAGATACTTGATACAATTTCAATTTTCTTAAATTTACCAAGGCTTGATTTATGACCTAAGATATGATCTATCCTGGAGAATGTTCCATGAGCACTTGAGAAAAATGTGTATTCTGTTGTTTTTGGATGGAGTGTCCTATAAATATCAATTAAGTCCATCTTGTTTAATGTATCATTTAAAGCTTGTGTTTCCTTATTTATTTTCATTTTGGATGATCTGTCCATGGGTGAAAGTGGGGTGTTTAAGTCCCCTACTATGAATGTGTTACTGTCGATTTCCCCTTTTATGGCTGTTAGTATTTGCCTTATGTATTGAGGTGCTCCTATGTTGGGTGCATAAATATTTACAATTGTTATATCTTCTTCTTGGATCGATCCCTTGATCATTATGTAGTGTCCTTCTTTGTCTCTTTTAATAGTCCTTATTTTAAAGTCTATTTTGTCTGATATGAGAATTGCTACTCCAGCTTTCTTTTGGCTTCCATTTGCATGGAATATCTTTTTCCATCCCCTTACTTTCAGTCTGTATGTGTCTCTAGGTCTGAAGTGGGTCTCTTGTAGACAGCATATATAAGGGTCTTGTTTTTGTATCCATTCAGCTAATCTGTGTCTTTTGGTGGGAGCATTTAGTCCATTTACATTTAAGGTAATTATCGATATGTATGTTCCTATTCCCATTTTCTAAATTGTTTTGGGTTCGTTATTATAGGTCTTTTCCTTCTCTTGTGTTTCTTGCCTAGAGAAGATCCTTTAGCATTTGTTGTAAAGCTGGTTTGGTGGTGCTGAACTCTTTCAGCTTTTGCTTGTCTGTAAAGGTTTTAATTTCTCCATCAAATCTGAATGAGATCCTTGCTGGGTAGAGTAGTCTTGGCTGCATGTTTTTCTCCTTCATCACTTTCAGTATGTCCTGCCACTCCCTTCTGGCTTGTAGGGTTTCTGCTGAGAGATCAGCTGTTAACCTTATGGGGATTCCCTTATGTGTTATTTGTTGTTTTTCCCTTGCTGCTTTTAATATGCTTTCTTTGTATTTAATTTTTGACAGTTTGATTAATATGTGTCTTGGCGTATTTCTCCTTGTATTTATCTTGTATGGGACTCTCTGTGCTTCCTGGACTTGATTAACTATTTCCTTTCCCATATTAGGGAAGTTTTCAACTATAATCTCTTCAAATATTTTCTCAGTCCCTTTCTTTTTCTCTTCTTCTTCTGGAACCCCTATAATTCGAATGTTGGTGCGTTTAATGTTGTCCCAGAGGTCTCTGAGACTGTCCTCAGTTCTTTTCATTCTTTTTTCTTTATTCTGCTCTGCAGTAGTTATTTCCACTATTTTATCTTCCAGGTCACTTATCCGTTCTTCTGCCTCAGTTATTCTGCTATTGATCCCATCTAGAGTACTTTTAATTTCATTTATTGTGTTGTTCATCGTTGCTTGTTTCATCTTTAGTTCTTCTAGGTCCTTGTTAACTGATTCTTGCATTTTGTCCAATCTATTGTCCATTCTATCTCCAAGATTTCGGATCAAACTTACTATCATTATTCTGAATTCTCTTTCAGGTAGACTGCCTATTTCCTCTTCATTTGTTAGGTCTGGTGGGTTTTTATCTTGCTCCTTCATCTGCTGTGTGTTTTTCTGTCTTCTCATTTTGCTTATCTTACTGTGTTTGGGGTCTCGTTTTTGCAGGCTGCAGGTTTGTAGTTCCTCCTGTTTTTGATGTCTGTCTCCAGTGGCTAAGGTTGGTTCAGTGGGTTGTGTAGGCTTCCTGGTGGAGGGGGCTAGTGCCTGTGTTGTGGAGGATGAGGCTGGATCTTGTCTCTCTAGTAGGCAGGTTCACGTCTGGTGGTGTGTTTGGGGGTGTCTGTGGCCTTATTATGATTTTAGGCAGCCTCTCTGCTAATGGGTGGGGTTGTGTTCCTGTTTTGCTAGTTGTTTGGCATAGGTTTTCCAGCACTGTGGCTTGCTGGTCGTTGAGTGAAGCTGGGTGCTGGTGTTAAGATGGAGGTCTCTGGGAGATTTTCGCCGTTTGATATTATGTGGAGCTGGGAGGTCTCTTGTTGATCAGTGTCCTGAAGTTGGCTGTCCTACCTCAGAGGCACAGCCCTGCCTCCTGGCTGGAGCACCAAAAGCTTTTCATCCACAGGCTCAGGATAAAAGGGAGAAAAAGTAGAGGGAATTAGTAGAAGTATGAGGAAAGAAAGAAGGAAAGGAGGGTAGGAAGGAAGGAAGAAAGAAAGAAAGAAGCAAAGAAGGAAAGAAGGCAAGAAGGAAAGAAAGGAGGGAGGGAGGGAGGGAGGAAGGAAGGAAGGAGGGAAAGAAGGAAAAAAGACAGAAAGAAAGAAGATACAGTAAAAATAAAATAAAGTATAATAAAGTTATTGAATTAAAAACTTCTTATTTAGAAAAAAAAAAAAAAGGGACGGAAAGAACCTTAGGACAAATGTTGGAAGCGAAGCTATACAGACAAAATCTTACACAGAAGCATACACATACACCCTCACTAAAAGAGGTAAATGGGGAAAAATCCTAAATCTTGCTGTCAGAGACCACTTCCTCAATTTGGGATGATTCGTTGTCTAAAGGAGGGAAGGAAGGACGGAAAGAAAGAAAGAAAGAACGAAGGTAAAGTATAATAAGGTTATTAAAATTAATTATTAAGAAAAAAAATTTAAAAAAAAACATGGACGGATAGAACCCTAGGACAAATGGTGGAAGCAAGACTATACAGACAAGATCTCACACAGAAGCATACACATACACATTCACAAAAAGAGGAAAGGGGAAAAAATCATAGATCTTGCTCCTAAAGTCCACTTCCTTAATTTGGGATGATTGGTTGTCTATTCAGGTATTCCACAGATGCAGGGTACATCAAGTTGATTGTGGAGCTTTAATCCGCTGCTTCTGAGGCTGCTGGGAGAGATTTCCCTTTCTCTTCTTTGTTCTCACAGCTCCCAGGGCTAAGCTTTGGATTTGGCCCTGCCACTGCGTGTAGATCGCTGGAGGGCGTCTGTTTTTTGCTCAGACAGGATGGGGTTAAAAGAGCCGCTGGTTGGGGGCTCTGGCGCACTCAGGCCGGCGGGGACGGAGGGGCACAGAGTGCGGAGCGGGCCTGCGGTGGCAAAGGCCGGCGTGACTTTGCACCAGCCTGAGGCGCGCTGTGCGCTCTCCCGGGGAAGTTGTCTCTGGATCCCGGGAACCCGGCAGTGGCGGGCTGCACAGGCTCCGCGGAGGAGGGGTGTGGAGAGTGACCTGTACTCGCACACAGGCCCCTCGGTGGCGGCAGCAGCAGCCTTAACGTCTCCCGTCCGCCTCTGGGGTCCGCGCTTTTAGCCGCAGCTTGCACCCGTCTCTGGATTCCGCGCTTTCAGCCGCGCCTCGCGCCCGTCTCTGGATTCCGCGCTTTCAGCCGCGGCTCGCGCCCGTCTCTGGATTCCGCGCTTTCAGCCGCGGCTCGCGCCCGTCTCTGGGGTCCGCGCTTTCACCCGCGGCTCGCGCCCGTCTCTGGGGTTCGCGCTTTTAGCCGCGGCTCGCACCCGTCTCTGGAGTTCCTTTAAGCAGCGTTCTTAAACCCCTCTCCTCACGCCCCAGGAAACAAAGAGGGAAGGAAAAGTCTCCTGCCTCTTCTGCAGGTGCAGGCTTTTCCCCGGACTCCCTCCCGGCTAGCTGTGGTGCACTAACCCCTTCAGGCTATGTTCAAGCCGCCAACCCCAGTCCTCTCCCTGCGCTCCGGCCTCAGCTCGCAGCCCCGCCCGCCCCGGCGGGTGAGCAGACAAGCCTCTCGGGCTGGTGAGTGCCGGTCGGCACCGATCCTCTGTGTGGGAATCTCCCCGCTTTGCCCTCCGCACCCGTTGCTGTGCACTCCTCCGCAGCTTCGAAGCTCCCCCCTCCGCCTCCCGCAGTCTCCGCCCGCGAAGGGGCTTCCTAGAGTGTGGAAACTTTTCCTCCTTCACAGCTCCCTCCCACTGGTGCAGGTGCCGTCCCTATTCTTTTGTCTCTGTTTTTTCTTTTGCCCTACCCAGGTACGTGGGGAGTTTCTTGCCTTTTGGGAGGTCTGAGGTCTTCTGCCAGCCTTCAGTAGGTGTTCTGTAGGAGTTGTTCCACGTGTAGTTGTATTTCTGGTGTATCTGTGGGGAGGAAGGTGATCTCCGCGTCTTACTCTTCCGCCATCTTCCGCCTTCCCCCCTTTGTATTCTTTTTTCTTTTTTTTTTAAATAATTTTATTGGAGTATAGTTGACTTACAATGTTGTGTTAATTTCAGGTGTACAGCAAAGTGAATTAGTTATACATATACATATATCCACTCTTTCTTAGATTCTTTTCCCTTATAAGTTATTACAGACTACTGAGTAATAGATTACTTTGCTTTACAGTAGTTCCTTATTAGTTATCTATTTTATATACAGTAGTGTGTATATATCAATCCCAATCTCCCAATTTATCCCTTTCCCCCCCACCGCCCCCGGTAACCGTAAGCTTGTTTTCTACATCTGTGACTCTATTTCTGTTTTGTAAATAAGTTCATTTGTACTATTTTTTTTTTTTAGATTCCACATATAAGTGATGTCAACACTTTGTATTATAATCATTTGTACAACATGGCCTCCTTCCTCCCTCCCTCCCTCCTTCTGTCTTTCCTTCCTTCCTTGAATTGCAGACTGGAATGTTTTGTTTGATGTGATTCCTTAAAGTAGGCAGGAAGTATGGTGTTGGTGGAAGAGCCCTCATGACATACAGAATCAGGCGCTACACCATGTATCAGAGGATCTGGGTTCTGATCCCCGCTCAGCTTCTAATTCACTGTGTGGCTTGAAAGGTCACTACTTCCCCTTAATGTCTTTGAGCTCCTCAGCTGGTCAGTTAACATGGGGGGAAAAGTCAGTGGTTTCTAAGAATCCGAAGGTTCTGTAGAAGTGCTTCAAGGGTGGCCAAGCCCTCACTCTTGCTTTAAGCAAAGGAGCTCTGCTGGTCTGCTTTATACTCTAGAATTTATTTCAAGATTTTTGCCTTGAAATGGTTGTATTATGGAAAAAAAAAAAAGGTATAACTGATTCATTTTGCTGTGCAATAGAAACTAACACAACATTGTAAATCAACTATACTTCAATAAAAGTCAATTAAAAAAAAGCAGCAGCAGCAGCCAGGGAGGTATCTGGCTTAATAACAGCAACAGCAAAAAAGGCATTTTAAGATAAGCTGTCCCTAATGCCTGGAATGACCTGGGGAGCTTTCCAATTCCATTGTAGAGCTCAGAATTTGATTTTGTATCTGTTAAAAGTTTGGGGTTCTGCTGCATAGTCAGGGTTGAGACATTATTCTAGATCAGTGGTATGCAACCTTGTCTACACTTTAGGATTATCTGGGGGACTTTTTAAAAACTTCCTTGTGATTATTATTTAATTAACCTGAGTGTAGATGGTTTAAAAGCTCCACAGGTTCCTCTGATGTACATCAGGATCGCAAAATCCGAGTGGAGATAATCATTGCATCTGTCAAGTTCAAATCTGTGTATGAAAAAAAAATCACACGTATGATGTCCATATCCACAGCCTGATAAATATTTATTGACCATGTCATTTCTATTTTATAGCTAAATTATGTAATGCCCCCATCGGTTGGGATAAATGTCAGAGAAAAGGCACCTGGTGTGCTGGCAATATCGCTAGCTTCTGTACACTCATTTGTCAAGAATTTCTCACTGTTCTTCACACCTGCAAAGGTCAAAGACTACAATTCTTGTCCTTGCCCTGCCACAAACCCTGGAGCCGTGCACAAGTGTGTCAGCTTCTCTAGTCTTAAGTCAGCTGACTCATAGAATTAATTGATTAGAGTCAAAGGACTTTGCAGATAGGATTCTAAGCTTTTGTGATTATTTCCTTAATTTACAGAATATGATTTAATGGAAAAGGAAGGCCTAATTTCCTTCAGACTAGTAAGACATTTATTTTCCCTTCTTATTGATCTTGGTGTGTGAAAAGGTCAGTGAGAGATGACATTGCTGTGTTCCCGTGTTGTTACAACACAGCTCTGGTCTGCAGAATTGTAAGGGGCTGAGTAATACAACTGAGATCCCTTCATAGTGTGAAGCTCAGTGCTTGGTTGGGAAGCCAGGGCTTTGGGAGACTGAAGTGGAAATTTGCAAGAATACAAACAAGAAGTTCCCCCTGGTGTTTGGCTTGGACTTTTGTACACACCCAGATGGCAGCAGATTTCATAGTGGATGGGAAATCATTCATTCATTCATCATTTATGCATTCATTTTTTTCACGTATTCATTCCACTCACATATGTTTGAACACATACTCATATTAGGGCCTGATTTTGGTGCTAGGGGAGTGTTTACAATGACATAGATGTATGTAGATCTTCACTGAGCATTTGAGTTGACCTTAAGTAAGAATTTACTTGGTTTTTCAAATGGAATTCCACTGATGCCTAAAGGCCATGAGTCCTCTGGGGGATTTTTAGATTTTATGTGTGCATTTTAGTGATTATCTAAAAACCGTACAATAAGTATATTCTGAACCATCTGGAAGATGACCTCATAACCAAGGGTATGATTTTAGGGCCTACATTTTGTTTGTCACCATGGTCCCTCTGGCACCATATATCACTAATGTAAGTGCTATTGACTAAGATGAAAATAAGCAGAGACAGACCTCATTCCTAGAGAATGCAGTCTGCCTACGTGAGGGCCAAGTGAAGTAAAAATCCCAAAATAAAGCTTGTGCAGTCATTTGAAAAGAGGAAAGCAGTAGAGGCCATGTTGTCACCTGGCTCACGGCAGAGGAGGGATGCTGTGCTCAGAAGATGCTGTGCTAAAGGCCTTGGTACCACATTACGCTGTTTAGTTTTGCAAGTCGTCATTCTTCTCAGTAGTCAGTTATTTCCCACTTTGAACGATACGCGTTGGCAGCTTTGTTTGTATTTAATTTTAAAATTTGTTTTGGTTGGAGAATTTTATAGAAGTGATAAGTTTACTTAGATTTGTGTTGGTCCCTAATTAGCAGTGCCAGTATAAAGATAATTTGTGTCAACAGCGGGGGTTTGGGAAAGCTTCCTTACTTTAAAGGGGATTCGAATATTACTTAATATTGGCAGATTTTTTTTCTAATTTATCTCACTCTGCTATTATCACTGTTTAACTAGTTTGTTCTCCCCATTAGCCTGCAAGCTCCTGGAAGGCACGTTCACACCTTACTTGACTTTGAGCCTCTTTTATGTTTATTAAATAAATGTGTTGATAACGATTAGAATTGTCTAACTCATAAGGACCACTTGAAAAGGGTAGTGAGATCTCTGTCAAGGGAAGCATTTAAGCACAGGCTATCTATCACCTTTTGAAGATCCCTGAGTCAAGTGAGGCTTAATCTATGTGCCCATCAGCACCCCTTTGAACTCTGGAATGGAGGGAAGATCAGATTTGTTACTTTTGCCACTAACTTTTTGGCAATACAGAATGATTGCATCTGAGATAATTTTACCTCCCCCCTCCCCCAAATCAGTTGCTAAGTAGTAGTATTATACCACCATGAAGAACTGCTGGGGTCAATTTATTTTCTCAGGTGAATTCTAAATTTCACCCTGAGGACTTTGTCTCCCTCACAAAGATGTTGGAATTCTAAGAATCATTTGGAAAATGACTTCCTACGGGTCCCTCTCCTCCTGTGATATATATATGTGGCTGTCTCAGTGCATATCATGAGAGATGTCTGTGTGAAACGGGAGAGCTCATGCAAGCCTCCAGAGGAGCCACTTTTGTCCAGGGGAAGCAGATTTTTTTAGAGTTGTCAGGAGGTTGGAAACATATAGACAGCAGTCAGCCATATCTCTTCATCAGTTGATTTTTTCCATTCTTTTTTTTTTTTTTCCCCTCTCTCTCTGAGCAGTTTAATGTGAGTGCTTCTCTCTCACCTCATTTATTTCAGATGCCTCAGGAACAGTACACCCACCACCGGAGCACCATGCCCAGCTCCGAGGGACCACAGGTATACAAAGTGGGGATTTATGGCTGGCGGAAAAGATGCCTGTATTTCTTTGTCCTACTCCTGATGATTTTAATACTGGTGAACTTGGCCATGACCATCTGGATTCTCAAAGTCATGAACTTCACGATTGTAAGTAAAACCACATGGTTTTCTTTAGCTTTCCTTGGGGGAAGGGAAAGCATGGGGCAAGAAAAAGAAATGTGGAAAGTGATGGCAATAGGATTCAAATAACCTGTACGCTGGTATCTTGGTGAAAAAACATTGCTGTTCAGATTACATGTGGGGATTGACTTCTTTTAGATCTCAATTCTTCAGAGGCTGGTAATCCACTTTTGCGGCATTTTCCTTCCTTTATGATCCATCGTGTATGCTTTCCTTCTATTTTGATAACTGTGTTTCTGTAATCTGTAGCTTATGAGTACTTGGAGTAAATAATCCAAGGAGAAAGATGTGATAGAGTCCAAAGTAGTAAGTTTTTCCAAATTTTAATGGTGATTAAGAAAGTTTTTGTGAGGTAGGGATTGAAACGTCAGAGTAAAATTAGTCTTTGGGGATTATCTAAGAATTTTCACTGTCTGTTTCCACCTGGTAGCTCATTACTATGGTTCATGGGGCATTTCCTCCATTTTCAGGATGGCAGTTCTCTTTCCTACTGCTTGGGTAGGATGGAAACGAGAGTGTAGCCATGTTACATTTTTTTAAAAGAATTTGTGGTTATGCTTCTTTGAAGAATTTCTTGCACTTAGGACCACTCTACAGATTGGACATTTACTTGTTGAAGTTCAAATGAAAAGAAAATCCTGGCAAAATGATTTCTGGAGTTACTCTGAGGTTTTTCCCTAGAGCTTTTCTGGAGATTATAACAGTACAAATATTATAATTTCTCTTATTAGTGATGGCATAGTGGGCAGTAATCTACTGCCCTGAGAACACTTGCTTTTCCTCTTGTGATGGCAGACGTTAAGTAATTACATTGGCAGTAAAAAGAACTCCTGTTTGGTAAGGAAACGTGACCATAACACAATTAAGAGTAAGGTTTTCATGTGAAAATTCAAAATAGAATAGAAAATCCAAATATATGCCTTTCCTGAATTATAAAGTTGATTTTTATCCTTAACACCCTGTGCATAGATAGACTTTCTTGCCTTTACTCAGGCCATTTCTTCTTCTTGGGCTGCTTTTCTCCATCTTTTGTGCCTGGTACAACCCCTCCTTCATGCTTCTGTAGCCCCATTAATGTATTTATTATTATAATGATCACTCCAGATAATACTTTTTATGTGTGCTTCCCAGGCAGAGTGAACTTTGAGAATAGCAAGGGCTGCATCTCTTTTCCGTGGGCCTCCATTCATCACTCATGGGAGGTGCTGTTGGTACTTGACTCCTGAGGATTCTGTAAACCATGGTTAGAAACGATGCATCAGAATGGCTGATTTTTTTTTATTGAAGTATGGTTGATTTACACTGTTGTGTTAATTTCTGCAGTAGAGCAAAGAGATTCAGTTATACATATATATATATATGTTCTTTTTTATATTCTTTTCCATTGTGGTTTATCACAGGATATGAATATAGTTCCCTATGCTATACAGTAGGACCTTGTTTTGTATCCATTCTATATACATTCTGTTTATACTAGTTTGCATCTGCTAACTCCAGTCCATCCGTCCCCGACTCCCTTCCCCTTGACAACCACAAGTCTGTTCTCTACGTCTGTGAGTCTTTTTCTGTTTCATAGATAGGTTCATTTCCGTCATATTTTAGATTCCACATATAAGTGATAATATATGGTATTTGTCTTTCTCTTTCTGACTTCACTTAGTATTATAATCTCTAGATCCATCCATGTTGCTGCAAATGACATTCTTTCATTCTTTTCTAAGGTTTGGTAGTATTCCATTGTATATATGTACATCTTATTTATCCATTCATCTGTCAGTGGACATTTAGGTTGTTTCCATGTCTTAGCTATTTTAAATAGTGCTGCTATGAACATAGGGGCACACGTATCTTTTTGACTTATAGTTTTGTCTGGATATATGCCCAGGAGTAGCTGGATCATATGATGACCCTATTTTTAATTTTTTGCTGGACCTCCATACTGTTCTCCATAGTGTCTGTACCAGCTTACATTCCCACCCACAGTGTAGCAGGGTTTCCTTTTCTCCACACTCTCTGCAGCATTTATTATTGGTAGGCTTTTTAATGATGGAGAATGGCTCACTTTTTAATATTGCAGTAAACTCTAGGAAACTAAGCTTCTGTATTACAATATTAAGTTTGGAAGATGATATAGGAACAATTTCCATGGGATTGTAAGGGTCTAAGATAATATGTTCTAGACTATTGGAGCACGTCAGCTTCTACTTCTGAATCAGAGTAGGTAAACACTTTTTGAACTTGGACTTACTTTATAGACAAGCAAACTTCAGGGAAGTATTTTAAGCAGCAGAGAGAGAATGATGTGATCAGATTTGTAGTCTAGATACTTGCTCAGATGAGGATGCAATATAATGGAGAAAGTTTCTCAGAGTTTGGGCCTCTAAAAGGTGTCCTGAGTCTGTTTGGTCTTAAATCCAAGGGACCATAGTTGTCTTTTGTCGATATGCATGTTCTGTGATGTTTTTATTTCGTATTTCAAAAGCTTTAAAGTATAAAACCTTCTGTATTGTAATATAAAATAGGAGAAGACTGAAGTTAGGGCAGTAGAATGGAGAGTAAAGATTCAAAAAACATTTAAAAGATGGAAGCAACACACCTCAACTACTGCTTGGATATAAGAGTTGAGGGTTTGGAAGACACTCTGGAATACCCCTGGGTTCTGGCTGGTGAGATGGTTGGATGGTAGGACCAAAATAAAACAGGATAGAATTCATTCCCTTCCCACTGGAACTTAGCTGGGACTCGTGAATCCCCCTAATTCCCTGTTTGGGGCTCTTTTTGTTTTTAGCTAGTTTGGGGTAAAGTTAATTTATAGAACCCAAAAGAACTGAGGGTGGATGTGGTGGAGAATATGAAGTCAAACCCTGACAACCGTGATATGATACAGATATGGCTTCTCGAGTGTGCTTTATCTGTCAGGCTTAATAGTGAGAGGTCTATGTAAATGTATACTGAGTGACAGTTCACTCTGAATGTATGGGAGCTTGGGGAGCAATATGATATTAAGGTCATAATCTCTATGAAATAGGCCATTTCCTGTAGTTAACTAAATTGATTGCCAAAGTTGAGAGTTCTTAAAGCTTTACGAAACCAACTACTTACTAAAGTGAGAATAATACCATGGTTATCCATAATTGGTGCTTTATAGCAGTAATGCTTTGAAGCAAATAGAGCTGAAGTGTCAGAAAATTGGTCTTTCCCTGTACATTAAAAGCATATTCTCTGTCAATTACAGTATAATACACATTCTTTTAGAATTATAATTCTTTTCCACAAATAATAATTTACTGGTAGTGAACATCTTGGGAAAGAATGAGGTATTAACCAATGTTACATTAGTGATGGTGGGGTGAACGAACATAGGAAATCAATGTGACAACAGTTAAGCACTTTATGCAGGGATTGTCAATAGGAAACGGTGATTGTTTTGTACACTTGGAATGTTTGATAATTTGGAAAATCTCACACTGTAATCAAACCCTCTGAGTAATGACAAACCAAGACAGTGACATCATCTGGAAGTGTTTCTGAGGACTTGGCAATTTATCCAAGATCGGACATCCAGAATTTTCTTTTCTGTCAGACTTACATTTTCTGCCATCCCCAGGGGTATATGCTGGAAGAGTCCTTACATTATAACAATCTGGAAAAACATCCAACCAAGTTTTCTTTGTCCCAGATGTAAATCAGAAGAAAAATTAATTTTCTCTCCTCTGCTTTCAGCAGATTATTATGGTGTTCATTATTAAGCAGGACAGCATTATTCTCTCCTACTCTTCTCTATTATTTTTCCCTACTTGAAGGAGTGTTTGGTTTACCTATGTTATAAACACCTGTAGGTTAACCTGTCCTAGTTTATCACACACTGTACTTTACAAGAGGACTAGAATTTATTAAGTGTGTTCTGTGCCAGTCACTGTGCTTGGCAGTTAAAAGATCTCTCTTTTAATTTTCCAAACAACCCTACAAGTTAGGTATTATAATCTCCATTTTAGTAGAATAAAACCCAAGGCTCAGAGAAGTTGAGTGGCTTCCGAGAAAACAGAGCTAGTAAGTCAAAGAACGGGTGCTTGACTTCAAAGCCCATCCCTTTCCACCACACTTGACCTGCTCCTGCTAACTGCTACAATGACCTGGCTTTTCAACAAAACTCTGAAGCTGCCAGAATGGTTCATCATCTTCGTTACCCACCCTGTGTCCTCCGGTCACACATTTCCCTCCCAGCCGAGACATCCACTGACATTTCCTGCCTGGAGTAGTTTGCAGTAGTGCTGGCTTTTCAGTCCTTAACTCAGTTCTCTTTGCACTACAGCCGATGCCCCTCTCCCTTCACTGCCTTCACCTTTTGTTTTAGCCCCTTGTTATGTTTATGTAAATATTTAATATAAACTTCATAATACTATCTGTGGCATAGGTTGGTGTGTAGACTCCATGAGTTAATGCACGTTAGGGGTGTACGTATAGCAGCCACTCACCCGTAGGAAGAGTCTGTGCCGGTGACAGAAAGTCATGGGAGACCCCATACCACATGGCAGTGGTTAGGGGCTCAGACTCTGGACGCATGCTCTAGGTACACATCTAGGTTCTGCTACTTACTTTGGCAAATTTCACAACCTCTCTGTGCTGCAATATACTGGGAGTAATAGCAATACGTACCTGTTCATAGGATTGTTATGAAGAGTAAATGAGGTGATGCATGTAAAGTGCTTAGAAATGGAGCTTGGCACACAGTAAGTGCCTTATGTTAGTGCTTGCCATTATCATCATCACCATCACCAGCATCATCATCATTTACTGAAGGCTCATTTTGCACCAGACTCTATGCCATAGCAAGTTATAAGTATTATGTAACTTAATCCTTCAGTGGCTAGATAGCAACTTCACAGGGAGGAGAGAGGCTCAATAACTGGATTTGGGATCACAAAGCTAAAAAGTGGAAGAGTAGGGATTTGAATCCAAGCAGTCTGAGTGTGAAGCCTGGTTTATTAATCTGTGTGACATATTGTTGGGCAGTGCAGAAAGCCCTAGGACAAGTGTCAAGGAACTGGACACCTAGTGGGCCATGAACGACATCACCTTTTCCCTCTGGGGCTCAGTAAAGAAATGAATGCATTGAAGCAGGTGTCCTTGAGGACTGCAAGGCATCTTCCTGTTTGAACACTACAGTTTTGTCTTTTGAATTTCGCCTTGACCATGTGAGATCTCACTCTCTAGAGGGCTGATGCTTCTGACAGAGCATTCCAGCAGCCCAATCCAGATACCTTGGCCTCAGAAGACCTCCCCAAACACTGCAGTATTGATCGTCTACACTCTCATTTAGCACAAGTGGTCACTGAGTGGAAAAACTTAAAAGGCTTGGGGATTTTCAATAGGTGGCATGATCTCTTAGTCCAGTGAGTGTGAAATTATTCATCATTAGATGAAGTAGGAACCTAAGGAGTCACTTGCTCACACATCCTCATTTTGCAGATGATTGAACCAAAGTAGATGTGAGGTTGCCTGACCCAGCTTCAGCGCTCCAGCCATGCCGGGAACTTCTCAGGAGCAGGGATTACGTTCTATTCATCTTTGTAGGCATGACCCGGTGCCTGGTATGCAGTCGGCTTTCAATGTGTGTTTGTGAATTGTCAAACACATTTGACAGTTTTGTTCAGACCACATTCATGAGATGATGGATGTCAAGTACTCGGTCAGTGCTGGGCACATGATAGGTCCTTGATAAATTATAGCTAGCTATACCTGTGTTTAATAGATCCCCTAACTTCTCTTTCTCTTGCCATTCATCTAAATTACAAAATTCAAACCACTGTATTTGTGATTATTTAAGAAATGAATGTCCACTTGTTTAATAAAAACTTGTACAGAATTTTAAAATTTTTCTGTATAATCCCCATAAAACCCCTATGAGGTAGGTACCACTGTTACCCATATTTTACAGATGGGGAGTAGGAGGCTCCACGAAGTGCAGTAACTTGTCCAAGGTCACGCCGTTAGTGAGTGATGAAGCTGGGATAGAGTCACAGGGAGTCTGGCTCTTGAGCCCATGCTCTTTTTTTTTTTATTTTTCTGCGGTACGCGGGCCTCTCACTGTTGTGGCCTCTCCCGTTGCGGAGCACAGGCTCCAGACACACAGGCTCAGCAGCTTTGGCTCACGGGCCCAGCCGCTCCACGGCATGTGCGATCTTTCCGGACCGGGGCACGAACCCGTGTCCCCTGCATCGGCAGGTGGACTCTCAACCACTGCGCCACCAGAGAAGCCGCAAGCCCACGCTCTTAATCAGTACACTGTGTTGCCCATTTTCCAAGTGCTATTTTTCACGAAGACAAGTTGAATTTGTTCAGTGCAATGTCTAAAACATGATTTATTTACCCTAAAGTAAGATAAAGATCCACTGAGGGTCAGAGGAAGGCATTCTAATATTTGTAAATTGGACACATTGTAAAACAGTAAAAGCCAGGGAGAATGGGCGGTGTGTTCCATAACTCAGAACACTAATACACCATCTGTTTGGAGAAGGCTCAAGGAACCGTTACCCAGTCAAACTAACTCACGTAGAGGGGAGTGAGGATACACATGCAGAGGGAACAGGAAAGGGGGTCTTCTGGGTGCATGAGTGGACCTCACAGCCTCACTGTCAGGAACCAAAGGCAGCTCTGGGGATGCCCACCTTCTGGCTTTCCTGGACCACATGGCCTTGGTCTTGCCCTGGAACATTTGTTTCTGTTGGCAGACCAAGATCCCTCTACCTTTGTGGTGCTACCAGTTACCTCCTGTGTTTATTCAGGTTTCCTGCTTCGTTGCATCTTCAACACGCATGTGCCTTTGACCTTTTCTCTGTAATGACTTTCCCCTTCAGCTCCCTGCCCCAGTCTGTTGTTACCCAGGTGAAATCCCAGAGAGGGAACTGCACTGGCTCAGCAGATTGTGCACACCACATTGTACTTGCTTATATGTCATGTGAGATGCCTTATCAGCTGTGACCTGAGTGGGCAAAGTCATGGAGTCAGAGTCCTGTTCGTTGAGCAGCCAGGCCAGAACTTCCCTCCCGCTAGGTCAGAAATTCACTTGAAAATCACACCTGCACTTGATCTTTGATAAACATTGCCCTTTTTAAGCTTTTCTTTTATTTCTTATGTTTTCTCAGAAGTCCTCCCAGGTTAAGGTGAAGACTCCCTCTTTTGTGTTTGCTGTACCTGGTGTCCTGCAGCGGGGGGACGTGCAGTATGGCGTTATTTTATTTTCCTGTCTGTTTCCCCTACAGGGACTGTAACCTTAAACTATTCATTTTTATATCCACAGCTTTAAATATGTTGCTTAGCATGTAGTAGATATTTAGAATATTTATTGAATAAATGAATGGAAAAATAATTATGAATAGCCCGTCACTTTAAAGTGTGTAAAGATGGGTTAATAGAGCTTTATATGGCTTTTAAAATGAAGTATTAATAGATTTATTAAAGTAGAGAGATCATAAATAAGATGAGTGCTTAAATTTGATTATGAAAAGGTATTTTTATTACAGACACTCCTTCCTGTGTATCAACGGCCTGCTATATTTTAATTACATGAGTCAGGAGTGTGAAATAGAAGAGAAGCAGGAGACACCATCCTAGTTAATATACAGATTTGCTCAGCAAATGGGAGCAAATGATATTATTGGCTTTAGTTATACTTTTCACTCAACACTGTTAATGAATATGTTGTGTGTGTGAGTAGCGTTTGCTTCAGCTCGGATGCCAGCGTCACTTGGAAAGGCTTTTCATATTGAGAACACTGTGCTTTCCATCTCTCAGTGCTCTGTCTCTGACAGTCACTTTTTCATCCATTAGCTCAAATTCATCAAACTGAAAAATGGCCAGAAATGTTATTTTTTAAGCCGGCATGAACATTGTAATGCAGAAAAACAAAGGACAGAAATCCACTCTGTTCCATGAATAGTCCTGGGATACAGCTCTGTCATGTCCTGTTTCGTTTGAAGCTTACTGTGTTTTATACCTTTTGCAAGAATGCAGATCCTCAAGGATGATTTTGGTCCTTATAGTTGCTGCAAAATGCTATGAACCAAGCTTGTTACAAATTTGTACAATTTATTGGGCACATTTGCTGCAGTTCAATTGGTATTAAGCACACTATGCAGTACACTGGTTTGTCTGGTCATTAAAGATTATAATAAAGAAAATCCTCTACTTTAATAGATCATAATTTACTAGGTAGAAAAAATACTACGTCCCCCCAAATGACAAATCTTTTAAGGGAGTGTGAAAGAAGAAATTAGCTAAAGCTAAAAGGCCTTGGAAGACTCCTTGGGTTGAGTCTTAAAGGATGGAGAAACCCTTTTGAGTGGTGACTGTAGCCTGGAAGCATGGGTGTTAAACTCTGATGGGATGCCTCAGACACTGTGCTTCCGTTGTTGAGAGCCCAGCCTCTGGGGAGAAAGGACAGGGTGGGGAAGGAGGAGAGTGGGGTGCTGACCCTAGTCGAGTTCAACAGGATGCAAATTGTAGACACTCTTGAGAGGTCACACTGGGAAACTTGAGTGCTAATTATAAATAACACTATGCAACGTTAGCCTATTTGGATAACATTCATGACCTTTCCCACTTGCTATCCTTTTCATACACTCAAAATTCATTTTTTGCCCTTTGCCTCCGGACTTCTCTGGGGCCAGCAGCCCACCGACCAGGGGCCCGGGGCCGCGCGGACTCAGCCGACTACCATGAGCTCTGTGTCAGACCAGCAGTTTGCAGGTGGCCGGAGGAGGCGCAGGAGAACGCGGCCCGGGCGGACGAGGAGCCACAGCTGCTGAGCAGAGCCGGCATCTGCAAGTGCTTCAACGTGCGCATGGGATTCGGCTTCCTGTCCATGACTGCCTGCACGGGGGTCGCACTCGAGCCTCCAGTGGATGTCTTTGTGCACCAGAGTAAGCTGAACATGGAGGGCTTCCGGAGCCTGAAGGAGGGTGAGGCCGTGGAGTTCACCTTTAAGTCTGCCAAAGGTGGAATCTATCCGAGTCACCGGCCCTGGTGGGGTGTCCTGCATTGGGAGCGAGAGGCGGCCCAAAGGGAAGAACACGCAGAAACGCAGATCAAAGGGAGATAGCTGCTGCAACTGCGGAGGTCTAGGCCATCATGCCAAGGAATGCAAATGGCCACCCCAGCCCAAGAAGGGGCACTTCTGCCAGAGCATCAACCGTATGGTAGCCTCGCGTCCGTTGAAGGCCCAGCAAGCTCCCAGCTCCCAGGGAAAGCCAGCCTGCTTTCGGCAGGAGGGAGAAGAGATCCACAGCCCTGCCATGCTTCCCGAGGCCCAGAATTGAGCCACAGTGGGTGGGGGCTATCCGTGTGTGATCAGGAAGTTTTGAGGAACAGGCATTGATCGGCAGAGTGGAGAAAGGGGAGACAGGGTGGGTAGGGGGCAGCTGGCACTGCCGTATATCTCATGCCGGGGTCTACAGCATCACCCCCTCTTCCCTCTTGGTGGAGGGAAGGGGTGAGGCAAAGAAACTCCAATCATGCTCTATCCAAATGCACCTGAGGGCTTTGGGGGTAACCCTTCCTGCATGCTTTATCTGAGTCTCCACCCCCAGAATCTCCAGCTTTTGAAAGTGGCCTGGATAGGGAAGTTGTTTTACTCTTCAAGAAGTATATGGAATAATATTTCCCATGCCAGAGTGAAAAGATTAAGCATGAGACCAGATTGATGGACCCAACCCACAAGCCACTACCTTCTGTAGGAGGAAATATCTCAGGGGTAAGGCAGGGTTTTCCGCATCCTGTCTCCTCATAACCCCCTCCTGGGACAGAGTGCTGAGAACTGTCCCAAGCAATGGGTTGTGATGACAGGCAAAAGGGGGATTGAGGAACAGCTGCAGACCTGCTGCTTCTAAGCCCACTCCCACCCCATTCTGGGCCAATGCAATTTTATTTATTTGCTCCCTTGGATGACTGTACCTTGGGTCCCACTTTCTCCAGGATGCCAACTGCACTAGCTGTGTGCGAATGACGTATCTTGTGCATTTTAACTTTTTTTTTCATAATATAAATATTCTGGTTTTGTATTTTTGTGTATTTTAATCTAAGGCCCTCATTCCTGCACTGTGTTCTCAGGTACATGAGCAGTCTCAGGGATAAGTCGGCAGCAGCTCCAGGTCTGCACAGCAAGAATACTTTCTGTTGCTGTATCACCAGAGAGAACAACTATTTGGAGCGTATAGCCTATTGAACTCCTCATTTTTGCCAACTAGAGCTGGCTTTTCTGCCATAGTGTCCTCTTGAAACCCCTCCACCTTCAGTGTTTCATGGGAGACTAGGTTTTAACTGGGTTGCCTCATGACTTGGTCTCCTTCTACTGAAAGATTGGAAATTGGCCTGAACAGGAAAAGGTGGTACAGAGAGGTTAGGAGAGGCTGGGCCAGGTGAAAGGTGCAGAGAGGGGAAGCCAAGATTAGGCCGAGGTCATCTGTATGTGTGATAAAGGATTCCTGTTCCGGACCTCTAATCCCAGGGCACAGGACTCACTTTACATACCAGGTCCATCCTTCACTGGATTGGGCTAGGCCTAACACACACAACAGGGTGTATTGTGTATGTTTTTGTAAAAACTGTGAGCTGATAAGGACAGGTTTTAAGAATGATTCCTCTGTACCCATCTTGAGCTGCCCAGAGATGGATGTATGAAACAAGGATAAGATCCTTAATCTTTAACAATTCTGAGAGAACATCAGCTTCCAGAGAGACCATCAGTGATGGCTTCTTGGTGGTTCCCAGAGCCAGTACCCTGCCCTGCTGCAGCAGTGATTAGTGTCATGGTAGCTAAAGGAGAAAAGCGGGTGTCGTTTACGTGCTGTGAGATCACTGCAAACCTACCTCACTGTGTTGTAATGGGGCAAATGCAATAGAATGCATTGGGTGATGTGTGTCTGATCCTGGGTTCTTGTCTCCCCCAATTGCTGCCCCCCTCTAGTTATTGTATTTGTCTGGGCTTCATAGGACTTCACAGGTAGCTGATTTGGTGGTTGCTAGGTGGCCTAGTTTGCGTAAATATAATGAGTTGGTCTTCTGCATGTTCTTTTGGGATTTTATTGTTTACAAACTTCTTTTTATATTGAGAAAAACAGCCAAAGCATCTTTGACAAAGGGTCTATACCAGCCAAAAAGATCTGAAACATAAGCTTGGGGGCCCCCCTTCTTGAAGTGGGAGGTCTTGAACCACACTTTCTTTTGTGTTCCCCTTCCCCTGTTTCCCATTTCAAACAAGATCTTCTGTCCTAAAAACTGGATTCCTACCCCCTCTCCTTTCCCCCTTTGTGCCCCCCCAAAATAGTCCATATACCTGTACGTTTAATTTGTGGGGTGTCTGTGGTTAAATGACTTGTGCAAAAATCCTGAAGAAGCTAAGAACTCTCCATCCCTTATTCCCAGTCTCCTGAGCCATGATGTGATCCTGCCAAACAGACTGCTGTCTTTGGATGGATTAAAACCTACTTTAATCTCTAATCCTAGGGTAGAGAGGAGCAATGAAGGGGCCTTCCATGTAGAAAGTGGGGTTGGGAGACCACGAAAGGAAAGATGAATGTTTAGGCAAGTCACTCAGGAACTTATATGCAGGTGCAAGAAACTTAAGTTGAAGTGGCCACAAGATTGTTTAATAGGAGATGGACGAATGTAATTCCATGTTTACTGCTAGAAACCAAAGCTTTGTGTGAAATCTTGAATTTATGGGGAAGGAGGGAGGGTAGAAAAGCATGTACCTTTCCCTCATCCCTTCCCCTCATTACTGCAGGAGGCTGAGCCCCCTTGGGCTTTGGCGACCCCATCTGGGCAGTGTTTATTTGATGGTTGATTTTGCTGTGCCAGATACTTCCTTTCCCATTTGCTATCATTTTGTAACACACATGCTGACCCTTTTCCCTTCCCCTTCTTTTCCTTGGGAAAATACAATGAATGATCACTTATTGGTACTGAAAAAAAAAAATCATTTTTTTTTTGTGATTCTAGAATTGAGAAAAATTATGTCAGAAAATCTCCCTGAAAGTATTTCTGTCTTTTCCCATCACACTTAGCTGCTCACACGTGGAATTTTTAGGTATTTTGGGTCATGCAGCTGTGAACTCTGAATGGCTCTCAGAAATCGGAAGTTGTGACCACATCTTGGGGATTTCTGCACTCTTACTGAGGCATTAAGCAATAATAGGAGAGAAGTTCTGAATCCTAAGAGGCATATTACCACTGTGAACTTAAGGATCAGTCCTTCCACAGCAGACATGACCTTATTCAGACTGTAGAAAGAGACACAGTCATGAATATGAAGTTTCAAGTCAGTTGGGTTGCCTGTGTCACTAGTTAGAATTTCTAAGTTTAGAGTGGCTTTGTAAATACTTTGTCTAGAACTGATTGTCTAATATGGTATTAAAATTAAGTCACATGAAAAATTCAGTTCCTGAGTCACACGAGCCGTGTCGCACACAGTCAATAGCTACATGGGGTTAGTAGCCACCATCATCATCAGAGCAGATAGAAAACATGTCCACCATTGCAGAAAGGTCTTTGTTACAAAACAGGTCTCGAATCCGCAAGCCTACCTCTTAGATAGGTCTTGGAGAGCATGAAACGCCAACATGGACAGAGAAGTTTTTCATTTCCCCCTCTACAACAATTTGTGCCTTTTCTTTCCATGCCCTGGACAGTTTTTAAGACCTGAAGCCATAGGCTTGAGGTGGGAAAAACCACCTTAAAAACCTCAAGGCCCCAAAAAACCCTCAATTTAACAGAAAGGTTCTCATAATCTGATGAACAGATGGCCGCAAATAACTACATTTCTAGCAGCTTTGTTCCTTTTCCTCATACCCGTTCTCTTCCTCCTCTCCTCTTTTCAGTATTTCTCCTCCGGTAGGTAGTGAGGCTGTGATAGATTTTTCATCTTCCCAGTGAGGAGCAAGGTGGACCTTTGATGGGTGAAGGGCTGTATGGAGCAGGAAGGATCAGGGACCGCTTCTGAGCCTTATTCTTCAAACCTGTAAAATATGCAGTTTGACCAAATGATGCTCTACAAATGGTCCTCTACAGCTTATATAGTTTCTAATTAAGGGATCCTCCTATACTCTTGGACTCAGAATGAGAGACTGAGTCGCTTTTTCCTCTAAAAGTGTGTGTGTATTTATGTGTGCCCACACTATATTTAGACAAAAATCCAAGATGCTAAATACCAGGAAGTGTATCTCATGTGCTGTTTTTTTACTTTCTCATCTTAACCCATTCAATTATTTAATGAGTAATTAGTCTCATTATCTATTGCTGTGCAGCAAACCACCCCAAAACTTAGCAGCTAAATATAACAGTAATAATTTATTTTGCTCAGGACTCTTCAGTTGGGGCAGAGCTCAGTGGAAATGGCTTCCCTCTGCCCCCATGATGTCTGGCACCTGAGCTAGGGAGACTCCAAGGCTGGGGTTGACTCAACAGCAGGGGCTAGAATCATCTAGAGTCTTCCTTACTTATGTGTGGGCAGTTGACGCTGTCTGTGAACTGTGACCTCTGTAGGCCAGAACACCTACACGTGGCTTCTCCTTGTGGGCTAATGTGGGCTTCCTGTTCTCATGGTATCTGGGTTCCAGGATGCATGTTCCACTTAAACGAGGTAGAAGTGCCTAATGCTGTTATGACCTAGACTTAGAAGTCAGGTAGCATCACTCCTACATCACTCTGTTAGTGAAGGCAGACACAAAATCCTGTCTAGATTCAGGGGGAAGGCACACAGAATCCCCTCTACATGGGGGAGTTGCAAGGTTCTAGAGGAGCTTGTAGGATGGGAGATTGTTGTGGGTTGAATGGTGGCCCCCAAAAGATAAGTCTTCAGCTTAATCCCTGGAACCTGTGAACGTTACCTTCTTTCACCTTTACTAGGTTAAGGATCTTGAGATGAGGATATCATCCTGGATTATTTAGGCAGACCCTAAATCCAATGACAGGTGTCTTTATAAGAGTCAGGCAGAGAAATATTTGACATAGACAGAAGAGGAGGAGGCAATATGACCACAGAGGCAGAGGTTGGAGCGATGTGGCCATGAGGAATGCCCACAGCCTCTGGAAGATGGAAAAGGCAAAGAAGGAATTCCCCTCTAGAGCCTCCAGAGGGAGTGGAGCCCAGCTGACACCTTGGTTTCAGACTTCTGGCATCCAGAAATGTGAGAGAATGAATTTCTTTTGTTTTAAGCGATCAGTTTGTGGTAATTTGTACGGTAGCCTTCTGGAAACGAATGCAGAGATAGGGTTCTGGCCATCGTTGGAAAGTACAGATGGTCCCCAACTTAGGATGGTTCGAATTACGATTTTTCAAGTTTATGATGTTGCAAGAGTGACGTGAATGCAGTAGATCTAGTTTTTAATTCTGAGCCTTTCCTAGGCTAGAGATGTGTGGTACGGTCCTGTCTGGTAACACTGACCTGCAGCTTACAGCCCCCAGTCAACCATGCCATCACAAGGGCGAACACCCTGTATAGACTTGCACCCATTCTGTTTGTCACTTTTAGTGCAGCATCCACTAAATTACATGAGATATTCCATACTCTGTTATAAAACAGGTTTTGTGTTAGATGAGTGTGCCCCACTGTAGGCTAGTGTAAGTGTCCTGAGCACATTTAAGTTTGGCGAGGCTTAGCTGTGATGTTTGGTAGCTTAGGTGTATTAAATGCATTTTCGACTTAAGATATTTTCAACAGATGGTGAGGTTTTCGGAATGTGACCCTATTGTAAGTTGAGGAAGATCTGTACTATGTGCCACACCACCACCACCACCAACTGCTACGGACCATGCACACACCACACGTACTGAGCGCAGTGCTGAGTGCCCACCTGAGTTCTCTTCTTTCCTCGCAGTGACCCTGTGAGGCAGGGTGCTGTTATCTCCCATTTAGCTATGAGGAAACTAAAGCCCAGAGCTTGATTAACCTCCCCAACTTCTTCAGCTAGTAAGTAATAGGGTTAGTATGTAGTTTTTATGTCTGCATACATACTACGTATACAAGGACATATTACGTGTACATATACACGCACGTGTACAAATATGTCAAACTCGAAAATTTATGTTTTTAACTTTATTCAGAAATGTTTACTGTCAAAAAATAAAAATGTGTCATAACCAGTAATGTATTTACTTGCAGAATTTTCAGTGGCACTGCTGGTCATTGTGTAGCTAGGAATAACAAGGAGTGGACATTTTAAAGCTACTTCAGTACTGGTTCAGTCTTTGACGACTACAAGCAGTTTTAGCTTCTTGAATACTTTAAGGAGTCACACTAACTACAGAACCAGCACCTGTGTTATAAGAATCATGGTTTGGTTGCCTTTTGAATTACTTTTCTGCCTTTCCTAAGCCACATGTGAAATCATCTAACTAAATAAGGAGTTGCTTTGATAAATAAGGATTTAAAGAATAGGGAAAACAATCCTTAGTAGGATCATAGCCTTTCTATATTTAATAGAGAAACCTCCTAACTGGAATACTTGTAGTATACATAAAAGTACGCGTATTAGTCAGCCTTTAATTATCGGCCAGCTTTATTCAGTGGAAAACGTCTCAACATCTCCTAACAATTGATTTGCTAATAGTAGATGCTCTGTGTTTATTGTTACAGGAGGAGTTAGTGAGTGGAACTTGGGCTCAGCTTAAGCCTTTTTCAGTGGAAAACAATACAGTGTAGAGCACTGAGTCATTTAATAGCCACTTACTAAGACACTAATGTGAGCAGACACTGTGATGGAGCCCTGACGTGTGGTTCCCGCCACAAAATCTAACAGTTAAAAAATCCATAAAATCATTATCATCACCATGTGGGCATCATCATCACTTAATTCCAACAAGCATTTTTAGGTGCCTACAACTTACCGAGAGACACGATAAAAGAAAAAAGAACTTCATTCTATCCACATAACATCCCTTAGGTTGGTAAACGTTCTTGCCACCTTAGAAAGTTGGTTCACATCTACTGCATTTTGTGATTCTCTGCAAGCATCCCCATGGGAAAGATATGGCAGGGGTAATTTAATTTTACACTTTTGACTGAAGGGGCAGCTGGGGATCAGCGATCGGTTTAAGGTCTCATGCCTAATAAGTACTACAATCAACCCCCCATTTTAGAAAAAATAAGAATGAACAGTGAGCAGTAGAGCTCAGCAGCAAATACCTTTTGCGGACTCAAGGAAGTCGTTGAGCCAGGGCCTGTGGATGTGTGGTAAAAGACTCGGCACATTTTCGTCCCTTAGCTAGCCGTCATATTTGGGTTGCCCAACGGCAGGGAGTTTTGACCATTAATACACTGACTGTAATCGGCCATGTTAAGCAAGCATGTTTTCTCTCTCTAACAATTCTCTTAACTCCAAGATTTAAAAAAAAGTACTCTTCCTAAAATCCAAAAATAGAGGGAAATGATCATTTGGGTCACTCATTGGGTTAAACCAATTTCATGCCATACATAATTGGTTGCTATTTTAGAAGTGAATGGCTTATGGCTCACATAAGCAATTTTATATATTCTTAATTGAAACCTGCACTGCCGTTGTTGGCAAGGAGGGTTCCACGAGAGCAGAGATGATTTGTGTCTTGTTCATTCACTGGTGGAGAGCCTTGGGCTTCTGACTTTTGCGGTTGTTTTTGGAAAATGATTTTCTGGTCCCAGTTAAGTGACTGGTTTCCGTTTGAAATCTTCAACTCTGCAAATCTCTTGTTAGTCTAGTTACTATCTGTGACAGCCTAATGAATGAGTAACAGTCATTTACTCAACAAACGTGTGTTGATTTCTTCCTGTGGGCCAGCCACTGTACTGGGTACTGGAGGTACAGCAGAGAACAAAAGTAAATGCGGTCCCTCCTCCGAGAGTTTGGCGTCTGGTGGGGAAACTTGATCACGTGATCAAACAAATAAATGTAAAAATGCCACTATGCTGAGTGGATGCTGTATGAACGTACAGAGGGGTGATTTGGCATAGTCAAAGAGGGGGCTTCCAAGACAAGATGATTGTATAACTGCTAAAAGTGAAACTGAACAACAGAAAAAGAGATGGTGGCAATCCAGTAATGTTGGATGTGGATTCCTAGAACATCTGATGATAGTAGCTTCCTTTGGGAGAGGAGTTGGGGGGGGTGGGGGGAGGTGGGATGGGAGGACAGATGGGAGAGGCCAGCAGAAGGCAACTTTCCCTTGCTTTACCATTTTCTATTGACCTTTTTCAAGGAGAATATACTTATGTAATACTTGTGAGATTCAAAAAAGTAAAAATAATGAGCTAAAAGGAAAAGAGAAGAAAAATCATAAATAGAAAAGAAGTAAGGGTGTATCATGATAGTTGCTTCCTTTAAAGACCATTTGACTACATTGTGGTTGAATTAGGGACCTCATCTGTAAGGATAAATACAGACTGTAATTCCTCACACTTAATTACAAGCACTTTCTGCATTAGAAAAAGGGAGGTTGTTTAGAATAAGTCTTCTGCTTTTTTTATTGGCGCAGACAGAATTTGGCTGCTCGTAGGTACATTAACTGCAGGATTTGCAAATAGATTATTGTCATTAGTAGGATGACTTGTATTGAGAGCTTATCCTGTGCCAGGCATGGTACTGAGCAACTAACAGTGGGCATATGATTTCATCCCTATAACACACCTAGAAGATGGTTCCTGTAGTTATCTCCCTTTCCCAGATGAGTGAACTAAGGCTTAAAAGAGTGGTCAAGTCACTTTTCCTACGGTTTCAGTAAATGACAGAGCTGGGATGCGAAGGAAAACTGAACCTAGAACTCCTAACAACTGTGCCATACACCCTCCCATGATACTCTGCAGGCTGAGGCGTCACTGTTCCTCAGAGCCTCCAGTCCCCATGCTTGTGGCATTATTGGGATGGTTCAAAGAGTCAATAGCAAGGGCACGTGAAGAAAGCTGATGGTCTGTAGTATCTCTCCACTGATTTCTAGAACCTTCTAAGTATCCAAACATTAGGATAAATACTTCTTACTCCCAGCTGGTGGTATGCCTCCTACACAGTATATTGAGAAATTGTCTTCTCTTTGTGTTTTCTAATGGACCTTACTGATTCTCTTCTCTCACATTGCACGAATCACTTACTGAGCTTAGAGAGGTTCAGATGCCTCACATCAGCAGACTTAATTACATGGGAGCAAATCCTCCCAGTCTAGACTGCCCAGCTTCTTGGCTCATTTCCCATCACACTCTCATTGTCCAGAGTTGTTCTGAAGCCATGCTGCCAACTGATGCTTTGGAAGGATCCTGATGTGTAAAAAAAAAGTGATGTTAGAGAAAGCAGAGGTGTGGTTTACAGGCTTCAGAGAAGACAGACCTGGGTTCAAACCTCAGCTCTGCTACTGGTGAGCCAAGTGCTATTGGAAAAGGAGCTTAACTCCTTTGAGCTTTGCTTTACTTGTTTGTAGTAATGGGATTCGGAAGTTGTGTTAAAGATTGGCACTAACCAGAAAGTAGAGCGTGGTAGACACCCACAAATGCTTACTATTATTATTGTCAACTTGAACACTTGGAGAGTCACCTTACAAAGAGGAGAAGAGGATTCATTTGCTAAAATTCAGCACAGAGTCATAAGCTCACTTTCAAAGAAATGACTAATGGAGTCTTAAAAGCATATTTAATGTGGGTGTGGCTGAAAAATCATCATTGCTACAAGAATTACAGTCACTCCAATATTTTTTTCTATACACTATTGCTGATTCAACTTGAAACAGAACTGTGTGAAACACAGGAAACGATAACCATGTCAGAGGATGAGACAGCCTATTAAGAAGCAAACTACGAAATAAACAACATAATTATGTATTCTGATATGTCCTTTGAAGGAAATAAAGAGAGAGATGTGATACTTCGTAATTGGCCATGGCTTGCTTCAGAGCCAGATCAGCATATGCATCTCTGGAGAGGTGAAGTTTAGTAAAAGCCTGAAGAATGGATTGTGACAGCCATGAAGAGCTGAGGGAGATTCCAGGCATTGGGAGAGGCAAGTTCAAAGGCCCTGATGGGGAGAAGGCATGGAGTAGGCAGTCCCCTATGGAGGTAGGAAGACGGAGTCACTCTTCAGTATTCACTGTAGGAAGGTGCACCCTTGAGAGAGGCAATGAAGGAACAACACACTTGCACTTGGGCCCCTGCTCTGCCCCATGTCATCTACGAGAGGCCATTTGACCTTTAATAGCTTGTTCCTGATTTGTATGATTTGATGCTTACTCAAGGTGGTTCAAAAGTCTCGCCCTTTTGGAAGCCCTGTGCCTTTGGCTGGTCTATTCAGAGGCAGTACCCACTGTCTGTCCGGAAGATTGATTGTCCAAATGCCCTGGAAACATTGGTGATGGCCTGATGGCTGCTAACGTCACTGGCCGGCCTCTGAGATGGCACCATCATACAAAACTCTTCAAGAAGGAACACGTTGGAGAGCAATTTATGAATATACATTCCATTTGGTTTATTGCAGAGTCCACAGCAACCTTAAAGTATTGTAAATGGGCTCCACTATCTAATCAGGGAATGCTAACAGTCTATTAATTGTCATTTCTGATTATTTGCATTTAATTAAGGGGTACTCTTGAGAAAATGAAGGACAGCCTAACCTCAAACTATGGCTTCACATCTTGGATAATTGAGTATAATTTCTGTCTTTGCAGCTTTCCTAAATGGTTTATTTCTCCAGATGTTTCCTAAAAACTATGATTTTACCTCTTTCCTTCCAGTGGATGACCAGGGATTTCTCGTAAAAGCTTATATGGTTTAGTTTTCTCAACTAAATTAAAGCTTAATTAGCCAAAAATCCATATCTATAAATAGTTTATGAAATTTATACAAGCATAATTAATTTCAGTTAATTGCATAAATAGCTTTTCCATGCAGACAGTAATCTTTTCTCTGCTGACCTCTAAACGTCAGCTTTCAGGTTATCTATGTTTCTAGGCATCCCTGGTAATGCTAAATCAACTTGCATAATTCTAAAAGTATTACTCTCTCCTTTGATTTATGACTTTTATCATGGAAGTCAGTGATTACCTCGGCAACTCATGTTTCATATTTTGAAAATGCAATGAAAAAAGTGCACTAGAATAGCAGTGCTTTTGTTTTGATGGAAGCCCAAAAGAAAAGTTAGAAAAATGATTTTGATAACATTCTCCTAAGGCCACTAGTTCTCATAAAGTTACCTAGGCTTTTTTAGTCTATTTGAATGACAGTTCAAATTACATTGATCAGCGACATGTCAAAAAGAGTAGCTATTATGTTTTAAATCTCCTGATATTTCCAGGATTTCTCTTCCTGAGAAGAATGATGACTTTACCATACACTGAGGCTGATTCTCTTGCTGCAGAAGCTATTCCCTTTGCAGAAGTCTTTAGAAAGCCATTTTTAATCTTAAAGAATTATTCCCTAAAAACATAACCTTCTCACTTGACTGGAAATTAAACTTTCTTATTAGTTCCCTCATTATTTCCTTAAAAAGTATTGCATATACATTGAGGATGGTGAAATTCTCCCTTTTCCTCTCTTCCTTCTTCATTTTCTGTAACAGAGTGGTTATTGATTTTGGAGCTCTTTCAGAAGACCCAGAAGCTTCTTTCCCAGGAACACCCAGCAAAACTTGCCATCTGTCTCACTGGCCTGAATGGTGTCACATGCCCATCTCTGGACCAGTAACTGTGGCCAGAAGGCATGATTATTATCGTTCGCTTGGACATGAGTCACAAGTCCCATGCCTAGTACCCAAGGCCTGTGCAGAGAGGTATGAAAGCAGAATAAAAATGAGGGTCATCCCAAGTGAAGTGATGGGGATGGTTGGAAGGTAATCACAGGTGCATCTCACAGAGCTGAATTTACTGCATTTTTCTGCGATGATAACAGCAGAAGCCCGGGGAGCCTCTTGACTTTAGAGTGACTTTTGCTTCAAGATGGTCAGTGTATGTGAATTTCGAATCTGAAAAGTGCTATTCCTTGCTGTATTTCTCCAAGGTTCATTAACAACCAGTATTATAGAACCAATTCAAAAGGAACATGTGTTCAGTGACTATCTTATTATTAGCTTCAGGGCTACATTTTTTTAAAAATGCATAATGAAATCCATGGAATATTTCAAAAGAATGTGGCACTTTGCAAAATTGGCTTTGGGGGCTGTGCCTGGCTTAGAGTTGGAAGGGAAAATGTCTGACAGTTGCATGAATTGGAAAACCTTTGGTCTGTCTCTAGGCTGCAGTTAGCCATAAGCAGTTGAAAAAAAAGAGAAATCCAGAATGTGCATGACTTTCAGAGGATCTGTAGAGGTTCAATACCTTTTTAGTCTTGTACACAGACTCTAGGAAGGTCGTTTTCCCCTGTGGGTATGAAGACACCCTCCCTACCTTTGTCGGGGTTTTGCTCACTTCAGAGGATAAGAAATGGGAAGTGGCTATTGTTAGTGACAAGATAGTGCTTCAAGAATAGCAAGGGTCACTATTCCTTCTCCCTAAGGATTGGTAAAGCACAAGTACACACGTACTTGGTAGCTTTTCCTAAATACCTATCATTACCACTTTCTTTCCAGAACCACGTGGAGTCTCATCATTATTAAAGTCAGGACACTTGAGTTATGGTCTGGGCTTCGTTACAAGCTTTGGGACCTTGGGTACACTACTCGTCCCCTCTGGGCATCCTGGTCCATGCTGATAAAATGGAGAGTCTCAAAGGTACACAGGACCAAGTTATATCTCAGGTAGCTTTTATCTTTGGAGTTGTGAACATCTGGAAGGGGGAAATGTAGAAGAGGGACTTGTGGTTTAAAAAGTGCATCTTCGGGACTTCCCTGGTGGCGCAGTGATTGAGAGTCCGCCTGCCGATGCAGGGGACACGGGTTCGTGCCCCGGTCTGGGAGGATTCCACATGCCGTGGAGCGGCTGGGCCCGTGAGCCATGGCCACTGGGCCTGCGGATCCGGAGCTTGTGCTCCGCAACGCGATAGGCCGCAACAGTGAGAGGCCCGCGTACCGCAAAAAAAAAACAAAAAAAAAACTGCGTCTTCCTTAGCTTCTCTTAACTATCAACTTAAAATGTCTAAGATAAAAAAAAATGAGGAATTATTCCATCAACAAACTAGGGGTGACAGTCAATCTCTCTCACCAAACTCTTGGAGGAATTTTCATGAACCTTTAAAGTTTATGGAACTGTATTAAAGGACACAATTAAAGATACTGTATGTTAAGTCATCAGAAATAGAGAATTCCTCCCCTTATTAGAAGTTTCTTAGGAGATGCTTTAATTTTGGACCTGTATTTGTGCCCTGGATGCAAAATCCACTATCAGCAGCACCTGGAAAGATGAACATTTCCTCTTCTTTTCTTTGTGGTTGCTGTTTTTGAGTCAGTCTGCTCTCAGTTCTTTAACCCCACAGGGAATACACACACACACACACACACACACACACACACACACACACACACAGTTACACATGCATGTGTACATGAGACACAAATGCATACACATGTGCACAGATATACACATGTATATAGACATACATACATATACACGTTTATCCATACACATACATGTGTACACACACATACCTACATATATATGTATGCATACAGCTATATATATACACACAGACATATATACATAGACCTACACACAAACTAGTAAGAGGCTACAATCCCCATAAACAACCTCCAGAAATAGGAAAGAGCCAAGGCCTCCTGTGTTTTGGGAGATGCAGTTCCCATGTAGAACAAGGATTCGTGAGTAACCAGGCAAACTGGAAAAAGTTGTCCTTTATGAATTTCCTCTGTTCAGAGTGTGAGAGATGAGAACCTTCCCGTCACCTGAAGGAAAGTTGAAGCTATGGATGTGAGAAGGGCGTTCAGTCAGTGTCCATGGGGACAGAGTGTATATCCGGGAGCAGCATCGCACCCAGTTAGGTCTTTCCCCTTGGTGTGAAATCAGGCGATATGGAGCCTCTGGAAGAAACTACATGATAAAGAATAGGAACACCATCCTAAAGATGTGAGGAAAAGCACCCTGCTGCAAATGATGTACTTTACAAACCAGAAGGATTTAGAAAACTGAGGGGCAGGTGGTGGTAAACGGCGGAAAGGTCATTGTGATTTCTCTGTGGCAGAAGAGTGGAAATGTGTAAGGACAGGTCAGGCAGAGACAAAAAGGTCGTAGAATCAGGGAAAATGACATAGAAAACACTGTAAGGGCAGTAAAAGGGCAATAGTGAAATTAAAACCCACCGCAGAGTCAGCAAAGAATTCATACTGAGAGAAAGTAAACCAGCTAAGTGAAGAATAAAAATGAAGTGTTTTCCCAGAATGAATAAGGAAGAAAAGTGACAAAGTCAAATAAAATAAAGATTATTACGTAGTGGATAGAGAATAGGTTACAGAAGTTTTTTCCAAGAACCGGAGAAATTCCCGAGGAGCAGACGAGAACTGAGACTAACATATCGAAGACATAACTGAGGAATGTTTTTCTTAGCTGGACATATTTAAAGGTTTCACTGAGAGCCAGATAAAATAAAAGACAGCCCCACCCAAATACATCCAGGCAAAATAGATATTTCCAGTGTAAAAACAGAAAAATCTTAACAGAAGAACAAAAATCGTGCTGATCAAAGGCTTCTCTTTTAGGGTAAAGCAGAAAACAATGGAATATCTAGACATTTCGGAAGGTAAACATGAATCCCAAGAACGTATAGTCAGATGAGTTGTTTACCTTATAAGAAGAAAACTGAGATGCTTTCTGACTAGGTCTTTCTGAAGTTCAAACTTCACAAAACATACTTTGTACCTTCTCTGTTTGATCCAGCCAACTTAAAACTAAATACAAATGAAGAACCCCTAAATGAGAGAGTTGTGATATAAAATAACTGATGGGTAAGCGTTAAAACCATTTACAGGTGAAATATTTGTAAATGTTTTCTGAAAATTATAAGATGCAATTATAAGCAGGTAAAAAAAGATGTAATATTTAAATAATCTAAAAACTTGTATCCAAGATGTCAGAGTACATCTACAAAGACCCAAAAGCAGTAGATAGGGGGTGTAGGGAGGGGACAGGAAGATGTAAATTTGGGCAAAATTCTGTGTATTACATAGGCACAATTTTAAAAACTACCATTTCTGTCTTCACTTTGACAGTAAGCAAAACGTGAACTTAAGAATGTTAAAAAACATCTTCAGTGTGTATTTCTTCTAAACCTGGGGCAGGCGGGGAAGAAATTGTAATTCAAAAGCCACAGACAGAAAGCACTAAACTGACAAACAAGCATGAAGGTTATTCAGATTAATTTAAAAGACTCCTCAGTCTAATTAAATTGCCAGCTGTAACATGGAAACAATCATGTAGCTTCATGGCATATCTGAATACGCAGAACACCGTTTAGTCATAGATCTTTGATGAGGGAGGGTCATGTAGACATTCTGCATGGCTTCCTCATACAGTATGGATGCCGCCCCCCCCCCCCCCCCCCGGATTTGCTGTGCAGCAGCCCTGGTGACTGGTCGTAACCATAACCGGGTAGGGTAGTTAGAGGCAGGCTCGGCCGTGGTGGAGCCACTGCGGCAATAGTGTCTGGTGTGTTCCACTCTACTGTGGTTGCTGTTCTAAACTAAATAGTTTCTGGTGGTGCCACTTGGGCTTGGTGACGCAGCGTGAGCATTGTGCCAGGGATAAATAGCGTGGCTTATCTGAGTGAAGTTTGACCTTCAGAAATGCTGTGGAATGTGTACCCTTATGTGGAAACAATTGTTCTTAGTTCTTTGGCACTTTAAATACTCTTTTTTTCTTTTTTTTTTTTTTTAATAAGGAGCTTCTCAGGAAGCACTAAGACTCATTCCAGCTTTTACTGACCCAAAACTGGGATTTCTCTTCAGTGGCTTCCACATGAATAATCTGTACTATATACTTTAGTACATAATTATATTTATTATTTTTTATTTTCCCATATGAATTGTCTCTTCCAGGGAAAACCTCTCTCCTAAAAAGCAAGAGGACAGGCTTCTTTTTTGCCCACAGAAATTTTCTCATTCTTTCGGGGCCTCGGGAGCATCATTTCTGAAAAGGCAGAAACACTTCATCTGCCTAAGGCAGCGGGGTGGACCAGCTTATCCCCTGGGACTCCTTCTAGCGCCCAGGTCTTAAGTGTTTGTGGGTGGCTGTGGGTAGGAGAGAGGGTTTAGGTTTAACAAAGAGGTAACAGAATATTACCTGCTTCATGACAAAGGCTATAAATGGATGATTTCTTTAGCCGGCCACCCTGCCCCAAGGCCTTAGAACTGAGTTGTGAGCATAGGTGATGCTCCACAGAGACTTGGGTTTGTGATATTTTATTTCCTTATGCCACCTAAGGACACAGGAGTAAATCGAAGAGGAAATTGGGGGCTTTGGATTAGGAGTCAGGAGATCCCATTGGCTGATCTGTATCTAATGTGGCCTAAGACGGTCCACTTAGATTCCTCTGGGTTAAATTTCTGTTTGTGAAATGAAAAGTTTGGGTTAGATCAGGAACTATGTGCTGGTAGTTGACCAAACTGGCTAGCCAAGTGTGTTATTGGGCCTTCAGGGTGTTGTCATTTGTTGTTGTTTTTGTTGCTTGTTGTTAATATGGGAAGCCTTCAGAGGAGGTGCATGTGCCTTGTGTTTCCCCACAGTCCTTTCCACCCCCATCCATGCCACTCATCTCTGTTTGCACTGTTAGCCCTTATAGACATCTGATAGTCATCTAAAAAAACAGGTTCTGTGTTTCTAACATTAGCTTTTCTGCTCTGCAAACTCTGGTCAGTGTGCAAAGGTATTTTTAATAGACTTTGGAGGTTAAAAACTATTTGACTAATTAGAATGGATTGATACGGAAAAAAATGTCAACCTAGGATGACATAGCAGAGAAATTCCAAATAGGTTTTAAAATGGAAATAGAAAAGCCAAATCCGTCTACTTGTTTTCAGATGCCTTCTCTTCATAGTCATTAGTTTGGCCCGAATGACACCAAAATGGTCCTAATGACCCCAGTCACAGGAGCTATATTACAGGTTTGTGTAACTTGGTTAAATTCTTTTCTGATTTAAATTGTTACTGATTCAGCATTTCACGGTTTGAGTCAGGTGCTCTCAGAGGGCGCCTTCCTTAAAGGTCAGTCATTCTCCAGAAACCTGCCTCCAAGATTAAGATTGTAGATTCTGCTCAGTGACCTTGGGAGAATAATGATTTATTAGAAACGGGACTCAGGAAGCACTGCTCTATGGCAGGAGACCCCTGGTTGGCAATGCCAGGAAAAGCAAAGAGGCTGGTGAGAAACAGGATTGCTGGGAGGGGTGGGCACTATGGGATTGAGGATAACTCTCTAACAGAGGGTTGCTAATGAAGAACGTGGAGCATTCCTTGTGTGCCAAACACGGTTAAGAGCTACCTTGAAAGAAGCCTAGGAAGTAAACGCTATTATCACAAAATAAAGGATAAGGAAACTGAGACTTGGAGAGGTGAAGTAACCTGCCTGTGTTAAGAGTGCTTTCAGAGTTTGCATAATATTTCATGAAGAACATATAACTATTCTCTGCACACCAGTGCCTGATGAATGATTTGTGCATTTTATTCATTTATTATGATGTTATAAAACTGAAAATAAGTTTCCAGTAAACGTTGACATGAGAACCCTTTTGTCACCTGCATGGGATTGTCAGTATGAAATCCACAAGGCTGAAACATACACATTCCAAGAGGGAGTGCAGGTGGATGCATGATGCCTTTTTGTTTTTGGACTTCTTAAAGAGAGATCATTTTATGACATTAATAGAAACCAAAACCAAAACAAAAAAAGGAGGGGGTAGATTTTGTGAACCAACTGAACAAGAGTGATGAGAAAGTGGAATATTAATGTAGTCAGCAAACCGGTATGTATTTAAAAATAATTGGATTCTACTTCCTAATATTCAGTGGAAGGCCAATAGAGGATTTATTGTATTTTTTTCCCTACTTGCAAACCTCAAGTGGATGATTCATGTACTGGAGGAAAAAAAACAATGATTTTTTTTTAATGACATGAAGTTACCAGTTTAGATTTCTATTTTTACCCTACCCTAGTCCCTGAGCATGTTTTTCCCTTATTTAGGAAACCTACAACTACAAATATGTTCAATTCATTTTCTTGCCTTTCTGCTAAATATAGAGAACAATGCCTATATTGCCATGCCTGGAGATTATTTCAAGCAGGACTGAGATCAATTCAAACAGATGGTCCTCTGCTGTTTGCATCATACAAAAACAGATTTTTTTTTTTTTCTTTTTTTTACTTACACTGGAAGATGTTTGTTTTGGGGAATATTTTTACAATGTAAATTGATTATTATATACTAAGACAAATATTTTTAGGGTTGATATAGGGAAACACTGTTAATTCCTTTCATGTTGCTTGTAAGGGGTGGAAAAGGAGAAGGGCCGTAAATCTAGGTCATGTTTGGCTTGAGTTAAGATTTCCCCTTGGAGCCCATTTTTATCCAGGATGAGAGCGACAGGCAGGAGAGAAGAGAGAGACGGAATCGTCAGGTGTATCACATCCCTGCTGTTGAAATTGTTCCTGTAGGGAAGTGGGGAGGTGAGCCTGGAATCAGGACTCCAGTCTCCTTTTTTGGTCCCTAACGAAGTGCCTCCAGAACCCAAGGTTTGTAGCGCTGACTCTGAGTCAGCATTTTGTCTCTCCTAGCACTAGGAAATTTATCTCCTTTTAAATGGTCCCCCTGTCTTTCTTGCCTTCCTCCTGCATTTTGACTTCAACCACTGTCATTCAGGCCCCCTTTAATCTCATCTAATTCCTATTGGCCTCTGCAGGCTTGGCCTTGCCCAACTAATCCTTTTTAAGTGTCGCTTTACTGTGTTACTCCTCTCCTCAAATGGTCATCAATTCCTGATTGCCAACTGTATGAACACGAAATTCCTCTGCCTAACTTGGAAGGCTCCCTTAATCAACCTGCCCCTCCTGTTGTCCAACTTTTCACATTCTCCAAGGAATGTTTCTCCATCCCCTTAGGATGATGTGTTGTGCCCCTGTGATCTCCATGCCTTTGGGCCCTATGCTTAGTTTATCATTGAACTTTTTTTTTTTTAATGTGAGAACATTTTATTGATTGATGTGTATTGGAATCCTAGACAAGCATATTACAGTAGCATTATCTAAACAGTTATTTACTTTGTAATGTTTAAAATATTTGCTAGAAATTTAAGAATTAATATTTCTTTTAAAGAATACCTAGAATCATGCTTACTTATACTTCTATGTATTCTTTTAAAAAATATTTTATTGGAGTGTAGTTGATTTAAAATGCTGTTAGTTTCTGCTGTACAGCAAAGTGAATCAGTTATACATATACATATATCCACTCTCTTTTAGATTCTTTTCCCATATAGGTGTTACAGAGTGTTGAGAAGAGTTACCTGTGCTATACAGTAGGACCTTATTAGTTATCTATTTTATATATAGTAGTGTGTATATGTCAATCCCAATCTCCCAATTTATCCCTCCCCCCACTTTTCCCCCTGGTAACCATAAATTTGTTCTCTACATTTGTGACTATATCTCTTTTGTAAATAAGCTCATTTGTACCATTTTTTTTAGATTCCACGTATAAGCAATATCATATGATATGTGTTCTTCTGTCTGACTTACTTCCCTCAGTATGACAATATCTAGGTCCATCCATGTTGCTCTAAATGGCATTATCTTGTTCTTTATTATGGCTGAGTAATATTCCATTGTATATATGTACCACATCTTCTTTGTCCATTCCTCTGTTGATGGACATTTAGGTTGCTTCCCTGTCCTGGCTATTGTAAATAGTGCTGCTATGAACATTGGGGTGCATGTATCTTCGGAATCATGGTTTTCTCTGCATATATGCCCAGGAGTGGGATTACAGGATCATATAGTAGCTCTATTTTTAGTTTTTTAAGGAACCTCCGTACTGTTCTCGATAGCAGTTATACCAGTTTACATTCCCACCAACAGTGTAGGAGGGTGCCCTTTTCTCCACACCCTCTCCAGTACTTACTGTTTGCAGATTTTTTGATGATGGCCATTCTGACCAGTGTAAGGTGATACCTCATTGTAGTTTTGATTTGCATTTCTCTAATGATTAGTGATATTGACCATATTTTCATGTGCTTTTTGGCCATCTGTATGTCTTCTTTGGAGAAATGTCTATCTAGATCTTCCACCCATTTTTTCATTTTTTGGGGGGGTGGTGGGATATTGAGCTGCGTGAGCTGTTTGTGTATTTTGGAGATTAATCCCATGTCAGTTGCTTTGTTTGCAAATATTTTCTCCCATTCTGTGGGTTGTCTTTTCATGTTGTGTATGGTTTCCAAACATTAAAAGCATCATACACCATGATCAAGTGGGATTTATCCCAGGGATGCAAGGATTCTTCAATATACACAAACCAATCAATGTGATACACCATATTACCAAACTGAAGAAAAAAGCCATATGATCATCTCATTTCTGCATAGATGCAGAAAAAGCTTTTGACAGAATTCAACACCCATTTATGATAAAAACTCTCCAGAAAGTAGGCACAGAGGGAACTTACTGAGGTTCCAACATAATAAAGGCCATATATGACAAACCCACAGCAAACATCATTCTCAATGGTGAAAAACTGAAAGCATTTCCTCTAAGATCAGAAACAAGACAAGGATGTCTACTCTCACCACTTTCATTCAACATAGTTTTGGAAGTCCTAGCCATGGAAATCAGAGAAGAAAAAGAAAGAAAAGGAGTCCAAATCAGAAAAGAAGCAGTAAAGCTGCCACTGTTTGCAGATGACATGATACTATACATAGAAAATCCTAAAGATGCTACCAGAAAATTACTAGAGCTCATCAATGAATTTGGGAAAGTTGCAGGATACAAAATTAATATACAGAACTCTCTTGCATTCCTATACACTAACAATGAAAGATCAGAAAGAGAAATTAAGGAAACAATCCCATTTACCACTGCATCAAAAAAAGAAAAAATACCTAGGAATAAACCTACCTAAGGAGGCAAAAGACCTGTACTCAGAAAACTATAAGATACTGATGAAAGAAATCAAAGATGACACAGATGGAGAGATACGCCATGTTCTTGGAATGGAAGAATCCATATTGTTAAAATGACTATACTACTCAAGACAATCTACAGATTCACTGCAATTCCTATCAAATTACCAACGTCATTTTTCACAGAATTAGAACAAAAAAGTTTACAATTTTTATGGAAACACAAAAGACCCCGCATAGACAAAGCAATCTTGAGAAAGAAAAACAGAACTGGAGGAGTCAGGTTCCCTGACTTCAGACTGTACTACAAAGCTACAGTCATCAAAACAGTATGGTTCTGGCACAAAAACAGAAATACAGATCAATGGTACAGGACAGAAAGTCCAAAGATAAACCCACACACATATGGTCACCTTATCTTTAATAAAGGAGGCAAGAATATACAATGGAGAAAAGACAGCCTCTTCAATAAGTGGTGCTAGGAAAACTGGACAGCTACATGCAAAAGAATGAAATTAGAACACTCCCTAACACCATACACAAGAATAAACTCGGAATGTTTTAAAGACCTAAATGTAAGGCTGGATACTATAAAACTCTAAGAGGACAACATAGGCAGAACACTCTCTGACATAAATTGCAGCAAGATCTTTTTGATCCACCTTCTAGAGTAATGAATATAAAAGCAAAAATAAACAAAGGGGACCTAGTTACATTTAAAAGCTTTTACACAGCAAAGGAAACCATATCATTGACTTTTATAGAACAAAAGATAAAAGACATGTTGATTATACAACCTATCTTTCATATGTTGAATTTTGACTTTCGTATAGCCACCGACTAAGATTTCAAGTTATTTTATGGTGACTGCCAGTTTCATGTCCCCATCAGTTTTGCACCATCATTGTAAAAATACACTGTCTTTAATTCTCTCAATACTTAGAAAATAAAGCAGCTAGTATGAATGACGGGCAGCCAAGGTCTCAAGACCTTTGAGACACAGTTGGGCACTGTAGGTGTGTTGACAGTGGTGAACTTGTATTCTTTACTGGGGCCTTTTTTAAAAAACAATTAATTTATTTATTTATTGCCTGCATTGGGTCTTCATTGCTGCACATGGGCTTTCTCTAGTTGCGGCGAGTGGGGGCTACTCTTCGTTGTGGTGCATGGGCTTCTCATTGTGGCGGCTTCTCTTGTTGTGGAGCATGGGCTCTAGGCACGCAGTCTTCAGTAGTTGTGGAGAGCTGGCTTCAGTAGCTGTGGCTTATGGGCTCTAGAGTGCAGGCTCAGTAGATGTGGTGTACAGGCTTAGCTGCTCTGCGGCATGTGGGATCTTCCTGGACCAGGGCTCAAACCCATCCACTGCATTGGCAGGTGGATTCTTAACCACTGTGCCACCAGGGAAGTCCCTACTGGGCCGTTTTTGAACTTAGTTAGCTGGTTGTGTGAAGTTATAATAGAAAAGAGAAAAATTAAAGAACATGGTGAAATGTAGGAAATGTATCATTGAAGAATGTTCAAAAGATATGGCATAGTGGGATTTATGTTTTGTATCTTTATGGTGTGTTTATCCATTATTTGAGTTGCTTGATTCACTTTGACATCTTTACTTTTAACAGATATGTGATGTAATGAGGAAAGAAGGTCTGTAGTCATCAAAAATGGGTAATATTGTTAATATTGTTCTCACCTGTCATCTCACCACTCCCTTCAGTTCATGAAGAAGCTATTAGTCAGGGCTCATTTGATTTACCTTCTCCAAGAAGCTGTCTTCAGTTGCTTTTGGATTTTGCCACCTTCTCAACTTTGGCTCCTCGGGACTGATAGTAGTATAGATCATCACAGTTAATATTTTCTTACGGACTATTTTGTGTATATTTCTTGTCAGTGATGTATACACATCAACCAATAATTTAATTCCTTGGACATGGGGATAACAATTGACCCGAAGAATGCCTGCTTTGGGGAAACGCAGGGCTATTTTAGCTTGTTACCTCAGAACTGTGGGTCTTAACTTTGTCTCCTATGCACTAAATATTTTGAAACTTTAGAACAGCATTCAGCATGTTGTCAGGGTACTGAACACCTGCAGTTTACTACTCACTGGGTATTGACGTTTATTTTGTTAATTTTTGGCGCACCTCTTTCAAGCTTCAAGATCTTTGAATGGGGGTTTTGTGTGTCCTTATTCTGTTCCCTTTAGGGAAGTCTAGAAAGATTTCAGTCATGTATCATTCTTTACCCTCGTGTTTTCAGCCTGAGATACCCTAATGAAGATGACACTTCATAAAATGTAGAGAAATGCAGTGATTTGCATCTTCTTGTACCAGCCCAGAGGGATGGAATAGCGATTCTTAATCATTAGAGATATTTGGTGTTTAAATGCACAGTTAGCAGTCAATCGTAATTTAGGTGTCCAGACATGAAAGTAGAATTCATTTATGTTGGTGTTAGTGTTCATGTCTTTCAGATGATTTACAGAAGATAATTTCCTCTCACAGATACCTGTAACGGAGGACACTTGCCAATTCAATTATATTTCCAATTTCCCATTTCTTTTTCTTTAACCTCCAATAATTCTGCGGGAGTTTTAAAGAAAAACATGATCTCGTATTATTTTTATATCTATCGTTAGTCAGTGCTAATTTTAGTTTTAATGTTTCCTCTTTAGCGTCTCTTCTTCTATTGATCTGGTAGGAGTTACCTTTAATCACTTAAAAGTAAGTAATGCATTAAGACCTCCCAAGGCTAGTCTATATTTGGAAAAATCACTCCATTTAAGAATTAATTTAACAAGAGCCTATTACACTTTTCACTTTGGAAATTCACCAGGAATTTTTTTCCATCTCTGTGAAAGCATTTACTGTCCAGAAGAAATTAGGCCTAATTTTAGAGAATGCCACAGTGAGCAAAAGTCCTTTAAATTTCCAGAAATCGCCAGGACTCTGACTAGAATGTTTAAGATTCACAGAATTTCAGTACTGAAAGAAAATGAGTGGACAGCAGTTGTAATCAGAAGACTCCCTCTTCACTTCAGATATCTTAAAGCCATGTAAACAGTAAAATGAAGCACAGGAAGTGGGGGTGGGCTGTCGTTAACCGAGGCCAAGAGGTGTCATCCTTTTGTGGATGTTTTTGTTTGGGTTTGTGTTATGTCTGTAGCTGTCAAGAACGCATCCCCCAGTGGTCAACCGGGAGAGGTGGGCCTGGAAAAGACCACTCAGACTGTGTTGTATCGGTGAGAAAGTAGAAACCAAGAGCTTAGATACCTCTTTCAGGATGCTTTGCTGAGAAGGAGACTAGAGAAATTGAATAGAAGCTGGAGGAGATGTGGTACCACCCGACCTTTTATTTTTGTTTGTGACAGGCAGAAACTGTGATGCACATGGTACCATGTGGAGAATAATGATGTGAGAGGAAGAGTGAACAAAGACCTCAGGAGGCAAGAAAGTGTTCATAATGCAAAGGGGCCCATCAGCGACCTCAGGGTTCAGGTTGTTCATTTCACTCCCTAGCCTGAAATCTCTTTTTGACTCTCAGTGGCTTCCTTGCCCAGAAACAGTATCACAGAAGATGTCTTTGGAACAAGCCCACCCATGCCTGGCTTGGTAACAATAACTGGCACTTGGAGATCTTCACATCTGTGGAAAAAAGTGATAAATGACCAAAGCAAAAGTAATCTGTGGGGTAATTACTGCCAGTCACCTTGACTGGGTGGCAAAATACGAATGCTTTTCTTTTTTAAAACATCTTTATTGGAGTGTAATTGCTTTACAATGTTGTGTTCGTTTCTGCTGTATAACAAAGTGAATCAGCTATACGTATACATATATCCCCATATCCGTTCCCTCTGGTGTCTCCCTCCCACCCTCCCTATCCCACACCTCTAGGTGGACACAAAGCACCGAGCTATTTCCCTGTGCTATGCGGCTGCTTCCCACTAGCTATCTGTTTTACATTAGGTAGTGTATATATAAGTCCATGCCACTCTCTCACTTCATCCCAGTTTACCCTTGCCCCTCCCCATGTCCTCAAGTCCATTCTCTATGTCTGCGTCTTTATGCCTGTCCTGTCCCTAGGTTCATCAGAACCTTTTTCTTTTTTAGATTCCATATATATGTGTTAGCATATGGTATTTGTTTTTCTCTTTCTGACTTACTTCACTCTGTGTGACACACTCTAGATCCATCTACCTCACTACAAATAACTCAATTTCGCTCCTTTTTATGGTTGAGTAATATTCCATTGTATATATGTGCCACATCTTCTTTATCCATTCATCTGTTGATGGACACTTAGGTTGCTTCCATGTCCTGGCTATTGTAAGTAGTGCTGCAACATTGGGGTGCATTGGGGTGTCTTTTTGAATTACGGTTTTCTCAGGGTATATGCCCAGTAGTGGCATTGCAGGATCATATGGTAACTCTATTTCTAGTTTTTTAAGGAACCTCCATACTGTTCTCCATAGTGGCTGTATCAATTTACATTCCCACCAACAGTGCAAGAGGGTTCCCTTTTCTCCACACCCTCTCCAATGAGTGCTTTTCTTGATCAGCAGCTATTGAGTTTTCATTCTCCTCCTAAAGCAACAGAAACCTAGCAGATTGTTTGTGACCTTTGTTTTTCAGTGGTTGGCCTATTCGTGGATAGAAAAAGAGAGAGAGACTCTTTCTGATTTTTGCTAAAAACAAAGCAAAATTATATATTTTTTAAAGTCTGGGTTGTTTCTTAAAGTAGAAGCCTCCTGTATGAATAAATAACACGAAGCAAGCAACACTCTTTTTGCCCACCAAACAGTGACTACATCCGGTATAAGAGCCATTTGAAGTCAAAACTCACAGATTTTCCTGCTGGTGGCATTCATGTCTGAGAAGGCCAATTTTAAATAACCATGCGTGGCGTGTTTGAAATGAAACACAGCCAAAATGAATACTGAACCCACATACTATAGGACATCACTCTTCACACTCTTTTCTGGAAACCTTTATGTGTACGTGTTCATGTATGTGTAAAATACCAAATTTATAGCACAGTGGCAGGCAAAGTTTCTTATCACTTCCCCCCTTCCCTCCCATTCTTTTCCTCTCTCTTTTCTTCCTTTCCCTCCCCCTTTGCTTCTCTCGACCCCCTATGTGCTTTTCAGAAAAAAACAGTTTGAGAGTAAAGTGAAGATACCCATGTCCCTCTCCTTTTAAATATTTCCGTGTCTATTTATTAAGAAAAAAGATATTTTCTTACCTAAGCAGAGTAAAATAATCAAACTGCTCCAATTCTATTAAAATTGCTCCCATTCTATTGTCTATCCCACAGTCCGTATTCAGACTTTATCCACTGTCCCAGTAATATCCTTTCCATGTTTAAGCAGTTTCTAAAGTATTAGTCATGTTATCTGTGGTCCCCTAGTCCCCATTATAGTCACTCAGAAACTTTGAGAGAACACAGGATGGTCACTCTTCTGTAATATCCATCTTGAGACTAAAGGCATGCTGTGTTAGCATTCCCCCAAGTGTGCTTCATAAAAGGCTTGCTCCAGGAAATACTATAGGAAATAAGGATTTTGAGTTCAAAGTTGGGGAAAAGCTCATACAGTACTCACCCCCCGCTCATTCCGTTTGCTCCTTGGAGATTTACGCAGTGCTTTGACTTATAAAAGGCTCTGAGCGCTTACATACTTATACCGTAAGGAAACCTCATTATTTGTTTAACCCAGAATTTGTCTAATTTAGCAGTCATCTGACCAGTGTCCTCAACTACCTACATCATTTAATATGGGAAATCCTGTTCTACATTTTCACAATATTTATTTTACTTTAAAAATGTATTCCTCTTTTATTGTTTAATTGTGGGCTAGTCAACTTTCTCTTGGAACACTGAAAATGACTGTAATATTTTATAACAAAAAGTGTAAGATCTAGATTTAAAATATTCCTGATTTATCCTGTATATACAATCATAGATATAAGATCCATGACTTCACAGCAGTGCCTTGCTGTGAGAGACAAAATCTAGAATATTAAACAGATAAACCCCATGTTAGTGAATAACAAAATTGTTTGTTTCTCACTCACCGGGAATACAGTGCAGAGTGGGGTGAGTGCTCTGGTCCTTACAGTTACTTAAGGACCCAGGCTGAAGGAAATGTCACCATTTTTATTGCAATGGCTTCCCAAATGACCTTGGGTGTTGCCTCCACCCAGCAAAAGGGGAGCGAGTGAGCACAAAGAATTGTGAGGGAAATTTGCCTGAGACTGGCCTGTATTATTTACACATGTGTTCCACTGATGAGAATCCAGCCACCGGACCGTGACTGTGGAAGAAAGCTGGCTGTGCTATTCCTGGCTGGGTAGCTGCTTCCAAATAGCAGCTCCAAAATAGGAAAGGTGAACCTAAGTTTTTGGTGGAAAAACTAGCTGTCTCTACAAACCTGCATTTATGCGTATATAATTTGTGATTGTTGCATATCTCTTGGTGCTGGAACCCTTTATCCTTTGTTCTTACAGCTGTCCACCTAGGTCTGGTCTGTGTTCCTATAAACCTCCAACAAGACAAATGTTACTCTCTATTATGCAGTTTTTTATCTCTATATGAATGGAAAAGTGTTGTATCTTGAAAGGTCAGAGCCTTGAGAATGGGCTATCCTGTATATTTCAGGCTATAGGCAACGTTCTTTTACAGAGGTGGAGAGCCAGCAGGACTAAGCACAGGCAACAGAGCACAAAGCTTACTGGTAAAGGAATAGATTCAATATGGAGTCAGGTTTGTTCTTTGTTACAGGAACTGTGTGGCCTTTGAATCTCCAGGTTTTACTTTGGTCACATATTGGCCAGGTATGAGATGAGAACCGAAACTGATAATCGTTGAAAAATAATGACAAAAAGAAAAAAAGATAAAAAACTACTGCAATAGAAGATAAAACATTACAGAAGAAAATAATTATATGTAAAATCCCAAACCACTACTTTTTTGTGTGTGTGTGTGGTACGCGGGCCTCTCAGTGGCGAGGGGGGCTACTCTTCATTGCCCTGCGTGGGCTTCTCATTGCGCTGGCCTCTCTTGTAGGCATGCGGGCTTCAGTAGTCGTGGCATGTAGCCTCAGTATTTGTGGCACATGGGCTTACTTGCTGCACGTAAGGCTACTTGTTTTCAAAAAAGACTTTGCCTATTATTTTCCCATCACTTCACATAAACAAAAGAATCAATCCCTTCTTACTTTTCAGTCTTTGTCACTTGCTTGCTGTGAGCTCTGTGATAATCAGTTTATTTTCTCTTGGCATCGGTTCTTCCCATGTAAAAAGGGAATATAATCTATTCGGTGTACCACCCTGAGGATAAAACAAGATGTGGTATGTGGGAAAATCTTATAAATTAAAGTTCTATATAAGTGAAAAATAATTTATATTTTATCATATATATATGTGATAAAATATAGATAACCCTAAAGAATAAAATAAAAATCACCTGTAATGCCACTATCCCAGATACTACCATTTTATAATTCATTCGTTTTTTAATCCATTAAGTCCTCAGGTGCGTACTTTGTGCCAAGTGTTTTCATCTACTTCCATTCCATATACTTATTTATTCGCCCACAAACCTGTACGTTAATTATTTTATTCAGTTATTCTTTTAACATTCAGTTATTAAGAGTACCTATCATGTGCCAGGCACTATTTTAGGTTCTGAAGATGCAAGACAAAAAAAAAATGTGCCCTAAATAAAGCTTGCATTCTGATGTGATATCTGACATTAAGAAAGATAAAAAGAAACAAACACATGGTATTTATTTTTTTAATTAATTTATTTTTATTTATTTTTGGCTGTATTGGGTCTTCGTTGCTGCACACAGGCTTTCTCTAGTTGTGGCGAGTGGGGGCTACTCTTCGTTGCGGTACAAGGGCTTCTCATTGTGGTGAGAAGGGCTTCTCATTGCGGTGGCTTCTCTTGTTGCGGAGCACGGGCTCTAGGCACAGGGGCTTCAGTAGTTGTGGCACGTGGGCTCTAGAGTGCAGGCTCAGTAGTTGTGGCGCACAGGCTTAGCTGCTCCGCGGCATGTGGGATCTTCCCAGACCAGGGCTCGAACCTGTGTCCCCTGCATTGGCAGGCGGACTCTTACCCATTGCACCACCAGGGAAGCCCACACGTGGTATTTTAGATATGGATAATTGCTAAGGAGGAAAACCAGATGTGGGTTAGAAAAGGTCAGTGGTGGAATGGAGTTGAAATTTACGTAGTACAGGAGAAGCCTCATTTAGGTGACTTTGAGTAAAGACCTCCAAGAAGAGGGGGAGTTAGGTATGCTGATGTCTGGGCAAAGAGCATTGCATCAGAGGGACCAACATGTGCAAAGGCCCTGAGGTGGTATGTGAATAGCATGTTCAAGAAACAGAAAGGAGTGTCCTGTGTGGCTCAGGCAGTGTGGTGATAGAATATTAGGGACAAGATCAGAGAGTTAGCAGGAGCCAAATCATGGAGTGTCTGTAAAGCAGAGCAAGGTCTGAGCTTTTATTCTGAGTGACAAAGGAAGCCACTTCTTCAGCAAAAGAGGAGTGGCCAGATTTCTTATTTATCAGCATGGCTATGGCTGCTGTGATGAGAATGCAGTGCAGAATGGCAGGGGAGAAATAGGGATGAGGTAGGAGGCTATTACAATAATCCGGGTGTGAGACGATAATGATGTGGACCAGGCTGATGACAAAGTAAGAAGAATTATTTTTTAGAGTTGGCAGGATGTGATGCTGAATAGGATGCTGGTTTTGAAGGGGGGGAAGGAAAAGAGCAATCCAGGATGACATCAGTCTCTTATTTAGTAGATTTCTTCAGAATTGAGACCATTATCTTAGATGTAAAGAAAAAAGCAAATCCTGGGTGCAGATGATAAATGGTCCGTTGGAAGAGCTTATTTTAGGCTTAATGTATCTAGTATTGTTTTACATCATTTTCCTGTGTTTGAACAAAAGCAAAGAGTTACAAAGTTTGGTCTAACCCAGGTCTAGAGCCCATTCCAGGTGCCACATCTGTGGGCTTGCGTGTTCCCTACAGCTGTTGGTGGTTGGAGCTTGAACCCAACCCTTTAATTTTATTCTCAGAGGATATCACAACGGCAAATATCTGCTTTAGACCATCTTTCCAGGATCCTATGGACTCATCTGTGTTCCCTCTGAGTATCAGAGGAATTGCTGCAATAGTAAAGAAGTTAGTATTCTATTGATACATTGACTTTACCCAAATCACATCTACATATAAAAAATGCTATCCTACTTAACCAAATCTTAGGGAGCCCTAACTTGATCAGCACATGATTTATATTTTATATTTACTTTTCTTATTTAAAAAAATATAAACACAACCTTCTTTGTCTAGCTTACAGTTGATCAGGCTAAGTTTATAAAAGCTAGAGACGTGTGCTCTTCAGACACTTATTCATTCGTTTAAAGAAAATCTTAGGAAGTAACTTTTATGGCGCTTTGTGATTTCTAAGACGATAAGGTTTATTTTTTTATTTGTGTTTTGTAGTGCTGACACCTGAGAAGCAAATAGTAGAATATATGGTGTAGAAGTTAAGATTGATGTGGGTTTAATACCCTTTTGACCACTTTCTAGCCACGTGGTATTAAATATATCTCTAAACGTCTCTGAACCTCAGTTTCTCATCTGTAAAATGGCAACAGTAGTAGTAATCTCACAAGAGTTTTGTGTGAAGCAAAGAAATTACTATAAAGAAAGTATATAGTACAGAGCCTGGAATTGTATATAGACAGGTTGAGGTTGTTGTTCCAATCTTAAAGTTTGAGAAAGCATGTGAGGGCAAAGCAAAGAAAAGGGCTGTGGTGGAGTGGCCTTTGCCTCCCACAAGAAGAAGCAGTGCACTTTTCCAGCCTTGCATGAGCTGAGTCACTGGGATTTGAGGTGCAGTTTCAGTGGTATAGGTTACAGAATAAACTGAGAGTAAATAATAAAATTCTCCAAATAGTCTCTTGTCTTTCTCTCCCATGATATCAGCTAAAAATAATGGCACTTTAGAAACCACAGACACAAAAATCGCAGGAAGAATTGAGCTGGAGGTATCAAGAGAAGCCAGGGACGAAGCCAAGGTAATCAGGATGGTGAATTGCCTACAACTTTGTAGCAGTTCTGAGGATCTCTGAATAAAAGTCATGAGGCTATGAAGTGAGAAAACAGTGCACTGCAAAGCAAAGCTAGCTTGAACACTCCTCTCATCTGGGTTAAAACACGTGCACACACACACACACACACACACACACACACACACACACAGCCCACATGGATAGAAACATCACGGATAAATGGAAACTGAAGGTTCCTGGTGCAGAGAATAGGTGTCCTCTGAGAGTCGTAATCAAGTTGGAGTATCATTTTTCACTCTTTGGGCAAGGAAAATCAAATCAGTCTTCAGCTTTCACACAGAATGCGAATATCCATCTCTACCTTGGAAGTGGTGTTTGGGGGGCTGGGCACAGGGCATGGCAGAAAAATGTAATTACAATTCACCCATAAGCATTAGGTCCCAATGTGAGTGTAGTGCTTTGTTCAGACAGATAAATGTCTTCATGTAAGGAAGGATACGTCTATGTATTTATCATCAAGAAGTATTTTTTAACATTTTTTGCTGCTATATGCCACAACTAGTTAAGCTGTCAGTGTCTGTATTAAAAGGCATGCTTTGTTATAGAAGTCATAGAATCAGCATCTTAGAGCTGAAAGGGATCTGTGAAGTTTGGTACTTACAGTTAAGGAAGTTCAGTTCATAGTTAGGATTGTGGTTCTAGAGGCAGTCTGCTTGGGAGTAGATCCCAGCTCTGCCATTTAAGCCTCTTGGACCTTGGCTAAGTTACTTAAACCCTCTCTGCCTCAGTTTTCTCATCCATAAAGTGGAATAATAGTGTATTCCTCCTATAGTTGTTAGAAGGACTTGTTACCTAGTCCAGGCTCATACTGCTTACCACACGACCAGCCAGTAAATAGAAAGACTAGAGAGACGAAGTGTTGGGGCAAGGAATAACGACTTTATTTAGAGAGCCAGCAGATGGAGAAGATGGTGGACTAGCGTCCCAAAGAACCACCTTACCTGAGTTAGAATTCAGACTTCTTTTATACTAAGAGGGGAGGATTGTGTGGTTGGTTGTTGCAAACTTCTTGGTGCTGGAATTCTTTGTACTTTGTTCTTGCAGCTGTACATGTAGGTCTGATCACAGCGTTCCTGTAAACCTCCAACAAGACAAGTGTTATTTTCTCTTCTGCAACTTTTTATCTCTACAGCAATGGAAAAGTATTATACCTTTAAAGGTCAAGCCTGGGAGGTAGAGCCTTAGAGAATGGGTTATCATGTATATTTCAGGCTATAGGCAACATTCTTTTACAGAGGGGCAGAGCCAGCATGACTAAGCACAGACAACAGAGCACAAAGTTTAGAGCTAAAGAAATAGATCCAATATGGAGTCAGGTTTGTTCTTCGCTGTTACGGACTGAATGAGATAATCTATGTAAAACAGCACACAGTAAGCGTTCAGTGTATGTGTTTTATTATCATATGCATTATTTTTCTATTCTCTCTTTCAACTCTCACAACTTGATAAAGTATGCATGGTTTTATGCTTACTTTGCAGCTGTTAAGCCAGAGGGTCAGGAATGTCATGTTAGGGACTTCCCTGGCAGTCCAGTGGTTAAGACTCCACGCTTCCACTGCAGGGTTACAGGTTCATCCCCTGGTCAGGGAACTAATATTCTACATGCCACGTGGCACAGCCAAAAAAAAAAAAAAAAAAAGGAATGTCATGTTACATAAGTAATAATAGTGAAGCAGGAATCAAACCCAGGGGTGTGTCATTCTAAAACCTATGCTCTTAGGCAACATGGTGCTCGTTGGTCATTCTCTAGGTATTTACTCAATGCTTTTTAGATGCTCATCTCACACGTTTTCATGCCCTTCTCAGTCCGCAAACTTTCCTCTGCAGAAAGGAGCCAACAAAAAGATGACAAAATTGATTTGCAGGCTTCAAAGACTTGCACGAGCTCTCTCATGTTGCTTTTTTGTCAGAAACAAAAGTAAAAAGCCTATCAAGATATATACAAATATAAGAAGCAGGACAAAGCTGAGGGCCAGCTTTAATGGAGTAATAGGAAGGTCACTTTTGTGTCTTGAGATTCTCTTGCAAATCAAGGCTAAATTTTACTAAATGTTTCTCATTTTCACTCACATACCAGTAGGTTGTTACTCGACAGTAAAACCTAAAAACTGTGGTTTTCAAGAGCTGTGATGGGGAGTTAACAACAAAGAGTAATAAAAATTAGGAACACTCGGGGCTTCCCTGGTGGCGCAGTGGTTGGGAGTCCACCTGCCGATGCAGGGGACACGGGTTTGTGCCCCGGTCCAGGAGGATCCCACATGCCGCGGAGCAGCTGGGCCCGTGGGCCATGGCCGCTTTGCCTGCACGTCCGGAGCCTGTGCTCCACAACGGGAGAGGCCACAGCGGTGAGAGGCCCTCGTACCGCGTAAAAAAAATTAGGAACACTCAGTGTGACTTGTAATAATTGGAGTATAACATTTTCTAAATCCAGTTGGGAATATATTAACACTTGTGTTTAGTTAGTCGACTTTCCAAATTCTGTTCACTAAAACCTGTAAACAAAAGCAAATTTCTCTGATCTAACTTGAGGTTGCTAGAACTGGTGATTTACCTAAGAATTTTTATGGACTTTCAAAGATTATAGTATAATTTTAAGAGGAAAAACTCCTCTTAGATTTTAATCTCTCGTTGATGAAGGCATTCTAGTAACTAAGACTAAGGTACTCTGTTCATGGCACATAGCTGCATTTAGTATAATTGATTGCATTCTGCGAACCAGCAAGCTCATCCCTGTAGGTGAGAAGTCCACCAGGCATTTTTGTCAGGATGTTTTGTAGAGTTGATAAACATTCATGAGTGTCACCTACTTCAAAAGACTGATATTGTAGTAAAAAAAAAAAAAAGACATGGAATCTGAAAGGTTAACTGTGATACGGTCATGCAACTTGGAGCCAAGAAACTGTGTGTTGGCACTGGAATTCATCAAGATGAGAAATATGACTCTTGGGGTGTTTACTGGAAAAACAGGATTCCTGGGGCTGTTCTGCCTTGGTCTTATGCGGGGCTTTGACAAGTCACTGTTCCTCTTAGCCACCTTGATTCTCTTGTCTTTAAAAGGGAATCTTTCATTGGAGTCGAAAGTGAAATTGATCCAGGGTCCATAATGCAAAACGCAGATGTGCTCAAAATGACCCCTTGGAAATCCCTTCGCATTAGAAACTTATATGTCACCTCTCCAGGAATCTGAACCGGCCAGTTTATTCCTCCAGTATTAAAGCAGATCATGGTTTTCTGGATTAAGCACCAGATGCCGGGGGTAGTAATGAGCTTATGTTTGGGGGTAGTCATATGAAAAAATACATCTATCATCAAATGCCAGAGAGTCGTACGAATCTGGCAGACATTCAGTGTGTGAGAAAGATGTGGGGACTGAGGTTATGTGTGCATCACATCTCCTCTCTCTTGTGTTTGCTGTAGAATCCATGCTGTTTTATGTGTGTGTGCACGTGTGTGTGCATGCATGCGTGTGCGTGCATGTGTGTGCGTGCATTCATATGCCTGTCTCTGTGTACATATTTAGTGGCTGAAGTTGAGTTGTTGGGTCAAGTAAATGCTGTTGAATCTATATAAGTTAAATATATGTACCTGCAACAGAACACAGAAAGAGGCAAAGAAGAGGGACCAAGGGGAGTGGTTGCTTCCAGTACCCAAATGGACCATGCTCTTCCTTACCTCCCAGCCTTTGAGTATATGATCTCTCTTCTGGGAACACTGCTCTGCTTGACTCTTTCTTTACTTCCTTAGCTCTTATCTTTCCACTATCTTTTAGCATAGATGTCCTTTCTCCTAGGAAGCCTTCCTTGACCCCTTATATCTAAGTTAGGTGCCCCTCCTGAATGCTTTTATATCATCATAGATGTTTCCTATCAAAGCCTTTATCACACTGTAGTGTAACTGCTTGGTGACTTGGCCCTTTGCCACTAGGATAGGAATTCCATGAGAATCAGGATCTTATCTTGTTTACTGAGCTTCTCTTGTATGCCAGACACTATTTGGGACGGTGGAGATAGAACAGTTAACATGTGTTTAGTAATTGAATAAGTGCACAAATAGGTTAAAAAAAAGTGTTAAATTCTAAGAGACAGTAACATGTTCGGGGTCTTAATCTATGGAGAAAAACACTAAAAAGGATCCCTTAATAAATACAGAATTTAAAAGGTCGTATCTTAACAAGATGCCTAGGTTTGGTTTTTTTTTCTTCAACGATTATAGTCAGTGGCATCAGATGTGCTTTAAGGTAATAGATTCTCAGGGAGTCCAAGAATTCTGGATTCTAGGCTAATGTTGTCTAATATAGGCTATAAAGACAGACTGTGCCATGTTTCTGTGCAAACTTTGTCACTCTAGGCTTTGGGTGATTAGAGAAGGTCTCTGGCCTGGACAATAAGTCAGGCTGGAGTAGACAGGCTTGTAAGCATTGAAAAACCAGTGACCCAGAGGTGGGGCTGGAGTTGTCAGGTGAGGTAGGAAGAGAAGTCAGGGTGGGGATCCAGGCAGGGTAGCTGGCAGGTAGGGCAAGACCGGAAGGCAGGGAGAGAAAACACATTGTAACTCAGGGCCGACAGAATGCCTTTTGGTTCCTGGTGAGAGGGTTCAGGAATCCAGCCAGAAAGGTAAGCTATTCAAAATACCAGAAGCCCCTGCAAAAGTCTGGGTAGTCAAGAATCTGCACTCAGATAGTGACCTGCAGTGGAAAGAACAAGAAACCCAGGAATTTGAAGACCTGAGCTCTACTTCCAACTCGGCTAGTTGCCAGTCCTTGGCAAGCCACCTCTCCTTTCTACCTTCACTCCCTCTACCTGTAAAATGGGGGGATTGGGTCACCCCCTAAATTTAAAGTCTTGATACCTCTCTAGACAACAGGCAGCAGGATTCCATGGTAGCTTGTTGGTCAAGGCTTTGAAGCAGGGGTCCCTGCACATCCATTTTCTATTTATGACCCAAGTCAGTCTCAAGTGTGGGTGGTCTGGAGCCTAGAACAGGGAAGAATAAAGAAAACAGAGAAGAGGGGTAGGGGAAGCAGTGACTATAAAGTAATAGTTTCTCAAAGGATGCTACATTTGAAGTCAAAATGAAAACCACTGGGGGAAAGTTACTTTAAATTGAATAATTATTATTGGTGTTTCATTTTCACAACATACTTGGGCCAAGGTCTGGAAGAGGTTCATAAAAGTGTTTGGAAATATCAGAGTCAGCAAAGGGGTTCAACTTGGGCTGTCGGGAAACTGTCCTTGGAGGAGGTGAGATCGTATCTGGGTCTGCAAAAAGGAAAGGACTTTGACCAATGCTTATAAGATGGGAACAGAGGTGGACTGGGTCTTCCAGGCTGAGGGAGAAAATACCTTGAGCAAAGAACCAGAGCCTTATATACTCAGACCGATGGATTTAGATGCATTGTTAAACTTTTTAAAATTATCGACATTCCCATTCACTGAGCACTTGACAATTACCAGGCGCTGTGCTAAGTTTACACGGATGATCTCCTACTGTTGCCCAAACTATCTACAGGTCTTTTCCATTAGTACCTCCATTGTATGATGGAGGAAAAGTGGAAATTTAGGGAGAGTAAGTGATATACCCACCACAAGTATACAGCCCGTTAGAGTCCGTGTGAACTCCATATCCTTAAAGCCAGAAAACCTTCTAGCAGGTAATGACGACTGAAATTTTTCTTATCCTATTAGGTACAAAATTGGTCACAAAGTCTTCCAACCTGTGTTAGTAATATACAGTTATTTGTCTCTCCTTAGTTTATACATTCATGATTATTCTTGAAGCGCTGAAGGCCCCCTGTTAAATCTGATTGTCAGGACAGCAATGTGACCCGGGGGACCATGTGGTGGCCACGGTAAAGAGAGTGGGCTCTGCAGCTGTACTGGTGGGGGTTACCTTCTCGCTTCTGACTGTGTGACTCAGGGAAAATTCCGCGACCTGTTGAGTCTAAATTTTTCCATCCATAAAACAGAGTGGTGAGGATTAAACGAGTAAACGTATTTAAAAGTTTAATACAGATGTTACATAGCACATAGTGAAAATACAATCCACACAAACAGTTGTTACCATCCTCATCCACATTATCACCTTTGATAGACTTAAGCATAGATATCCGAGTTTGACTGCAACTTTTTAAGTGTGCCTTGTTTAAAAAGTCACATAAAATTCAGGAAATTAAGTATCTTCAACTGTAAATAAAGGTGTCATAATCACCCCTGATACATGTTGTTATGTGCCTATGTGAAATGAAGTATGTGGAAATGTTTTCTGAAACACAAAGCCCCATACAAATGTGGGTGGTATTTTGCTGCTGCTGAGCTGTCCAGGGCTCCTTCCGTATCTCTGACTTGAGAATGCTCTAGATACCAGAGGGATGCAGTGCTCCCATAATGCAGTGTTGCTTGCCCAGTACTTGATTGGCATTACCTTGGCATCAGCCGAGACACTCTTCGGCTCATCTTAGTATTTTTAGCACACCCAAAAAAGTATTTCAGAATGGTCAACCAAGTTGAGGTATGTTTATCCATTGTTTCTTGTTTTTGTTACGTTCGGAGAAGTACACAGCAGTTAAAAGTGTGCTTTGAAAATAATGCCATCTATGAGCAGTCAGGAATGAACATTCCAAACTGTCTAACAGATTCTGGGATCTCACCGCTTTGAAGACCCGTCAGGCATAGACTTTCAAATCAAGAACACCTCTGGGAATGAGCTCATCTTCCTCTTTCCTCTTGTTCATGCTCAGTAACAAATGATCTTACTGTGAAGTGGGTAACATGAAAGCACACGAGCTTCATGCATTTGGGTAGGGGAAGACTCCAAATGATGTTGTTTAAAAAACAGAGCATGCTGGGCTTCCCTGGTGGCACAGTGGTTGAGGGTCCGCCTGCCGATGCAGGGGACACGGGTTCGTTACCCGGTCCGGGAGGATCCCACGTGCCGCGGAGCGGCTGGGCCCATGAGCCATGGCCGCTGAGCCTGCGCGTCCGGAGCCTGTGCTCCACAACGGGAGAGGCCACAACAGTGAGAGGCCCGCAAACCGCAAAGAAAAAAAAAAAAAGAGCATGCTTTTTTTAAGTGTAAGTATAATCAATGTGTGGTGATAGGTCAAGGTTGTGGAAATTCAGATTCTGTTTCCATGTGTTGTGTTAAGCGTTGGGTACAGAAACATCTGCTGTCTCTATTGTCCTACACGCTGCCAGATGATTAATGTGCTTTAGCTTAAATAATGGGGAGGGGTGGCACCTCCAGGAATGCTAAACATATTTTTAATTGCTGTATAAATATGTCAGTTCCTTGCTAATTCAAGTTATGCATGGGAGGTTATATAATACCAGAGGGCCTCCAGACATGATGTATTGCACCTGTGAGCTGAGTTGAAGGATTAACAGGGCCCAGCTGAAGATGAAATATTCTTTGCTAACTCTGCCTTAGCAGATGAAGATGTTGAAGCCTGACATTGCTTTATAAGAGCAGAATTATTGTTTGGCATACAGTATGGTCGCTAAATAATTTTCTGAAATGTTAGAAAGAAAATACATGTTCTGTAACCAAAAATAGTGCCCCAAAACAATCCCAAGAAAAATGTCCTTATTTGAGAAAATGCACATGGTGAAGGAGAAATGAGCTTTGAGTTTGGCATGAAGCAAATATACAAATGGTGGAGCACATTAATTTCCCACTGTGCCCATTCATATTACAATCTAAAACTGACCTAGTCCATTTTGATATCTCAGAGCAAAGATTCCTTTAACTACAGTTCTTGTGCTCTGCCCTTTCCATTCTGACTCTTCTTCTTAGAAAAGGAGAGAAAGAAGGGAGATTCTAAGTAAGACTCAAAGGTATGAAGCTGTGCGAAGTCATCTTTGCAGGATCAGTGGATATTGGTGGTTTTTCTAGCTATGTAAGAGGTATATAAGTTGGATTTCACATTCTGAGTCTGCAAAGAAGTCATATTTAAATTTTGGTGTGAAGCTACTTTTTGTTGACAGCACCACCAACCTGTGATTCTGAATTACTATCAGAAGCAACTGTGTGATAGAGAGGTGAGGTGAGTATTGAGATATTCAAGATGTGAGTACAGGAACCATTTGCTCTTTTAAAAAGCCTTCTGATGATAGTTTCCTTGAAGGCTTCTGCCTGTGCCACGGACCCTGGTTCATTAAAAGAGAGGCAATCGAAGGATTAAATACAGCGGGCAGACTCATTCAAGGACCAGGTGGCAGTCCTTTGGCAAATCCAGTAGTGTGATATGGACAGCAATCAAATTGCTATCAGATGTGCCCAATCACTGATCATTATTTTATTTGCAAGGGCCTGGAGCTGTCCTTTAATTTAAAGCTGAATAGAATCAGAAATCAATTAATGACTGATTGCTGTTTCTCCTACAAATTGATCTTGGATTTGGCAGTCTGAACGCCTCATTGTGCCAGAATCCATCCGTGGGCTACGTTAAAATACAGCTAAGAGTTTAGATCAGTTAATTAGACCAGTTCCTCCAACTTCTTCAAAGAAGCCCTGCTTTTTCTTAACCAAATAAGTTTAACTTCTAAATTTTCCTCATTCCCATTCTTGGTGACCTTCCATGATTTTATTAATCTATAACTTTTAGCAACTGAAAAGGAATGATGGAGATCCATTTGTATTTTAAATATCTCCCTAAGTATTTCTGAAAGTGAAAACCTAATAGAGATATTATTTTGAAATACGCAATATTGAAACCAGAAGGTCCCAACACTAGCCTCATAAAAATCAGTTATTTGGGGCTTCCCTGGTGGCACAGTGGTTAAGAATCCGCCTGCCAGTGCAGGAGACATGCATTTGAGCGTTGGTCCAGGAAGATCCCACATGCTGCAGAGCAACTAAGCCCATGTGCCACAACTACTGAACCTGCGGTCTAAAGCCTGTGAGCCACAACTACTGAGCCCCTGAGCCACAACTACTGAAGCCTGCGCACCTAGAGCCCGTGCTCCACAACAAGAGAAGCCCCTGCAATGAGAAGCCTGCACCACAACGAAGAGTAGCCCCCGATTGCCGCAACTAGAGAAAGCCTGCACAGCAGTGAAAACCCAACACAGCCAAAAATAAATAAAATAAAATAAATAAATTTTAAAAAATTTAAAGAAATAAAAAAAAATGCCTTAAAAAAAATCAGTTATTTTTGCATCTACTAAAATGGCATCACATACACATACCTGAAATGTTGGTTTGACTTTGTGATGGGCATGGGAGAGGAAGGAAGGTAAGATCCTTCTCTAGAGTGAGGCTGTCACATTTCCCTCCTTGTAGATTCCCTCCCACCACCCTCTCACAAATACGCACACACAAACATTCAAATGTTTGAAGAGGCACAAATTTCTGAAGCTTTTTCTCCCCAAACCTCTTCAAAGATAAGCTTCCCTTGTGTCTTATTCTCATGATCCGTCTGTTGGCTACCTAACCTGAGAGGCTTAGCAAACTCTTCCTCCTACAAGACATATCTCTATTTGAAATGATGTCCTAAAGCGTTTACCCAAAGGTAGGCAGATGGCAGGAATTCCTGATCCTTGTTCCACTGGTTAAGAAAGACATTCATATGTCCCTAAACTTGAGTTGTTCCTCATCTCATCCAGAGACTGGATGTCTACCCCCAGAGAGCTTCTAAGAAGATTAAAACTCTTGCTTATGACAAATGGGACTGACTCCAGATGGATAAAGCTCCAAAGACATTCTAGACATTCTGGACATTGTTTGTCAGCTGTACTATAGCCCAATGATTAAGAGCAGATACTCTGGAGCCAGACTGCCATTACTTTCTAAGTATGTGACCTTGGGCAAGTTACTTAAATTCCTTGTATCTCCAAAATTAATGCACAGAAATCTCTGGCATTACTATACACGAATGATGAAAAATCTGAAAGTGAAATCAGGAAAACACTCCCATTTAATCATTGCAACAAAAAGAATAAAATATCTAGGAATAAACCTACCTAAGGAGACAAAAGACCTGTATGAAGAAAATTATAAGACACTGATGAAAGAAATTAAAGATGATACACATAGATGGAGAGATATACCATGTTCTTGGATTGGAAGAATCAACATTGTGAAAATGACTCTACTACCCAAAGCAATCTATAGATTCAATGCAATCCCTATCAAACTACCACTGGCATTTCTCACAGAACTAGAACAAAAAATTCACAATTTGTATGGAAACACAAAAGACCCCGAATAGCCAAAGCAATCTTGAGAACGAAAAACGGAGCTGGAGAAATCAGGCTCCCTGATTTCAGACTATACTACAAAGCTACAGTAATGAAGACAGTATGGTACTGACACAAAAACAGAAAGATAGATCAATGGAACAGGATAGAAAGCCCAGAGATAAACCCACGCACATATGGTCACCTTATCTTTGATAAAGGAGGCAGGAATGTATAGTGGAGAAAGGACAGCCTCTTCGATAAACGGTGCTGGGAAAACTGGGCAGCTACACGTAAAAGTGTGAGATTAGATCACTCCCTAACACCATACACAAAAATAAGCTCAAAATGGATTAAAGACCTAAATGTAAGGCCAGAAACTATCATCTCTTAGAGGAAAACGTAGGCAGAACACTCTATGACATAAATCACAGCAAGATCCTTTTTGACCCACCTCCCAGAGAAATGGAAATAAAAACAAAAATAAACAGATGGGACCTAATGAAACTTCAAAGCTTTTGCACAGCGAAGGAAACCATAAACGAGACCAAAAGACAACCCTCAGAATGGGAGAAAATATTTGCAAATGAAGCAACTGACAGAGGATTAATCTCCAAAATTTACAAGCAGCTCATGCAGCTCAATAACAAAAAAAACAAACAACCCAATCCAAAAATGGGCAGAAGACCTAAATAGACATTTCTCCAAAGAAGATATACAGACTGCCAACAAACACATGAAAGAATGCTCAACATCATTAATCATTAGAGAAATGCAAATCAAAACTACAATGAGATATCATCTCACACCAGTCCGAATGGCCATCATCAAAAAATCTAGAAACAATAAATGCTGGAGAGGGTGTGGAGAAAAGGGAACACTCTTGCACTGCTGGTGGGAATGTGAATTGGTACAGCCACTATGGAGAACAGTTTGGAGGTTCCTTAAAAAACTACAAACAGAACTACCATATGACCCAGCAATCCCACTACTGGGCATATACCCTGAGAAAACCATAATTCAAAAAGAGTCATGTACCAAAATGTTCATTGCAGCTCTATTTACAATAGCCAGGAGATGGAAACAACCTAAGTGTCCATCATCGGATGAATGGATAAAGAAGATGTGGCACATATATACAATGGAATATTACTCAGCCATAAAAAGAAAAGGAAATTGAGCTATTTGTAATGAGGTGGATGGACCTAGAGTCTGTCATACAGAGTGAAGTAAGTCAGAAAGAGAAAGACAAATACCGTATGCTAACACATATATATGGAATTTAAGAAAAAAAAAATGCCATGAAGAACCTAGGGGTAAGACAGGAATAAAGACACAGACCTACTAGAGAATGGACTTGAGCATATGGGGAAGGGGAAGGGGAAGCTGTGACAAAGCGAGAGAGAGGCACGGACATATATACACTACCAAACGTAAGGTAGATAGCTAGTGGGAAGCAGCCGCATAGCACAGGGAGATCAGCTCGTTGCTTTGTGACCACCTAGAGGGGTGGGATAGGGAGGGTGGGAGGGAGGGAGACACAAGAGGGAAGAGATATGGGAACATATGTATATGTATAACTGATTCACTTTGTTATAAAGCAGAAACTAACACACCATTGCAAAGCAATTATACTCCAATAAAGATGGAAAAAAAAGAAAAAAAGAAAATAAATTCCTTGTAACTTGTTTCCTTATGATAATAGCAATCCATACACTGGAGGGTTGTTATATGACAAAATGCATTGACAGTGCGTGGCACACAGTAGTGCCATATCTCTGCTTGTTACTATTTTTTTTTTTTGAAATTACACAGGGCAGAAAAAGAATTCAAGTTTCATATGTTCTTTAGTGACACTTTTTTCTTAAACTGTGGACAACAATAAGATACTCTTCTGTGCAGTATTGCTTTAGTTTGCTTATTAAGTTGTTATTCGCTGTGCTTCTTTCTAGTTCCTAGTTAACATCTAGTACTTTATATAAACTATTGGAAAAAGCAATTGACCCCTATTTGCAACCTTGGTCCTTTTAGCACACAAACACTGAGTGTATTCTCAGGGATTTCTCAAATGCAATCAACATTAGGTCACACTGAGTGAAGACTTAACCCTTTTTTTTTTAACATCTTTATTGGACTATAATTGCTTTACAATGGTGTGTTAGTTTCTGCTTTATAACAAAGTGAATCAGTTATACATGTACATATGTTCCCATATCTCTTCCCTCTTGCGTCTCCCTCCCTCCCACCTTCCGTATCCCACCCCTCTAGGTGGACACAAAGCATCCAGCTGATCTCCTTACCCTTTTATGGTTCCTGTTTCAAACCCTGTGTCCCTTGACATCTGTCTTGCAGCATTACCCCCATCATTTCCATGTAAAAGTGACAGAGTGGCAACAAGATGCTCACATATCTCCATCCACACATTCAACGAACGCTTATTGAGAACCTGACAGCAGAAGTACAGCAGTGAAGAATAGATAAGGTCTTCCACCTCTTAGAGCCTACGGTCTGGTGGGAGAGGGAGGCACTGCACACATAGGGTAAAAGGGACCTGTCACAGCCAAGCACAGGGCAGGGACAGGGAAGACCTGCCTAAGTAATGAAATATAATCTAAGCAGTGCCTTTACTCTGTTGTTGATGTAAACTCTCAAGTGTTCTGGGTATTTATTTTCACAGCATCCCTCTAGGCTACATCCAACCCTGCTTCTTGCTCTCTGTGGAGCACTGGAGACAGCTTGTACTGGTCCACAAGAGCCAATGGTTAAATTTTCAGGAATTTTGCCAATTGAGTCACACCCATTATTAAAATTAAATTTATTTATAAATTTACAGTTAAATTAATTAATTAAAGGTAATAATAAGTACTCAAACAATCATCACTTCTTAATTATTTTTAGTGCATTGTGTGGTTATTTATGTTCTGGAGGTTGTTTAGACTATGGCATCTGTGTGCTGGAAATACTACATAATGGGGTACCCCAGGCCTCTCTTCTCAACACTTTGTTCAGTGAAGTCAGCATGATAGGTAATAGCTTGAAATTGGCCATGGTGGGGATATTTACACCACAGCAATTGGCAAATGCTATGAATCAAGAGGGTTGTTTTGGTTTTGGTTTTGGTTTTTTCCTTGGAGAGACTGTTTTTAAATATTCATTAGCACTGCGCTGTTTTACTTCAATTCCTGACATCCAGAGCATTCATCTGCCTCCCTGGTGTAGCTGGATATTATTAGGATGTGGGATGAACTAAAAGAAGGCAAAACCAGGAAACTGTTGACTTACCTTCTAATACCAACTTTGCTGCTGGTGAGTTTTGCATTCTGGGCATGTCACTTAATAAATGTCAGTTCTTGGCACTCAAACTAAAGAGATAAGATCTGATTCCTGCCCTCAAAGAGGCCATATTCTAAGATCAACATATATCTAATTACAGTCATTTCTGATCTAGTGGTGCTTTGGCAGTAAGATGAGGGAACATCTCATATTGGACACTTGAGAGGATTTCACTGAGAATACGATTTGTGAAGCAGGATCTTAGCAGAATGTACTGGCTCTCACTAGGCAGAGGAGCATCTTGGCAGGTATGATGTGCTCCTGCCTGAACCAAGGATGGGGAACTTCTGGACGTGGCAGTAGTGGGTGAAACAGAATTATAAATTAGGACCAGATTGTGATCCTAATAATGTGGGAGGCCAATAAAGTTTATAAATGATTTTTTCCCCAAGTTGGGTAATGAGCTCTTCTTTATTGAACAGATTAGCTTTCGTGCTTGCAGAAGGAATGAATGGAAAGTGTCGGCATACCAGAAGATAGCTGGAAGACTAATTTGAGAATTACCAGGATGTGGAAGAGAGACTGTGGGTGGGCCATGAGCCTGAAATAGATAAGTGATAGTGAACATTGCTTTACTTATCCACAAAGGACAAATATTTCCTCTGATCCGGGCCATACTATGACTTTTTTTTTTTTTTTTTTTTTTGAGGTACACGGGCCTCTCACTGTTGTGACCTCTCCCGTTGCGGAGCACAGGCTCCAGACATGCAGGCTCAGCGGCCGTGGCTCACGGGCCCAGCCACTCCGCGGCATGTGAGATCTTCCTGGACCGGGGCACGAACCCATGTCGCCTGCATGGGCAGGCGGACTCTCAACCACTGCGCCACCAGGGAAGCCGCATACTATGACTTGCAGACTCCAGGAACTTTTGCCTTTGTGGGCTCCTTCGTCCACAAAATGTATTAAAATTATACTCTGCAACAGTGTCGGTATAAAAACCAGTATGCAAATAATATGTATAAATTATTTTCTTTCACCTAACAGCTCATCTTTTTCCTTATGATTAAAAAAGAAAAGAAACCATTTTTATGGGCCCTGGCTTTGTGCCTTCTGTGCTCAGTGTAGCAGTGAGCTCTACCTCTGCTCCATCCATGAAGTTAGTGAGCACATCAGGGAACGGTTGGGTAAGCTCTTGGAAGATCAACGCAATGCAAACTTAGTCTTTCTAGAATTCTCTTTGGATAGAACAAGCTTGAGTCATCACACTCTGGGGATGACCTCTTTGTTCATTGGCTTCATCAATGGATTGAAAATCGCAACACTGTCTTTTCAAGATGTTTATCTTTTCTTTATTTACTGTATGAAGACGTGTGTGATTGTGCAGGCGATGGGCAGGGTAGGTGCGTGTACATTGTGGAAGTAAAGGAAGACCAAATGGAAACAAGCAAAGGCTGTTCATTCAAAGCTTGCTACAGCAAGGGAGTTGGCCACCATCACTTGTGTTTTGGCAGAGACTCAAAGGCAGGCAGAGAAGTAGGAAAGCTTCTGATATCCCTGCTTTGGAGACTGTTGGCATGAGGAAGTTGTAGGCAGACTAGCTGAAAGCTGGGCATGTACGTGATTGGGTAGGGGAGCTTTTTTGGCTTTCTTTGGTTTGTTCTAAGTTGGAAGTGGGAACACAGTTAGGGAAGCTGTCAGTTGATCAAGTCCTGGCCATGTGGGGCTGATTGTTAAAGAAGTCATTGTTTCGCCTCCTTCATTGTCACTAGAGATAACAATCTGACTTCTTACAAATCTGATTTACAGCGGGGCTGGCTTCCAGAGTGGGTTATTGTAAACAGGGGGTTGGTTTCCTGGGCAGCTTGTCTTGATTGTGGGTCACAGCTGTCTTTGTGTATATGGTCTGGCCACTGTCTATTTGTATATTCAGTCTTTCATCATGTACTGAGCCCTGGGCTAAACTGTGTCTCTCATCCTCTTAATACTTCTGTGAAGAAGGTAGCATTTGCAGAGAGGAACTGGATGGTAGAGAGGTTAGGTGATTTGGTAACGAGAGGCAGAGTCTCACATCCACGTGTGTCTGTCTCCAAAGCCCGTGGGTTTACAGCTTCCTCACTTGCAAAGTGAGGAGGAGACTGACTAGATGATGAGTCTCTTCTAGGTCAAATTTGCTGATTCCTGGGTCACAGGAGTATCTCTTCTCAGTCATACATAACCTTTGTTGGTCCTCCAGAGCAACTGTTTCCTGCCAACCCAATGACATCATGACTTTAATTTAGGCATATCTGCAAGACCTTGAGTATGTTCATCTTTCTTCACCTAGAATTTGTGAAACTCAAAAGAACTGAAGTCCAAGTACCTGGCCACTTCCCAGGAAGCAAGAGCTGTGGAGGAATTATGCTTCCATACTTCCCCAACCACAGCAAGACATTTTCCCCTGGAACGATTTAGTTTCATGCACAGAGAGAGATTCGGCGTGGGTGAAGAGAATACGCTATCATGTCATTCAGTCATGCCTGCGATTTCTCAGCTTCTCCCCAGTGCTGGAAAAATGATTAATTCCTTGGGACGGAAGCCAAGAAAATCATGAAAATAGCAAAAAATATTTCGACTGCAGTTGTAGAGCTCATAAACTTGTCGCTGGCATGATGAGAAAACTGCTGGCTTGCCTTTCACGAGCAGCACAATATTTTATTTATATGTGTGGTTTTGTGTGCGTTTTTATTATGGCAGCAAGGAGGGTATCTGGAGGGCTTTGGGCTTAGGGAAGCGGGGTGATGGAGTGAAATTCAGGGAAAATATTTCACCCCCTTGTTGAGCTTCTCAACTGTGGGCTGCTCAGCCCTTTGCCAACGGTATTGATTGGTTAATATATATTGAGTGTCCCTCGATGTGGAGCATGGTAGGTACTTTATGATATGGGATTTGTTGACCTCTGGACCGCATTGTTAAAGCTGTTGCAAGAGGCAGGCATGTGTGAGAGACAAAGAAAGGAAGAGAACGTTCTCACGATAGTCATGAGAGCTTCTACTGATTGATATCTTTGTAGGTTGCCAGACCTGCTAAATGCTGTCCACGCATTATTCGATTTAACCTTCACTGCAGCCCTAGAGGTAGGTTACTCTTGTGGTTCCTATTTTGAGGTAATTGAGGTTTAGAGAGGTTAAGTAATTGACCAATACCTATAGATAATAAGAGATAAAGCTAGGACTCAGCCCAAATACTCTGACTCCCACTCTTAAGCACTAACCACTAAGCTCTATTGCCTCCCCCAAAACAAAGAATGCCTGGGCCAAAAAGAAAAAGAGGATTTACGTATCATTTTTGTCTGAGGCTTTCAAACTGTACTGTAGGAGCCTGAGGGGTTTGCTAAGGAGTCTGGAGGAAAGGATATTGGCCAAGCTCCCACCCTTGCGTCACCGCTGTCACCATCACCGTAGGCAGCTTGGCACTTGTGTTATCTATTTGCTATCTGGACTTGTAAATTCTTTAGAGAGATGGTTCCTTTGGAGGGTGGAGAGCAAACAAAATTTAAAAGAACAAAAGCATTTGTTCTAGTCTATTGTCTTCATTTTAGAGTAGGGGTTGGCTAACTTTTTCTGTAAAGGGCCGGATAGTAAAAAAAATTAGGCTTATGAGGCCCCTACATGGTTTCAGTTGCATATTTTTCTTTGTTTTGTTTTTTACAGACCCTTAAAAATGTAAAAAAAAAAAAAAAATCCTTCGCTCACAAGTTGTGCAAAAATAGGCCACAACTTTGAACTGGCCCACAGACTGTAGTTTGCCAAGCTCTCTTTTTAGAAGATAAATCCAAAGTTCAGAGAGGGAAAGTGATTTGCTTAAGGCCACACAGCTAGACCAGAACTCAGATTGTCCAGAATATCTGTGTGGGCCCCGCTGGCCAGACTGAACAGGTGGATCTTCACTGTGAGTCATGGCTCCCCAGACATGGTACTCAGGGCTTCAGGGATTCACATGCTTGAATGAGGTAGGTCTCCGCTAGCAGCTGAGAGTCTACGGAGAGACAAGACTCAAACACGAGATAAGTTAGCCAGCAATATGGAATCCTCCCCCAAAAGAGTGCATCAGTCATTGCTAGGAAAGTGCCTGACATTTCAAATGCTGAGTTCCAGTGAGGCAGGGTGAAGTGATCTCTGACAGCTCCTAACCAAGGGCAGAAGTTCCTTTGATGAATTTCTGGGCAAAGGGATCTTTTATTCTCCTACTCTCCTGCCTGTGGAGGCCTAGCTTGGAAACTATCCTGTCGCTGGCAGAGGAAGGATTTATTATTAACACAGTGCCCTTACTCTTTTCAACCAACATCCAAATCTTTTTAACCCCTTTTTACAAGTGTTCCAGGCCTGTTGAGAGCTGGCACTACGAGTTAGGTTAATATCTCCCCAAAGGCCCTGCCTGAAGTTCCCTTATCAGTCATTCCTTCTGCTCAGTCATTAAAGTTCTGAGTTTAACATGCAGCTGTGACATCTAAGAGACTTGACAGTATCAAGTGGTAGGATTGTGGGTATTCTTATTCACATGGAAGTGTTAATTGGATTAATATCATCATCCAGCCAGGCTGTAAGAGAAAATGCAGTTAAGTTTGATTTGAAGGAACAGAGAAATTGAAAAACTGGAGTGAAGGATGTGGTGAGACAGAGCAGGCCTTCCTCCAGGTCAGTTTGGGAACCTGTTTAGCACAAGAAGTCCTGTCTCAGGGAATGTTGCAGCGCCAACAGCCTGAACATCTGATCAACAGTCACGCTAGCCACATTTCAAGTCCTCAGTAGCTACATGTGACTAGTGGCTGTCATGTCGGACAACACAGGTAAAAAACATTTCCGTTATTGTGGAAAGGTCTATTGGATAGCTCTCCTCTGTTGTCTTTGAGCTTTTATATATTTTGACACTGTTTTAACAATTAGCCTCCTCTTACTAATACATGGGTCAGCACAAGATTGACACAGAGGGCTTGCTGAACCACAAAAGACAAATATTTCGTTGACACCTACTGTGCGTCAGGCAGGCACTGTTCTAGAGCCTGGGAATCTGTCAGTGAACACAACTGACAAAATCCCCTGTTTTAAAGGAGCTCACTGTACTTGGCAATGTTACTTGGCTATAGATTTCTCAAGGTGCAAATCCAGGCTATTGTTGTCTTTGCAGCAGCAATATCATTCTCTTTCACCAGTTCCCCAAACCTTAGCTACATTCCAAGCAGCAGGCCCATGGTGCCAGGGGCCTGACTTTGGAAGTTCAGAAGATCCAGTGGGTAACAGCAACCTAAGAGGAAACAAGCCTTTTGTGAGCACGTGTATGGCAGCTCCACTGGCCAGCTGTCTTAGTCTGTTTGGGCTGCTATAACAAAATACCACAGCATGGATAACCTAGAAGTGGCAGAAATTTATCTCTCACAGTTTCGGAGGCTGGGAAGTCCAGGATCATGGCACCAGCAGATTTAGTATCTGGTGAAAGCACTCTTCCCAGAATGCAGACAGCCAGCTTCTCTCACTGTGTCCTTCCGTGGTGGAAGGGGCAAGGGATATCTGCAGAGTCTCTTTTATAAGACCGTAGTCTCCTTCATAAAAGACTTAAGCACCACATGACCCGCACTTCTCAAAGGCCCCACCTATGAATACCATATGGTTTAGGAGGTTAGGACTTCAACATATGGATTTTGAAGACCCAAACATTCAGACTGTAGCACCAGCTTCATTGATGACCATGACCTTTCTAAAGCCCTTGTATCTTGGGACTTCCTGAAAGTGTGTCTGAGTAAAGTAGTCAGATTATATCTGCTTGGGGCAGGTGCTTTAGTCTCCTTGGCCAAGGCGGTGAAGACAAGAGGAGGATAAGAATAGCTTGCAAAGCAAATTAATGACCCAAGTCATGTTGAGTTGTCCATTGTCCCTGTTCATTTGCCCTCACATGTTCTTACACAGTGTGCAGACTTCATATATAACTTTCCCCACATGTTCATTGTTGATCTGTCTTCCGTACTAGACAGTACATCCTGAGGAGGAAGGGATTATGTCTGTCAGATCTGCCATGGTATTCTTGGGGTCTAGCGCATGGTATCATGCAATAAATAGTTTTTTTGGTCATTGTATTTTGCCAACTGTGCAATTAATATATTTTGATTTTTCAGAATCTGGAGTGACAATTTTTTTTATATTGGAGTATAGTTGATTTACAATGTTGTGTTAGTTTCAGGTGTACAGCAAAGTGATTCAGTTATACATATACATATATCTATTCTTTTTCAGATTCTTTTCCCATTTAGGTTCGTTCTGATGTGTATCTCATCAACTATAGATTTCATGGGAGTTGATAGGTGTTACATGGAAAAGGGGTCTGGGGGCAGTTGTGTTTGGCTAATACGGCTTTAAATAAGCATGTTTCATTACTGCAGGCTTCTAATACAGTGGATCTCAAACTCTCGTGAGCATCAGCCTCAGCTGGAGGACTGTTACGACACAGATCGTAACCGGACTCCACGCCCAGAGTTTCTGCTTAGTAGGCCTGAGAATTTGCATTTTTAACAAGTTCCCAAGTGATGCCAATGTGACTGGTCCAGTAACTACACTTTGAGAACCACTGTAGAGATGTGTTTTTGACTCTCGGAGAAAAGATACTGTTTTCACCATTTCCCAAAAGTGTTTAACTAAAGGTCATCTTAAACATAGAGTTCTGACTTTAAGTTATGCTGACCTAGTTCACACTCAAGAGTCAATGAATTATAAATTAACGTACTCACATTGTAAAAGGGACATCTGGGCAGAGACCTATTTTAAGCACAAATGATGTGTTGCTGCTGGTAAAATTTAGACATCATTCCAAAATAATAAGGGCGAGATATGAAAATTTGCGGGAGGAAATATCAAAAAATAGTACCTATTCCTTCTAGTTACAAAATGGGCTTGAGGGACTTCCTGGTGGCACAGTGGTTAAGAATCTGCCTGCTAATGAAGGAGACACAGGTTGAGGCTCTGGTCCTGGAAGATCCCACATGCCATGGAGCAGCAAAGTCCATGCGCCACAACTACTGAGCCTGCGCTCTAAAGCCCACGAGCCACAACTACTGAAGCCCGCGTGCCCTAGAGCCCGTGCTGCACAACAAGAGAAGCCACCGCAATGAGAAGCCCACGCACCACAACAAAGAGTAGCCCCTGCTCGCTTCAGCTAGAGAAAGCCCGCACGCAGCAACAAAGACCCAACACAGCCAAAAATAAATAAATACATAAAATAAATGTATTTTTTAAAAATGGGCTTGAGCACAACCTATATGTTCTGGAAAAGTACTGTTTTATAACTCAAATCATTGGCATTATTATTGTTTAAAGCAACTCTGATGCTTTTTCTCTGTGGCTGTTCTAGTTTAAACACACACTGCTTGGCCCTGGCAACTTACAGCTTTTTGCCTCTTGGACTCTCCTGTGATTTGAAATGTATTATTCAGAAGTCTGCTGAATTCCAAGTATCTGAAAGAACAGATGTGGACGTAAAGGGATAATCAGCCCTTGCTAGTATTGCTCTAAAAGGCAACATATTTATAAATATTTATATTCATATATTTTGCTGCATTAGAATGAAGAGCTGCATTTGGGTCTGTGGGTTTGGAGATGGTGGAAGGGCAGAAGTGGCTGTAGAGGAGGGCAGCACTGTGTGCTGTTTTCACGTTTACAGGGAGATTCATCAGTCACCTCACACTTACTAATCTCCTAGATGCTGTAGGTGGATACAAAAGATATAAAGCATATGTCTTGCCCTTGTGGAGTTTATCATTTGGGAAGCGAGACATACTCATCAAGTCATTAGGGCAGAGGTTTTTCAACTTATTTGTACAGCCGCTTAAGCAAACCGGCAGATAAAAAGCCAGATTCCTGGTGGGGGGGGGATGGATTGGGAGTTTGGGATTAGCAGATGCAAAGTATTATATATAGAATGGATAAAAAAAAGTCCTACTGTTTAGCACAGGGAACTGTATTCCATATCCTGTGATAAACTATAATGGAAAAGAATATGAAAAAGGATATATATATATATATATATATATATATATATATATAAAACTGAATCACTTTGGTGGACACCAGAAATTAACACAACATTGTAAATTAACTATACTTCAATAAAATAAATTTTTAAAAATTCCAGATTCCCAGGGCCCATCCTAGACTAACTAAATCATGTGTCAGGAGGGTGATACCAGAGAATATATATTTTTAACAAACTCCCTACTTGATGCTAATGACCAGGCAGGACTGGAATCCATTGGATATCTTTAAATTTTTTGAATAATTAAAAGTGCTCTATTGTATACTGTTGCAATACGTAGCTCTTAGTATCGATGACCTATTCTGTATTCATTCAGTAATTTAGAGTCTGTCCTATCCAATCGCGTTCTTTTATGGGTTGACAGGACTGAAAGGTGGGGAAGCTGGGCTGGGCCCTTGTTAGCACAGCTGCAGAGAGCTGCCTAGTCTAGAGAGGGCATCTCTAAATCAGGCTAAGAGACAGTGACTCAAATGTCTGAAAGCACAGCCCTGTGACAGAAGGAACCACGGGTGGTATCACTCCACAGTAGTGCGCCAGGGTTGGTTTACTTACTTAAATATTTATCTAGAACCTACTATGTGTGACGCTGTTCACTGTGCACTGGTGACATGATAATAAGCAAAACGTGATCTCTGCCTTCTTAGGCCCTACAGTCTACTGGAGATTATATTATACATAGGAAATCAGTAGTCACCGTCTTCTTTTCCCCCTTTTAAAAAATTGTGATAAAATACACAACATAGAATTTACCATCTTAACCATTTCCCAGTGCACGATTCAGTGGCATTAAGTAGATTCACTTTGTCGTGCACCCGTCATCACCATCCATCTCCTGAACTTTTTCATCGATTTAAACTGAAATTCTCTGCCCATTAAACAATAACTCCCTATATCCCCTTCCCCCCGCTAACCCCAACCCCTGGCAACCACCATGCTGCTTTCTATCCCTAAAAATTTGACTACTCTAGGAACCTCATGTAAGTGAAATAATACAGTATTTCCCCTTTTGTGACTGTCTTATTTTACTTAGCATGATGTCTTCAAGGTTCATCCATGTGATAGCATGTGTTGGCATTCCATTCCTTTTTAAGGCTGAGTAGTATTCCATTGTGTGCATAGACTGTGTTCATTTATCCATTCATCCATCAATGGACACTCGAGTCATCTCCACCTTTTGGCTGTTGGCCATAATTTGCTATGAGTATTTGTGTACAAATGTCTGAGTTCCTGCTTTCCATTCTTTTGGGTATATCCCTGGTTGTGGAACTGCTGGATCACATGGTAATTCTGTATTTAATTCTTTGAAGAAATATGCTCCCGCCCCACACTTTCCCCTGTTCATTCTTCCATCCATTGTGTCTGGTGAAGAAAAGCCAGGGCACTGCATTTCAGCCATCAGAATAAGAAACTGAGACAGGAGGTTTCGAGCGCGGGATCAGGCGGCCTCTAATGCTTCCCACCGAATCACAGTTCCTCCGGCCCTGGTACAGTTTTCCATAGTCCTATTGCCCTGCCCCAGAGAGAAAGCTGCTGGTTTTTGAGAACTTGATCTCTGTTAAGGTTTTTCAAAGGCCCGGGGCATAGGCACTGGCAAGTTCTAATCTCAACTTTGCTCCATATTTGCACGGCAGCCCCAGGCAGGTCATTTAACCTCCACAATTCCCTGTATTTTCCGACTCACTGAGATGGTTGTAATGACCTCCCATCAGAGCTAGTGGTAAGGAATACATAACGATAGACTAAGGGATGTTTGCAAAGCCCTCTGTCGGATGTTCACTCGGCTGCAAGGGACCTTGGCTCTCTTGCTCCCCTGTCTTTGTGTCCATATCTATAACTGCGATCCCCACGGTCAGCGCTCTCAGATGAATCCCTTGCTGCTTCATAGAGACTGATCTAGTTCTCCATGTTCATCTGTAGTCTTTGCACTTAAACTTCTGTTCTTTGAAGGGTTTGTTCTTCCAGGTCCTTGGGGCGAAGATGGAAAAGTACTTAGAGGGGAAGGGCTTAAGATTTCCTACCATCTCTCATTTTCTCCAAATATTCAAAATTGAGCTCAAATTGTATTAAGAATGTTGCTTCCACTGCCTTCAACTTACCTGTGTGTAAGTGTGTGAAGTGTTGCTGTCTTCATCTGCACTTCTGTGTGTTTGACCCACACCATCTTTGATGCAGAACTTAGCACTTCTTTGCATTTGTCAAGGAAATTCCAGACATGTGGAGAGTCTTAGAGAGGATTGTAGATTCTACTGAAGATTTCATGGGGGGAGCCAGAGCAAGAGCATCTCCTGTAGCAAAGACCTTGACATTTTCATCAGCTATGTCTTCCCTCCTAAGTCAAATCACATTGGGGACTGTCCCCGCTCCTCTGCCTTTCTCCCCTAGTACATCCACGATCTTTTTTCTATGTTTTTCCCTCCTGCATTTCCCCTCTTTCATCTTAACTTTCCCCTCCTCCCACTCCCCAAATCATACACAACAGCATGATCACCCCAGCTTGCCCCACAAAGGGCTCTTCCATGTGCACCCTCCCTCAGAAGGCAGTGGTAGATTGTATATATATATATATTTTTTTTTTTTTAATTTGAAATAAATTATTTTTTTTGACTTAAAACACACATTTATTATTTAACAGTTGTTGTGGCTTACATGGGTCCTCTGCTTCATGGTGTCTCACAAAACTGCAACTATGTATCTGCCAGGGCTGGGGTCTCATGTGAAGGATCAACGGGGGAAATATCCACTCCAGGCTTTTTTCCACATTGTTGGTGGCAGAATTTATTTATTTATTTATTTTTCAAAGGTCACTTTCCATTTACAGTTATCACAAAATATTGGCTGTATTCCCCGTGTTGTGCAATACGTCCCTGAGCCTATCTCATACGCCCAATAGTTTCTGCTCCCCACGCCCCCACCCCTATATTGCCCCTCCCCACCATCACTGGTAACCAGTAGTTTGTTCTCTGTATCTGTGAGTCAGTTTCTTTCGTATTCAGTAGTTTGTTGTATTTTTTAGATTTCACATATAAGTGATATCAAATAGTATTTGTCTTTTTCTGTCTTTATTTCTGTGTTTCATTTGTCTTTATTTCACTCAGCATAATGCCCTCCAACTCCATCCATGTTGTTGCAGATGGCATCGCAGATGGCAGGTGCAGTGTTCCATTGTGTGTGTGTGTGTATATGTATCTATCTCACATCTTTGTCCATTCATCTGTTTATGCACACTTAGGTTGCTTCCATTTCTTGGCAGTTGTAAATAATGCTGCTATGAACTCTGGGGTGCATGTATCTTTTCAAATTAGTGCTTTTGGTTTTCTCAGACATATACCCAGAAGGGGAATTGCTAGGTCATATGGTAATTCTAGTTTTAGTTTTTGAGAGCCCTCCGTCCTCTTTTCCACAGTGGCTGCACCAAGGTACATTCCCACCAACAGTGTAGGAGGGAGGGCTCCCTTTTCTCCACATCCTCACCAATATTTGTTGTTTGTGTTCTTTCTGAAGATAGCCATTCTGACAGGTGTGAGGTGGTATCTCACTGTGGTTTTGATTTGCATTTCCTGCTGACTAGCGATGTTGAGCATCTTTTCATGTGCCCGTTGGCGATCTGCATTTCCTCTTTGGAAAAATGTCTATTCAGTTCTTCTGCCCATTTTTTAACCAGGTTGTTTGTTTTTATGATGTTGAGTTGTATGAGCTGCTATTTTTCCATTAATTTTTATTAGAGTATAGTTGCTTTACAATGTTGTGTTCATTTCTACTGTAGAGCAAAGCTATACATATATCTCCTCTTTTTTTAGATTTGTACATTTTTTCTTTTACTTCTATAAAAATAGGTTTTATACAACAATATAAAACCTTTCTCTGTTTAAGACTTTTTTAAGCTAACTTTTGTAATATCTTGATATAAAATCGTTACTTCCTTTCGTAGAAGTAGAAACCCGTTTCCCCCCAAGATCCTCACCCTCTGATATTCACACCTTATATAATTTCCTCCATTTCAGTGAGAGAGGAACTTGTAAATATGATGAGGTATTACCCCCGTGATTGTGTTATGTTACGTTACGTTACATGACCTAAGGGATTTTGCAGATGTAATCCAAGTTACTAACCCGTTGGCTCTGAGTAAATCAAAAGGGAGATTATCTGGATGGGCCTGGATCACATGAGACCTTTACATTCAAGTACAGCGATCGAAGACTGAGGAAGTCAGAAATTGAAAGTGCATAAGAGGAGATGGAGGGGACCACATAGCAAAGAACTGAGTAGCTTCTAGGACCTATGAGCAGCGCCCCAGCAGTCAGCCAGAAAGAGAACGGAAGCCTCAGTTCAACAGCTGCAAAATGCTGAATTCTCCCCCCAACCACCTGAACTTGAAAATGATCTGAGGTCCAGAAAAGGACGCAGCCCAGTTGAAACTTTGATGTAAGCCTTCTGCGATCCTGGAAAGCGAATCCAATTCTGTGCCTGGACTTCTGACCTCCAGAAACCATGAGATAATAAATAGGTGTTGATTTAAGCCACAAACTCATGGTAGTAATCCATTACACAGCAATAGAAAATGACTATTTGACTTTTATTCTGGGCTTGCTTTCCTTTCATTGTGTATATTAGAATATTCTTGCTTTTTTTTGAAACAGTGGTGCTAGTAGAGAGGAGGTTTTTCTATGTTTAATGAAATGGTCTTACTTTGGAGAAATACAAAGTTTACAAATCCTTGCAACTCTCACCTGCCTTATACGGTTTGTTTGGCAATTTTAGTCAACAGTGAAATCACCAAGTCTAGAAATCACAGATTGAAAATGTCCTTTCTCCCCTTGTCATTAAATGTTTCCCTTCTCCAAAACTTACTTCAAATCAACTTCTTCCCAAGGGTTTCTAGGTATTTCCTTTCCCTGAGAGATCTCCTTCCTCCCCCTGAGAAATCTCCGTCCTTTCAACAGTGAGTTCTTAACATCTGTGCCTGAGTAGTAACTTTTATGTTCTTGTCCAGGTAGTTTTGAATCCTGTGTAAAGTTCCCCACTTTTTGTCTTGCCTCCTCAGCTAGAGGCCTGCAGACAGGACCATGATGTCTGGCTCCTGTGTCCCCCACTGAGACTCCCCTTGTGCCTGTTACACAGGGGATGCTCCCATATAAGTTTGGATTGATTGCTTTTACAAGTCAGGGACCAAAATGTACTACTAAGTAAAGCCAATCAACTCACCTTTGGATTCTTTATCCACTCCTGTGTTTAGACATCACCTGCTATATTTGGCCCCATCTTTGCTAAAGAAAAAAAAAAAAGGACCGCTGGGCATACATCCCTCTTTCAGAGAGAGAAATAATTTGAGCAGTAGCTGGTCCGTGGCATTAAAGATTGAATGACTGTAATGTGTCCAGCCCATGGTCAGCTTGTTAGGAATTCTTTGTAAGGCAAGAAATAACCCAAGAGCCAGAGACCTTGGAGACAGCAGGGAAGAGGGTTGTCACTGGTGGTGTCCTTTCTGGAGACATCCTGTTACAATTCCTGGGCTGGTAGCACGGACACCATTCAGTGGCTTCTCAACCTCAGGGAAACATCCAGCATCTCAGGGCACAT